>NW_028318211.1:3006666-3325555 GCF_062004578.1 Staurois parvus
CGCTACCTGGTCGTGGCAGAAAGAAGATGCTGACTTCGACTGCTGTGCGCTACCTGAAGCGTAGAGTGGAGAGAAGTCCCCGTGTGACTGCTGAGGAACTGAGAAAAGATTTGTCAGATGTGGGTACAGAAGTTTCAGCCCAGACAATAAGACGCACACTGCGTAATGAAGGCCTCCGTGCCAGAACTCCCAGGCGTACCCCCTTGCTGTCTCCAAAGAATAAGAAGAGTCGACTGCAGTATGCCAAAAGCCATGTGGACAAACCACAAAAGTTGTGGGATAGTGTTCTGTGGACTGATGAAACAAAATTAGAACTGTTTGGGCCCATGGATCAACGCTATGTTTGGAGGAGGAAGAACAAGGCCTATGATGAAAAGAACACCTTGCCTACTGTGAAGCATGGTGGAGGGTCAATCATGCTTTGGGGCTGTTTTGCTTCTGCAGGTACAGGGAAGCTTCAGCGTGTGCAAGGTACCATGAATTCTCTTCAGTACCAGGAGATATTGGATGGAAACGTGATGCAGTCCGTCACACACCTGAGGCTTGGGAGACGTTGGACCTTTCAACAGGACAATGATCCCAAGCATACCTCCAAGTCCACTAGAGCATGGTTGCAGAGGAAAGGCTGGAACATTTTGGAGTGGCCATCGCAGTCACCAGACTTAAATCCGATTGAGAACCTCTGGTGGGACTTAAAGAAAGCAGTTGCAGTGCGCAAGCCTAAGAATGTGACTGAACTGGAGGCCTTTGCCCATGAAGAATGGGCGAAGATACCCGTAGATCGCTGCAAGACACTTGTGTCAAGCTATGCTTCACGTTTAAAAGCTGTTATAACTGTAAAAGGATGCTGTACTAAGTACTAAGATTGAATGTCACTTGGGGGTTGAATAAAACTGATAATGCTGTGAGCACAGAAAAGACATTTGTGGTTATTTCATTATAACTGTTATGTTATATTTGTCTGACCTACAAGTGCCTCTTTAATGTAAATGTAAGCAAGATGACTGAATGATCAAAAGCAATGTCAAACTGGCCAAAACACTCAATTTCAGTGGGGGTTGAATAATTTTGGACACAACTGTACTGTATAGGATCACTTATCACCAACTATACCCAGGCATGATTTTTTGGAATGATCCAATGCAGTTGTTTAACAGTTTGACAGTGTATGGACCATAGATAGATTGCAACAGTCTATCATTTTAGGATGTGATCTGTTAGGTTGGAAAATTGATGAACAAGTTTTGTTAGCTGATGTTAGCTGATGGTCAAATGGGGATTTTTACCCGTATTATAGATTCATCTAATTGCATTGTAAGAGAGCTGTAAGAGGCAGATAGGCTGTTTGAGCTTTGGAAACTATAGATTTAGATTCTGTCTCCTAGGTATCCATATTACTGGCAGAATTGCATAAACCAGTCTCTGCCGTGAACAGATCCGGATGTAAAAATGATTTCAGGGGCAACAAGCTTCACACAATGTGATTTGCCATGTGATTATCACGTCAACACTGCTTCCCTACTGCCCCAAAGCAGATGTACTGCTACAGGGCGGCAGGGATGCGCAAAATCACATGTATATATGTGATTTTGTATTTCTGGTTGGGGGGGGGGGGGATAACACGGAGCTCTCCTCTGTCAACATGAACGGGCTGCTTTGTATTGCTCTGCACAGCAGAGCAATACAAAGCAGTTTGTCTACACAGGAAAAAAAACAAACTGCACACTATGTAAAAAACACACAGCACACAGTTAACCCTTTGATTGTCCAAGATGTTAACCTCTTCCTGCCCAGTGTCATTAGTACAGTGTCAGTGATTTTTTTATTAGCACTGATCACTGTGTTAGTGTTACTGGGGATGTCAATGGGAGTTAGGCAATTCCCCATCCCCCCCAGTGTCAGAATGCCCACCGCAGTCCCTCTATAATAAGTCACTGATCGTTGCCATTACTAGTAAAAAGAAATTATAATTAAAATCCTAGTATATATACCGCCATTTGTAGATGCTATAACTTTCATGTAAACTATTTAATTCACACATATTGGGATTTTTTTTATCATATAGCAGAATGCATTTTGGCCTAAATTTATGATAAAATTTTTGATTTCTTAAATTTTTTTATTGGACATGTTTAATAGCAAAAGGTCAAACCTATATATATATATATATGTATATATATAAATTCGATATTTATTTATTTATTTTTTTCAAAATTGTCAGGTTTTTTTGTTTATAGCACAAAAAATAAAAAGCGCACAGGTGATCAAATACCACCGAAAGAAAGCTCTATTTGTGGGGGGAAAAAAGGATGTATATTTCATTTATGCACAACGTTGCATGACCACGCAAGTGTCAGTTAAAGTAACAGCGCCGTATCGCAAAAAATGGCCTGGTCAGGAAGGGGGGTAAATTCTCTGGAGGGCAAGTGGTTAACAGCTAGGGGCAGCGGGAGTGGGGAGCTGGTCCATTCATAACATGTTGCGCCCTGAATATGGCTGTAACATGTTATGAAACGTGAACTTATCCTATAAAAGGTTAGTTCAGCTTTATCAAAAAACTGCCTATACAAATAAGGGGCATATGTAGATAAAAACAAACTGTGCAGCTTTGATAACAGTTGAATAATGCCCTTGCTATAGGTGTAGGCCATTTATGTACCTCATGACGCCTTTAAAGCAGCAGTAAACTGCAGGGAGAAAAAAAAAAAAGTCCCCTGCAAGGTAATGTCATAATGTGCTAGTGTGCATCGCATACTCGTACCTTATGTAAAACTTACCTTTAAAATGAAGCCCTGCAGCAGCATGTTGTCTCCACTGCAGAGGCTTCCATCTTCACCTGGTCTTTCTTCTGGGTTCGCAAGCTCTGGCCCTCTGAATGGCCACGGCAGAGTACTCTGAAGGAACGGCACGGGTATACCTTTCCTTCAGAGTGCATGCGCCGGCTTTAAAGAAGAGAAAATATCTCCTAATGGTGTTTGTTTAGGAGCTATTCATTTTACCTACAGGTAAGCTTTATTCTAAGCTTACCTGTAGGTAGAAGTTAAAAAAAAAACTAGTTTAACACCATTTTATACCGGTCCTAAAACATGCATGGTTCTGATGGCACACATGAAACTTGCTTTGTACAGTTGCAAGAAAAAGTATGTGAACCCCTTGGGATTACGTGGAGTTTTGCATGAATTGGGCATAAAATGTGCTCTGAACGTCATCTAAGTCACAACAATAGAAGAACACAGTCTGCTGAACATAATACTACACAAACATTAGATGTTGCCATGGTTTAATTGCACATAACATGTAAACATTCACAGTGCAGGGAGGAAAAAGTATGTGAACCTTTGGACTTAATAACTGGTTGACCTCCTTTGGCAGCAATAACCTCAACCAAACGTTTCCTGTAGTTGCAGATCAGACCTGCACAACGATCTGGAGTAATTTTGGACCACTCCTCTTCACAAAACAGTTTCAGTGTAGCAATATTCTTGGGATGTCTGGTGTGAATCGCTCTCTTAAGGTCATGCCACAGCATTTCAATCGGGTTGAGGTCAGGACTCTGACTGGGCCACTCCAGAAGGCGTATTCTGTGCTGTTGCAGCCATTGTTTTGTTGAATTACTTGTATGCTTTGGGTCATTTTCCTGTTGCATTACCCATCCTCTGCGGAGCTTCAGTTGGCGGACAGATGGTCGTACGTTTTCCTGCAAAATGTCTTGATAAACTCTGGAATTCATTTTCCCATCAATGACAACAATCCGTCCAGGCCCTGAGGCAGCAAAGCAGCCCCAAACCATGATGCTCCCTCCGCCATTTTTTACAGTGGGGATGAGGTTTTGATGTTGGTGCGCTGTGCCTTTTTTTTCTCCACACATAGTGTTGTGTGTTCTTCCCAAACAACTCAATCTTAGTTTCATCTGTCCACAGTATATTTTGGCAGTAGTGCTGTGGAACATCCAGGTGCTCTTTTGCAAACTTCAAACGTGCTGCAATATTCTTTTTGGACAGCAATGGCTTCCTCCGTGGTGTCCTCCCATGTACTCCATTCTTGTTTAATGTTTTCCTTATTGTAGATGTGTCAACAAAAATGTTAGCATGTGCCAGAGATTTCTGTAGGTCTTTAGCTGACACTCTGGGATTCTTATCTAGTATAAAAGATAGTGAGCGCTCTCTAAAAATGTCAGCAGCTAGAACACTATAGGCAACCACAATGCCTCAAAAATATATCAATATGACCTTAAAACAATGAAGTGCAGCGCTTAACCAGGTGAAAAAGTCAATAAATAGGTAACCACAGTGAGTGCTTAACCAAGTAAAAAAGTCAATAAATAGGTATCCGCAGTAAATCACTGCATAGATGCGAATTCCCACGGCCTCCACTCTGTCAAATAGTAGAAATGCGCACTCACCGGAAACGCATAGGTTATGCGCATGTGTGATTATGCATCACAGGCAATGGGAGCATCAGAGGTTAGGCAGCCAGGCATCTCCCTCATGGTGGGTCATCACAGACTCTTTGAATAGGTCCAGGGGTCCCCTTAAGGTCAGCCAGGTGTTGTAAAAGAATCTCCTCTCAGGATGGCAAAAGTGTTTTCTCTGTGGGAATGATAACTCCAATAGGAGCCCCAGAAAACAGATGCCAGAGATAGTGTAGTATGTCCAAAAATCAGTGCTTTATTGATATAAGTAACAGGGCAGTAACAGGGCAGTATGCATATATATAATAATGTAATAACACAAATATGCAGCAGTACTGACCCTTAGTAGTGATGGCCGCCGGGCCTCCTCGTGGCTCCGGCGGTGGAATGACGTCACGCTCTACACAGCTCCTCCTTAGGCCTTTCGTGCTATAGGCACATCATCAGAGGGGAGGCTGCACAGGAGCGTGACCGACGTCAGTGCTAAAAATAGGAAAATTGGCACATGCGCAGTTAGCCGCGGCCATTTTCCCGGAGAAAGCGTGTACTGCGCATGCGCCAGCACGGCAGCGCCATTTTGCCGTGGATCCGCGATCATACATAAAACGAGGAGGAGACACAGAAGTCTCATGACACAGAATCCCAGTGCCGTTTGCTGACTATGCCACAGACCCCAGGGACTTTATGTCAAACGCTATTTCCCTCAATACAGTGACAGTGCAACTAAAGTAGCAATACCTGTGCGCATAATGTATGGGGTACAAAGATCCCCCTCAGTGACTGGCATATGATTGCAATAACGGACCACGGCAAGATGAAGAATGACAAATCACAAGATAAAATCATGCAAAGGCTTGAATAAAAACAATGGAAATAAAAATAAGGCATTAGATCTAGGCAGTAAATAACATACTTAATATTATACTACCTGATCATACCAGAGTGAATGTAATAATTATATACATCCCAAATATACATGATAAATATGTACAAAGCAAAAAGGGGATAAAAAGAGGTAAAAAGACCCTAAAACTAGCCCATACAAGGCCGTCATGATCATTCCTCCACCCGTCTTCTATAATGGGAAGTCAAACGGGGCAGAAGGAAAAATATTATTAATACTAGGACCAATAAATATTAATCAGTCAGGATGGATGAATGTCCGAATAAAATTCAAAAATAATCAAACACATGGAGAAGAAGCACGCTAAGGGTGCAACTTAATGCAGGGAATAAAATTACTCAGCAATATATGTCAGATGTATATGTTTTTATGCTTCATGCAAGTCAACAATTCTTGATCGTAGGTCTTCTGGGAGCTCTTTTCTGCGAGGCATGGTTCACATCAGACAGTGCTTCTTGAAACCAGTAAACCCAAAACAGGTGTGTGTTTTTTAAGGGCAGGACAGCTGTCAGCAACACATCCAATATCATCACACTGATTGGAGTCAAGGTTGGCTCACTCCTGGCTCCAATTAGCTTTGGGAGAAGTCATTAAGCTAGGGCAGGGGTGGGCAAACTTTTTGACTTGAGGGCCGCAATGGTTTCATATATTGGACCCGGGGGCCGGACCAAGAGTAGATGAATGATGTGTATGTGTCATCCATAGTAAGTATAGTAATATTCCCCCATAGTAAGCATAGTAATTCATCCCCCATAGTAATTCATCCCCCATATAGTAATTCATCCCCCATAGTTATTCATCCCCCATATAGTAATTCATCGCCTATAGTAATTCATCCCCCATATAGTAATTCATCCCCCATATAGTAATTCATCCCCCATATAGTAATTCATCCCCCATATAGTAATTCATCCCCCCTATAGTAATTCATTCCCCATATTAATTCATCCCCCATATTCATCCCTCATAGAGTATTTCATCCCCCACAGTACTATTCCCCCCAAGTAGTAAGCCAAGTCCCCCCTGTGTCAATTCACTTACCTTTGCTCCGCGCGTTCCTCTCGCCGTGTTCCCGCGCCGTTCCGGTCTTCAGGGCGGACTGTGAGAGGAGCCTAGCTCCCCTCACATTCGTCACGCTGCCCCGCCTACACACATCCTGACAGCCAATGTATCACGCTCCGCGGGCGGGCCAGATTAAAAGGTCCGCCGGGCCGTATACGGGGTAGTTTGCCCATTGCTGAGCTAGGGCCTCACATACTTTTTCCTCCCTGCACTGTGAATGTTTACATGTTATGTGCAATTAAACCATGGCAACATCTAATGTTTGTGTAGTATTATGTTCAGCAGACTGTGTTCTTCTATTGTTGTTACTTAGATGACGTTCAGAGCACATTTTATGCCCAATTCTTGCAAAACTCCACGTAATCCCAAGGGGTTCACATACTTTTTCTTGCAACTGTATATGTTGCCTTCATAATTCCTAACCAATAAACTGTTTTGTAATATACAGCAGTATTTTTTTTATGAGTTTGGTATATTCTGTTCATCAGTGATGTCTCTATCTTTTATTTTGTAGGGGTTGGGAAGTCATGTCTTCTTCTTCAGTTTACAGATAAGCGATTTCAGCCTGTTCACGATCTCACCATAGGTAAATGCTTTCAAGAGATTTTTGTAATGTGCTATTTAAATTTTTGCTTTTGTCTTCTCTTCTATATATGTAATGTAATGTAATACTCTTCAAAATGTTTTATTGTACTGCAGCTATGCATATTTACTTGTTTGAATGTTACCCTATGTAATCATATTTAGAACCTGTTGTTTGAAATGCTCCAGGTAGAACTGTATAAATACTAAACCATATACAAGCATTTAAATATGTTTCTAAACATATGGAATCAATTAATAATTAAGCAAAATAACATAATTAAATCTCAGTCTATTCAAAGGCAAGGACGTGGTTAACGAAACAGGTACATTATCTGACATCACTCCAAGAGTATCCTAGTATACACCAATTATAAAAAGTAACAATATAAGAAGCTTGTGATAATATTGTATCTTTTTATAATAGGTGTATACTGGGATATTCTTGGAGTGATGTCAGATAGTGTACCTGTTTTGTTAACCACTTCCTTGCCTTTTGAATAGACTGAGATTTTATGAAATTGTTATTTTACCTAATTGTTAATTAATTGTTTAAATGATTCCAAATGTTAGAAACATATGATTTAGTACTTGGATGTATTCTTATCTGAGCAAGGGCATGATCATAATAGGCTGAAACTGTCATATAATTTTTTCCTGTAACAATAAATTTTATGTGCAGCAATCCTACTTGAAGTTTTTCTTGATATGGCCTGATTTGCTTTGCACAGTGAGTGTATGTGTACTTTACTCTAATCAGTTCTAAAAAAAACTTCTCCTTTTCCCTTCAACTCTTATTTTTGTTTTTATTTGTTTTGTTCATTCAGTTTGTGTGTCACATAAAAAAACCCCCACAAAATTACAGTACTACAGCCCCCTCAATACTTACCTGAGCCCCATTGAGGTCCAGCGATGTGCACAACAGCCTTGGCTGTCCTGGGGTTTCTGCCTTCTCATTGGCGGAGACAGCAAGTGGGAAGCCATTGGCTCTCACTGCTGTCAATCACAGCCAGTCAGCCCATAAGGCGAGAGGGGGGCAGGGCCAGCAGCAACAGGTGCCCCCTTAGCAAGCTGCTTGCGGTGCGGGCACCCAACAGAAAAGGAGGAGCCAGGAGAGTCTGGGAGGAGCCCAAGAAGAGGAGGATCCAGGCTGCTCTGTTCAAAACCACTGCACACAGCAGGTAAGTATAGATATGTTTATTGCCAAAAAAAAAATTTACTTTTAGTATCACTTTAAGCTTTTGTTTAACCACAGTGGTCAAAAAAGATAGAGGTCCTTTCTTTTAATTTCATTTACTTTTTTATCCAAGGATTGCATTAAAAACATTCTAGGATAACAATACTATAAATATCATGAATAGAAAGCCTTGTTTCTCCTTTAAAAAAAAAAAAAAAAAATATGTGAGCGTGCATGCGTGTAATATATATATATATATACACACACACAATCACTTGGTTATGTTAAATAATGACAAAGTTATTGCTGAATAAACAAGTTTATAGCAGAGATCCAAAAATTGTTCTGGTCCATTTTGGATGTACAGGTGAGAGCTAAAGTAGTTAAAGTACATTAACTATTCCATATGACCAACAAAACAAGTCCCAAATCCAGTTACTATGTGATGGACAAACCTCATAATGTAAACAAAAAACTCCCTTTATTCCCTTAGCCTTTGCTGGCTGAGCCAAATCCTCCTTTGTGTCTCACATTCTCCCCCTCCTAGACACTGCAGGTCACAGTGGGAGCGTTTCAACATCAGATGTAGTGCTGACAATCCAGAAAACAGCAGGACGTTGTGTGGCCAGATTGTGATTGACAGGCTACAGGCTTGAGAATCCTCAGTGACTTTGCTGATAGTAAGCAGGTGCAGACCACCTGAGGAGGACCGTGCCGCTTTGAATAAGGCTGGTCATACATTATACAATTTTCTTGAGAATTTTGCTTTAGATTTACCAAAAACCATATAATATGAGGTCAAATCTAAACACTTTCAGTTGTATCTAATTAGGCAAGCCCTTGCACTACATAGTTGAAGGTAAATCTAAATGAAATTTGACAGAAAATTGTAAAGTGTATGGCCAGCCTTAGGAAACAGTGCAGCATCGTTGCCACATCATCACAGAAAGCAGCACTAGGTGGACTTCGCTGGTAGGATTAACAGGTATTTGTAGGACAGAAGATAGGAGGAAAGAAGCTAGAACTGTAAGTGCAGATGTACTTATAATTAGATGCTGCTGCACTTTTTATGAGAAGCTCTTCTTTAAATCAAAGGATTTTGTTCTTATATTTCACTATTATATTAAATAAAATAACAGGATGAATGAAATACATACTAATGAATAAATAGTAGATATTATTTAAATAATTAGGTTTTTGTATTATTTTATACTGGGTGCCCAAACCATTGATTTGAAATCAAGCCAAGTTAAACAGTAATGGGTAAATAGATCTATAAAACTAGCTGGGCAGATTTCCTTGTGCTCTTGTGTTTAAGCCCTGGTTCACACTGATGCGGTGTGGAATTCGCAGCGTTTTCAGTGTGAATTCTGCACCGCATCAGAATCCCCATTAACACCCCGAAAGCGGTCCGCAAAACATGGTGCGATGTGCAGAAGCGGAATGCATAGGTGTGAATACCCATGCGATCCGATTCTAGTGCGGACCCAAAAAAAGGGTCCTGCATGTTTTTGGTGCGGGTGCCATGTGAATAGAACCGTACAAAATGTATGGCTCCAATCGCACCCAGGGGCGGACTGAAAACTCATGCGGCCCCCCCAGGCAATAGGGGATCGTGGGGCCCCTGTGTCCTTGCCCAAACTCAAAAAACCCTATGAAAAAGGTACCAGGGGCATCTCATGGGGCCCCCTGCTGACCCCAGGCCCTCGGGCGGTGCTCGAGTTTCCAAATGGTAAGTCTGCCCCTGATCGCACCGCATACAAATCGCATGTGATTTGCACAGGAATGCGGAGCAGTTCCTGTACAAATCACTGCACCGCATATATGTGAACCCAAGTTAAATCTACAGAATGTGTCCAAGGTGTGAGTTCTGAGGGCAGGATCTGTGGACTGTTGGTCTACACTTCAGAAATTAATGTTTACTGCACAGTTCGTGTCTCATATTTATTTAATACGGATTGCAAAAGGTAATATTCAAATGTGACTTTGAGTTGTATTTAGACTATGCAGTCCACACTATTAATTATAAATGAGTTTGATATTTTTTGCTGGCTTGCTGCATGTGCAGTGACCCAAGGATATCGCATTGCAGTCTAAGCTGCCCTTTATTTTGTTTCTGTTTTTTGCATGTGAGAAATTTGTAATACAGGGGCTTGCTGTGCTCATTTGTTTATAAGTAGATCCAAAAAGTGCTACAAAATCTAGAAGCTAGTAACAATGTAACTTAAAACTGAACTGATCAGTTCTCTATTCTCCTTATAGCAGCCATATATATGACATCAGCAATATATACAGATCTTCTAACATAGACACAACGGCCATATATACAGTTATACAGTTCTTAACCAGTTGCCTCTTTACAGCTCTTTTAACCACAAATATTAACCACCCTATAATAGGTGATTTTGTACTTCCTGTTGGGAGGAGGGCAGAGAAATAAAATCCAGCACATTGCCTAGTAAAATCACCACACCTTGTACACAAAAACACTGGTTAGGCAGACGGTTAACCCTTTGATCGCCCTAGATGCCAGTGTCATTAATACAGCAACAGATTATAATAATAAAAATAATAAAACAAAATAATAGTGTGGAGTTCTATTAGTGAGGTCATTCATTCTTTGAAAAACCAGTGGCAATCATTGCCCTTATTTAAGGAAGGAAGGCAGCAAATGTTGTACATGCTGGTTACAGTGCATTTCTCTCTGAAATTCTGAGGAAAATGGGTCGTTCCAGACATTGTTCAGAAGAACAGCGTACCTTGATTAAAAAGTTGATTGGAGAGGGGAAAACATATAAAGAAGTGCAGAAAATGATAGGCTGCTCAGCTAAAATGATCGCAAATGCTTTAAAATGGCAACCAAAACCTGAAAGACGTGGAAGAAAGTGAAAAACTACCATTCGAATGGATAGAAGAATAGCCAAAATGGCAAGGACTCAGCCAACAATCAGCTCCAGGAAGATCAAAGAAGGTGTAAAGTTACCTGTGTACTGTTACAATTAGAAGACGCCTATGTGAAGCCAAGCTATCTGCAAGAAGCCCCCGCAAAGTCCCACTGTTGAAAAAAAGACGTGTGCTGAAGAGGTTACAATTTGCCAAAGAGCACATTGACTGGCCTAAAGAGAAATGGCGCAACATTTTGTGGACTGATGAAAGTAAGATTGTTCTTTTTGGGTCTAGTGGCCGGAGACAGTTTGTCAGATGACCCCCAAACACTGAATTCAAGCCACAGTACACTGTGAAGACAGTGAAGCATGGTTGTGCAAGCATCATGATATGGGGATGTTTCTCATACTACGGTGTTGGGCCTATTTATCGCATACCAGGGATCATGGATCAGTTTGAATACATCAGAATACTTGAAGAGTTCATGCTTCCTTATGCTGAAGAGGAAATGCCCTTGAAATGGGTGTTCCAACAAGACAACGACCCCAAACACACCAGTAAACGTGCAACATCTTGGTTCCAGACCAACAAGATTGATGTTATGGAGTGGCCAGCCCAATCCCGGATCTTAATCCAATAGAAAACTTGTGGGGTGACATCAAAAATGCAGTTTCTGAGGCAAAACCAAGAAATAGAGAACTGTGGAATGTAGTCCAATCATCCTGGGCTGGAATACCTGTTCACAGGTGCCAGAAGTTGGTTGACTCCATGCAACACAGATGTACAGCAGTTCTCAGAAACAGTGCTTATACAACTAAATATTAATTAAGTGATTCAAAGGAAAGCTAAATCTTCAAACATTTTTCAGTTTATATAGTGAATGTTTGAGTTTGTAAAGAAGAATATAAACACTGCTATTTTTTTTGAACAGTCGAATATTCTTTTTTTTTTTCAATTTTTTTAGAGGAACAACACAAATTTGATATATTTTTCTCCATGTTTTGATTTGGAATAGAATGTGTAGTGTTCCCAATTCATTTGTGTGTATGGAAATAAAAGCTATTAGAAGGATTTTGAGCTTTATTCACTTTTTTCAACACACTGCTATTATTTTAAACACAACTGTACGTGTGTGTGTGTGTATGTATGTATGTATGTATATATATATATATATATATATATGCATAATATAAATATATATATATATATATATATATATATATGTATGTGTGTGTGTGTGTATATATATATATATATATATATATATATATATATATATATAATATATATATACGGAGTGTGATTGTGATGCGGTGCGGAATTTGCACTGAAAACGCTGTGATTTCCGCACCGCATCAGTGTGAACCAGGGCTAAAGCTTTATGAATTGAGCATTTCTAGCTTTGTGGCAACCGTTTCTGTTCCAACTGTTGTGCATAAATCCTTGTTATTGAAGACCTGGGTAGATTAGCTTGTTGTGGAACAACTGGAGGGGCCTGCACAGAGCTTTGACCCCCAACCCTACTGAACACAGTCTGGATAGATTGGAACAGTTACGAGGATGCAGATCTTCTTTTTTTTTTTTTTTTTTTTTTTTTTACAATATCAGTACCCTTGACCTCACAAATGTGTGTTTTTTGTTTGTTTCTTTGTTTTTTTACTGAATGGGCACAAATTCCAGCACACATACTCCCAATATCTCCCAAAAAGTGGAGACTGTTGTAGCTGCAAAGGCAGGCCAACTTTGTATTATTGCACATGATTTTGGATTACGCTCTCCAACAACCTCATATAGGTGTGATTGTTAGGTATCCACAAGCTTCTGATTACATTTTATTCCTTTGCACAGTATATACAGTCTGGGGCTGTGTCTGTATCTTTAGTTTTTCTTTTCTGCATTTTTCCCGTCTGATCATTCCTTACGGACCCTGCCACATTCTAATTTTTATCACCTCAGAAAAACTGACCACAGATCTCTGGAGCGACAAAAGGATTTTTCAGATAAAAAGAAAGAGGCTAGACTTTCACACAAACTAGTTTTTAGCAGTCATGCGTCATTACATCAGTAAAACCTAAAGGGGAAAAATAAAACCTATATCATAAAAATCAAGCCACAATATTTTCAATTCATATACCTTTTTTTTTTTTTCCAGGAGTTGAGTTTGGTGCAAGAATGATAAATATCGATGGGAAACCTATAAAGCTGCAAATATGGGACACGGTAAGATTTCTTTTTTAAATTACAATTAAATTCCTGCTGACTTAAAGAATATGTAAACCCAACATTTTGATATTCCTGATATGTGCCTGCTGTACCATGTATTTGTATGAAAAAGTATCCTGTTCTTTGTATTGGATCCTTTGTGTAAATTCCCTGATGTTGCTGCCAGTCCCTCTGCTTTCCTATTAAAAACTGACCATACTAGGCATGAGAGCACAGCGTGGTCAGTTCTCTAGTTGTGCTAGAACTCCGTGTGCTTTCTTCCAATGATCAGACTTGTCTTAACCCCCCCTCCCCACACAGCATTTCAATGAGAAGATCAGTGTCTTGCTGTTTCTCCTCCCCCAGTTCTTAAAGTGGTTGTAAAGGCCTAAGGTTTTCCTTTTTATTTTTACCTTCATGCATACAATGGACGGGTCGGTAAGGGATAATCAGAGGAGAAAAATGCACAGGAGACTCAGCTTTTCTGGGTCTCCCCCTCCCCATTCGCTGAGACACAGCAGCGGGAGCCAATGCTATGAATCACAGCCTGTGAGGAGGGAGTGGGGGGAGCTGTGTCTTGTGGACGCAGAGAGTGGAGCTCGGGGACAAGCCCACACCAGTGCCCCCATAGCAAGCGGCTTTCTCTGGAGCTCTGCTGGAGGAGGACTGGGGCTGCTATGTGCAAAACCATTATACAAAGCAGGTAAATATTACACGTTGTGTTTTTTGTTTTTGTTTTTTTTGTTATTTTTATAACAAAGATTTTAGTATTCCCTTAAGCAGCTAAGAAATGAGGGTATATAGTCACTTATTTAAAAAAAGGGGGAAAAGGTATTCATAATGGGGTTTTTTATATCTATATATAAATGTTTTCCCTTTCATTTCTGTCCTAAAAATGAATGGGTTGTTTTACTAGGTGAGTGTTTTCAATCGCTTTAAAGCCTAAGTGTACCTTAAAAAAAAAAAATAAGCACAAGTAATATAACTTACCTTCAGTGTGATATGTACCGTGTGCTTCTGTCTTCTAGTTCATTAGTAATCTACAATGCACCCCCCCCCTTCTATTCCTGTGCTGGTGACCACTCACAATTGCGGGTTTTCTTTCACTTCACTTTGAAAAACACCCCCCTAGTATATCTGGCCATGGCCATCTTGAGTAAAAGCAGATGGTTGATATAGCAATTACTTCCTAGGATCCCTCTGCCCTTAGCTCAGGCATGTAGTCAGGAGGGTGTGCTGAAAAATCCCCTCCTGAAGTAAATATAATATACTTTCCTATCTATTTACTAATGCTAGCAGCATAAGTATTAAAAATGGACAATGTTTATTGAAAGATTGAAGTACTGGTTTCAAAAAAATGCCTTTATGTTAGCCTATGTGGCCATGCACAGATAGGCATTTACAGGCAGGGAAAAAAAACCCCAAAGACGCATTCTGAGAGGATCTTTTGTACGTGTGCTTAAACACGTAAATGTATTCCAGTGGACAGAATAATACATTTACACTCAATTTCCATACATGTGTATACTTGCACATATAAACGCTCATACATATTGTAACACATTTTTTTCTGCCTAATTCTGGCAGAAAGTGCTGCTTATTTTCTTAAGCTTATGTGCATGTGGCCTTAAAATGTGACTTAAATACTGAAAGAAAAATTAAATCATTAAACTCAATTCACCAAAAATTAAACAAATTAAAAAAAAAGCATTCACTACTTATCTCATGGTACATTTTGATATTTTAGTAATGTAAATAACAATGAGGTGGAACTGTGTATTGGCCAAGAAGTTAAAAATATACAATGTATCAATGTGGAAATGTTATGCCCCTAGGGCTGGTTCACACCATTAACCACACAGGAGCACACTGGCCACATGGGATCTGGGTGCAATGTGTGATTTCTGCCCATTCATTTAACCTCACCAAGTAATGCATGCTACTTTATAAAACAAACAAGAACTGGATCACATGGTACTACTGTACCATGCAATCCGGTGCAAGGTGCAAACCCAGGACCCTGCATTCACTATATCTGGTCTCCCATAGTACACAGAACATGGAAGTGCCATTATTTTAGTAAATATAAACTGCTAAATACCATTTCTTATCAGCAGTTAGAGCAGTCTTGTGACTTCTGTCAGTGTCCAGCAAAGTACTGGTTAAAGCTTGTAGGAGGAGTTTTCTTTCTGCTCGAGGAAGGTGCAAAACCCCTGACTTCTGTTTGGACAGTGCTTATTGGCTCTGTGCTGATCACATGTACTCTCCTAAGAAAAAAGAAAAAAAAAAACCTCTCTAGCAATACACACTAAACTGAGCATGTGCAGAATGGCTACGGTTCAGTATGTCTTATAAGATGTGGACATTTGAACAAGAGGAGCAGAGAAGACAGGATCAAATGGCCTTTTTACACAATGCAGAGGATTAACCCCTTAGGTTCCACAGTAAACAAGCATGCTTTACTGCATATACAGACTGATTTTACTGTTGTGGGTTTAGTAACACTTTAAGTGAACATTGACACCCGTTGCAGAGCATAGCTACAGTGAGTTTTGAATGCAGTGTGGGAAATGCGCATTGAATGTGTTCTGCTATGAACTGGCCCTTCGCTCAGGAATGTAAATAAATGGCAACATTTCACAAGAAGAAGAACGTTCTGTGAACGAAGAAGATTGAAAATATTTTTATAGTTTAACAATATTTCTGTGTGCATTCATTCACAGCACAATCTTCTTCTGGTGCTGTGTAAGCCTGTGAAAAAAATGTGATAAAACAACATAAAAATAACACTAGAAATGCCTAAATATCATAAAACCTAAATATTTAACATATTTGTTAATGCACGTTTTTTAGTGAGTTGTGTACTTTTTAAAATAAATGATGTGTGAGTTATTTTAAGACAAAAATTTAAGAGGTATTTATCTTTCAGTGAAGTGTGTTAATTAGGACGTCAGGGGTTGTATCCTACACAGGAACGCGAGGCAGGAAAAATCTGTCAGGATCGAACCTTTCTTCACTGCATTTAAAAAGGAAATGTTATGAATGGAATTTCACTAATGCAGTAGATAATATGAACCGGGAACAACACTGATTTTTAATCAAATATACTTTTGGGTCCGTTTATTGAATTACTGACTTGGAACAAGCATACAGTGAGTACGGCTTGGTTCACATATGTGCGGGTGGTGCCGCTGCGGATCTGCACCACCCACACAGAGGAATGCGGAGCGCATGCGGGTGCCATTAGTTCTAATGGCACGCCGCTGCACTGGAAAACGCAACCGTACTGGAAACTGAGGTTCCTGCGCGGGCTGGGTTTTAAAACAAGTGCAGGGACTTCTTCCCTGCGTGTCACGGGGCATGGGAGTCCATTCAAATGAATGGGCTCTCTTACTCACGCAAAATGCGGCCTGCACGGCTGCATGTATACGTGAACCAGGGGTCAAGTGTGAACTCCTATCTTCATGTACACTCACCAGCCACTTTATTAGGTAGACCTGTTCAATTGCTTGGTAACACAAATTGCTAATCACATGGCAGCAACTCTCAAAACATTGAGGCATCTAGACGTGGTGGCGACAACTTGCTGAAGTTCAAACCAAGCATCAGAATGGGAAAATGCCTTGTTGATGTCAGAGGAGAATGGGCAGACTGGTTGCTGCGACATTCAGATGGTGGGATCAGAATTTGATGTAAACAACAGGAAAGCATGGATCTATCCTGCCTTTTGTATGAACACTTCAGGCTGCTGGTGGTGTAATGGTGTGGGGGATATTTTCTTGGCACTAGCAAGGTGTACCTAATAAAGTGGCCAGTGAGTGTATGTTGTAGGTGAGCAACTCACTAGGTAGTGCAGCCAGCCTCAGAATTACAGCCCCAGATCTTGCAGTGTTCAGAATGGCTGCCATATTCTTATTTTCATAGAAGAGGCTGATACATTTGGATGTACTGAGTATCTGATGCTTTTTATTTGCTTTATTGTAATATGCTGCGTGTGCCATGTGGTTGTTTAATGTTGATCTATAATATACCTTATCAAATATTCCATCTTCCTTTATTCTACCCAGGCTGGACAGGAGAGTTTCCGTTCTATAACCAGGTCATATTACAGAGGTGCTGCAGGAGCACTCCTTGTGTATGACATCACTAGGTAAGAGAAAATGGCAACCTTTGTAACACTGGCACAGTTCTGTGCTGTGGATCATACTCTCTGTGTACTCTATAATTTTACATTAGTTTGTTCACTATTAAACCATCGGGACCTATTCACACCACAGTCCTGTGGTAGTGCACAATATGTATGTTGTGGTGCCATTCATTTTCAATAGTGCCCCAACGCACTTCCAGTGTAACATGCAGTAACATATACTGTGAGTTGCATTTATGAAAAATGCAGCAAGTACAAATTTTTAACCATTGTGCTTTGAGCTTCCCGTTGAAATGGCATGTAAATGTGCTTCATAACCTACTGTACTGGCCCTGAGCAGTGTGAATGGGCTTCTACCATATTGTTTTTATTGTAGTGTTATATTTTAAAGTAACAAATTCATCTGTGACTGAAAATAGAATTTTGATGTTCTGATATTCCAATCAGTTCCACGCTCCGTCATTTTGTTGCTCAGAAGCCCCTAACTCTTTGTAAGCACTGTATCTGATGGCGTCAGAATTGACATAGGGTCAGATACACAGAAGAAAGGGGAGGAAAAGGGAGTCATTAGGTGCCATACACAACCTCAAGAAATAAACACACAACCTCTAGGTTAAACCATTTTTCCAGTACTTTATTTTAAACAAAAATGTATTTAAATCACTTCATAAAGCTAAATGAAATGAATGAGCTCATTCACATTACAAGTTGTGTGTCCATTTCTTGAGGTTGTATATAGCACCTTAAAAGTCTCCTTTCCTCCCTTTTCTTCTGGGATGTGGTGCTGTGTAGTTCAAGCTGTTTACCCTGTTGCTCATTCCAATTGACATAGAGTTGATAAAGTCCTCCTTTCTGTCTTGGGACAATGTTTGAACTTGATGGTTAGCTGCTCAGACCCAAATATTGCATACTGAAAGTCAACATGCTTCACCATGTCTGGAAGCACTGAGTAACATATGGTGCGTTATGCAAGCAGAAATTTGACCTGTTAAAAAACCACCTAATGTGGGTTTGTTTGTTTTTTAAATTTTAATAAGGAATTAGTTCATTTTAGAGGAGTCGTGAGAAGCAAGTGTAAAAATGCTGGAACAAATGTTTTAGAATTGTTTTTTGTCTTTCAGACGAGAGACATTTAGCCATTTAACATCATGGTTGGAAGATGCACGACAACACTCTAGTAGCAATATGGTGATCATTTTAATTGGGAACAAAAGGTGAGCTTTTCATTGTATCATTCCTTCTCTTTTTTTGTTTCAGTCATATACAGTATACATGATAATTTTCACATATTAGCTATAACTATTTGCACACTAAGGACAAGGTTTGAGTATAAATATTACAGCTGTGCATCCTATGTTGTTAAAGGGTTAGTGCACCCAAAGCTAATAGTTTTATCATTTGGTAGGTGCTCCAGAGTCTTGACCTATATCATCTTCTTTGGCTCTCCAGTGGAGATAGCTCTACTTTTAAGCAGAACCAGCTACCAATGGGCCTTAGTAATATTTTGGCTCTTCCACTCATAAATTTTTTTTAACACAGCCTTACTTCTTACACCATCCTTAGGCAGCCTTTATAAAGTGTCAGTCAACGGTCCTAAGCTCAGGCAGGAGATATGTCAACCTCTTACAGCCTGATACTGAGGTGATGTGTCTGCTCTGACTGGAAGAGAATTAAAGTGAATAATAGCAACACCAGTCTCTGAAGTAAGACTGCAGTATGCTAACAACTAAATAGTGTACAATTGCCCTTTTCCTGACTAGTTCTCTTTAAAGTAATCCTTTCATTTTCCAATGTTTACAAAACATTCTGCCAGATCTGAACTATTTTGGCTTATAAGCAACTCTATATTACTACTAGTAGTGATTTGTATGCCAGTTGTCCTAATAAAACTGCGGTTAGTTGCGAGAACACAATTTGTCATATCACTGAACAATGGCAATTTGCAGTCCTATCTTGGGGCCAGAAAGCAATGTTCAGAATTAATCTCTGCTATCCCTATGGTGGTTCCTCTAGAGACAGGATTACCTCCTTCTCTCTTGGAAGGAATACCTGTGAAAAAGAATGTAGGGGATTCCTGCAATATCTGCTAAACTCTTCTTGCACTTGCATATCCATTCTTGTTCCTTCACTAACCCTGGACCCCCAGCAATATGGACTTGATGTAGAGTTCAAGCGGTTGTAAAGGCTCAAGGTTTTTTTTACCTTCATACATTTTATGAAGGTGAAAAAACTGTATGCAGCAGTGCCCCAGCCCCCTCAATACTTACCTGAGCCCCATCGAGATCCAGCGAATGGAAATACGGAGCTGCGGGTGCCCCCATAGCATGCTGCTTACTATGGGGGCACCCAACAAAAATAATGAGCCAGGAGAGCCTGTGCAATGCCACTGCACAGAGCAGGTAAGTATAGACATGTTTGTTATTTTACCGAAAAAAAAAGGACCTTTTTTGTATCGCTTTCAGTTTAGTAAATTATCCCTAGTGCAGTTGATATATGTTAAAATATAACTACTAATAAAACACAGCTCATTGAAAATAAAGTCCTTATATTTAGTGCATCATGCTCCAATATAGTGTCACGTGCTCAGAAGAAAAATCCAGAATGAATATCCCATGCCTTGAAACAAAATTTCCACCACGTAGTGCTCAGTGATCCCTCCCCGGTGCACTCCACATTCACCAGATAGTGGACTCCTACCTTTATGGGCTTAAGAGTTCAAAAACACTTATTTCTGTTGGAATGTGCTCACAAATATTTCCAGAATTCATTAGAGTGCTGGACCCATGGTTGTAATATAAAAGGTAAGATCAATCAATACGTTCTGTTTAACATCATGTGGATAATACAGTGAAGCAAAAGGAACACTGATAGTGTAATTTTGTCATGCCATTTATTTAGCTATGAATAACAGTATATATTACACTCACATTCCATAAATAATAAAATAGCCCTGTAAGATATAATCCTTAAATAGCCTCAAACAAAGGTAATACAACAATATCAAAATGGCTCTGTGTGCGCTCCACTCACCGGACATGACGTCACACCAAACTGCCGGAAATTGCATCAAAACATTTCGCCCCTCCTACAGTGCGTCCTCATAGACCCGTCTTCTTTATATCTTATTCCTAAGGACCTCCTATTCTAGTGACTTACTTCCTACTAATATACTTCCTGAAGGGTGTACTGGCTTCAAACCTATGGTATAATATTGTATATCCTACACCCCACCATTCCGATTGCTGAATACATCATATTACATAGAAACCAATAGCCTTTAATAAATGGTTAAAATGATTAAAATAATACAAACGGAAATAAAATAATAATGAAAAAATTTTAAATATAATCAAAATAAAAACTGTTAAATTCTATGAGTAATACAAATGCCCCAGAAATATGCATTCTGGCTGGACCAAAAATGGGGGTCACCCCAAACAAATAATCTAGGTGAACTTGGATATTTTTTACCAGTTGGACGGGAAACAATTCAAATCTATTTCTACATTTAACCCTTTCAGAGCTAGAGTATCTAATTTTTTAATTCATCTAGTTTCATTCTGTGATATTGATGGGTTTTTTTTGTAATATTGTAGATCTTTATTAAAGGCCAAAGCCCATTTTTTCAGAACAAAGTTACAACAACACTTTAGGTGTGATTGTTGCAGTAAGAGAAAGCCACAATCAATATAAAGGAGAACAGAAACAAAAGAAATGTGATAATTAGACCGCATGGTAAACTGTACAATTCAAGAACACAAAATGACATAAACCTGCACATTGTTGGGTTATATTAGTTGTCAGAGGTTTGGTAAGTAAAGAGGTGTCTGGGGGGGGGGGAGAGGAAAGAAGTCTACCAAAGGGAGAATGATCCCATGATTCTCAAATAGATCGAAAATGACCTAAGTAGTCACCCACTAGAGCTGTAAGATATTCCATTTCAGAGATTGTTCTTAAAAGATGATTTAGTGTGAGGGCATCAACTGATTTCCAGAATCGTGGTATAACCCGTCTAGCAGCCAATACTGATGTTTTTAAATCACCCTCTCTCTAGAAGGGCTCCACCTTATCAATCCCACAGAATTTCAAAAGTGCAGGATCCTTATTATGAAACTTTCTAAAATGATAGGATAAACTATAATGCATAAATCCTTTTTTGATGTTTCTAATATGCTCACTCAAACCCACTCCAGGTTTCCTTGTTGTTCTCCCCACATATTGCAATTTACAAGGAGATTCTAAAAGGTAAGTCACATGGGTGCTCACACATGTAATAAATGGTTTGATCTTAAAAACGTTTCCCTTTGTGTGTGATTGGAAAATCTCAGTTTTTGTACTACATGCTAAACACCTTCCACAGCTGAAAAAACCTACTTGATCTAAAAAAGTACCTATTTTTTTTTTTTGGGGGGGGGGGGGGGGTCTATCACATTTTTGTCTAATTTGTTTCTCCATGTGCTTGGTTTCATATAAGTAAATTGTGGTGTCTTAGGTAAAATTCCTTTGAGGATCTCATCCTGCAAGATAATTGGCCAATATTTCTTAAACACTCCTTCTACCAACTTATGTTGTCGAGAATACCCTGTAATAAATGCTATTCCAAAGTCTTTCACTTTCTTTTTCTTTGTTTTTAGCAGTTCTTCTCTTTCCACTCCCTTCACCCAATTTTTGATTCTTCAAATCTTTGTATTAAAATATCTGCTTGTTCCTCATATTCTTCTGTCTCATCACAATTACGTTTGATTCTCATTCGTTGGCTTTTTGGGATTGTATTTAGCCATCTAGGATGATGGCAGCGGTGTTTGTGAATATATCCATTCCAATCCACATCTTTAAAGTGGGTGCGAGTATACAGCTTTTTTCCTTTTTTATATATGGCGAGGTCCAAAAAAATTTGTGAGATATCATACTTATTATTGATCTCTTTGATGAACTCTAAGAGGGATTCCTGTGATCCTTCCCATACACTAAAGATATCATCGATGTATCTCTTGTATAATTTTAATTCCAAGCTCTCTCTACGATAGATTGACTCATGTTCCCATTTAGTCATAAAAAGGTTGGTTACTGAGAGTGCATATTTAGCACCCATTGCTACCCCCTTTCCTTTGTCTATAGTATTTACCTCTGTGCCAAAAGAAATTATTACTCATAGCTAAATCCAGGGCCTGTTTTAAAAAAATCTCTATTTTTTTCTTCAGATTATTATTTTTCTGTAGAGCCCACATCACTAGAGTGGATGTAAACTCATTGTATACTAATATCGGACAGGATGATGCATTGGATGCTGTGATATGGCTCTACAGAATAGAGATCAGCAATAGTAAGTATATCTCTTTTTCTGAAAATGTAGATGGGGAATCCATTAATTTTTTTGGACCTCACCATATATAAAAAAGAAAATAAGCTGTATATTCCCACCCACTTTAACCACTTGCCTACCGGGCACTTATACCCCTTTCGTACCCAGGCCAATTTTCATCTTTCAGCGCTGTCTCACTTTAAATGACAATTGCGCGGTCATGCAACACTGTACCCATATGAAATTATCATTTTTTTTTTACACAAATAGAGTTTCTTTTGGTGATATTTAATCGTAGCTGGGTGTTTTACAGTGGGGCAAAAAAGTATTTAGTCAGCCACCAATTGTGCAAGTTCTCCCACTTAAAAAGATGAGAGAGGCCTGTAATTGGCATCATAGGTAGACCTCAACTATGAGAGACAAAATGAGAAAAAAAATCCAGACAATCACATTGGCTGATTTGGAAAGAATTTATTTGCAAATTATGGTGGAAAATAAGTATTTGGTCAATATCAAAAGTTCATCTCAATACTTTGTTCTATATCCTTTGTTGGCAATGACAGAGGTCAAACGTTTCCTGTAAGTCTTCACAAGGTTGGCACACACTGTTGCTGGTATGTTGGCCCATTCCTCCATGCAGATCTCCTCTAGAGCAGTGATGTTCTGGGGCTGTCGCTGGGCAACATGGACTTTCAACTCCCTCCAAAGGTTTTCTATGGGGTTGAGATCTGGAGACTGGCTAGGCCACTCCAGGACCTTGAAATGCTTCTTACGAAGCCACTCCTTCGTTGCCCTGGCGGTATGTTTGGGATAATTGTCATGCTGGAAGACCCAGCCACGTTTCATCTTCAATGCCCTTGCTGATGGAAGGAGGTTTGCACTCAAAATCTCACGATACATGGCCCCATTCATTCTGTCCTGTACATGGATCAGTCGTCCTGGTCCCTTTGTGGAGAAACAGCCCCAAAGCATGATGTTGCCACACCCATGCTTCACAGTAGGTATGGTGTTCTTTGGATGCAACTCAGCATTCTCTCTCCTCCAAACACGACGAGTTGTGTTTCTACCAAACAGTTCTATTTTGGTTTCATCTGACCATATGACATTCTCCCAATCCTCTTCTGGATCATCCAAATGCTCTCTAGCAAACTTCAGACGGGCCCGGACATGTACTGGCTTAAGCAGGGGGACACGTCTGGCACTGCAGGATCTGAGTCCCTAGTGGCGTAGTGTGTTACTGATGGTAGCCTTTGTTACGTTGGTCCCAGGTCTCTGCAGGTCATTCACTAGGTCCCCCCGTGTGGTCCTGGGATTTTTGCTCACCGTTCTTGTGATCATTTTGACCCCACGGGGTGAGATCTTGCGTGGAGCCCCAGATCGAGGAAGATTATCAGTGGTGTTGTATGTCTTCCATTTTCTAATTATTGCTCCCACAGTTGATTTGTTCACACCAAGCTGCTTGCCTATTGCAGATTCAGTCTTCCCAGCCTGGTGCAGGTCTACAATTTTGTTTCTGGTGTCCTTTGACAGCTCTTTGGTCTTCACCATAGTGGAGTTTGGAGTGTGACTGTTTGAACTTGTTATCAGTATAAAAGACACCTGTCCACAACCTCAAACAGGTGCCATTGATACAGGTAATGAGTGCAGGGCAGAGGAGCCTCTTAAAGAAGAAGGTACAGGTCAGTGATTTAAAAAAATCAATATCACAGCACGAAACTAGATAGATTAAAAAATTAGATACTCTAGTTCTCAAAGGGTTAAATGTAGAAATAGATTTGAATTGTTTCCTGATCAACTGGTAAAAAAATATCCAAGTTCACCTAGATTATTTGTTTGGGGTGACCCCCATTTTTGGTCCAGTCAGAATGCATATTTTCTGTGGCATTTGTATTACTCATAGAATTTATTAACAGTTTTTATTTTGATTATATTTTAAATTTTTTCATTATTTTATTTCAATTTGTATTATTTTAATCATTTTAACCATTTGTTAAAAACTATTTTTATGTTTTATATGTAATATGATGTATTCAGCGATCAAAATGGTTGGGTGTCGGATATACAATACTATACCATAGGTTTGAAGCCAGTACACACCCTTCAGGAAGTATATTAGTAGGAAGTGAGTCACTAGAATGGGAGGTCCTTAGGAATAAGATATAAAGAAGACAGGAACCAGAGATTACTGTCTGAGGTTGCCAAATAGGAGGGGCGAAAGGCGTTGACGCAATTTCCGGCGGTTTGGTATGACGTCACATCCGATGAGTGGACCGCACGCAAACCAACGGTGCTCCAGGCAGTTTCGATATTGCTCTATTACCTTTTTGTTTTGAGGCTATTCAAGCATTATACCTTACAAGGCTATTTTATTATTTATGGAATGTGAGTGTAATATATACTGTTATTCATAGCTAAATAAATGGTATGACAAGATTACACTATCAGTTTTCCTCTTGCTTCCCTATATTATCCACATGATGTTAAACAGAATCTATTGAAGGATCGTACCTTTTATAATAAAACCATGGGTCCGGCACTCTAATGAATTCTGGAAATATCTGTCAGCACATTCCACCACAGATAAGTGTTTTTGACTCGTAAGCCCATAAAGGTAGCAGTCCACCATATCTGGTGAGTGTGGAGTGCACAGGGGAGGGATCACTGAGCACTACGTGGTGGAAATTTTGTTTCAAGGCACGGGATATTCAGTTTGGATTTTTCTTCTGAGCATGTGATATTGGAGCATGAAGCACTAAATATAAGGACTTTATTTTCAATGCGCTTTGTTTTATTAGTAATTATTATGTGTTCGTGTAGTTTGCTTTTGTGCAGCAGCATTCTTTCAACACAAATTTTATTTGTTTTGTTGTCACAATTATTTTGGTCACAAATTGTTTAGCATACAGGAGCACAGGTTATTTGTTGTTTAGTTTTATATGTTAAAATCTATACACCGTATTCCACACATGGGTTATTTTTACAATTATTCCTCAGTGATCTGGAGGGCCGTAGAGATGTATCGAGGGAGGAAGGAGAGGCATTTGCTAGAGAACATGGCCTGATATTTATGGAAACCTCTGCCAAAACTGCAGCAAATGTGGAGGAGGTAAGATTGAGGCATGCATGCCAGACATAAAAATGTTACTACTTTTCATGGCTTTAAGCATGTGACTTTTCTTTTTTGTCTCTAAGGCCTTTATTGGCACTGCCAAAGAAATTTACAAGAAAATTCAGCAGGGGCTCTTCGATGTAAACAATGAGGTAAGGATCAGGAATTGATCATGTGTTTGATGGTGGCATGTTGATCATGGTACTAATCTAACATTATTCATTTTGCTCCTTTTGCTTTAAGGCTAATGGTATTAAGGTTGGACCACAACAGACACTTCCGGAGCCTCTTGGAGGATCAAGACAAAGCCAGGCAGAAGGGAGAGGGTCTTCTGGCTGCTGTTAAAAAAATAAATTAATTAAAAATGCTAGAATGGATAATATTTGAGGATAATGGGGTTCAGCCCTTGACTCGCTATTTCCTTGCATCTCTTCCCTTATTTGGTCTATTGTATTTCTCTTCATATTTTAAAATTGGCCCTATTCCGGCTATTTCAATGCACACATATGAAGGATTAATCTCTTCTTCAAACATTCATTTTCTTGCTGAGTGTAGCAAGCATAGTAATCTACGTGATTGATAAATACTACATTTGTAAACCAGTTGAAGAAGGAGAAAATATGTTTACATTCCCAGGTGTTTCCATATGAAGTATTACATTTTAAAGGTCATTTATCACCATGATTATTAAGTGCCATGATTAATATTTACGGTCTGTTATCCTTAAGGTGTCTATAGTTTGTCTGCTTGAAACCAGGTTGCCTACAGAGACTAGAATGTGCATTTACTGTATGTAATGACAATAGGTAGCTGGGACACCTATGGTAAAAAAAAAAAAAAAAAGTTTCTTCAATAGGGAGCATTGTTACACGTCTTTACACAGGCTGGCAGAACCAGCGCATATGTAGTAAGAAGGGCAATGCGAGTTCCAGCAATTAAGCCTTTAAATGAAACCACATAACGCCTTGTATATACAAACTGTCTATTCTCTCTGTAGCATGCAGTTAGATGCCACTGCACGTTAGGTTAGGCGTGACTTGTTGGTATGAACTACTGGTTTGTTTTCCCAGAATCATCTTTCGGGATTATTTAAGAGTGAAATATTTGCCCACCTGCAGGAAACTGTGACTGAAAAAGATTGAAAATGGCTCCTAGGAGTCAGCAGCTCTATTCTTGTGCTTCCTGCCTCCAAAAAACGCACACACATTTGATCTCCTAGTATATTGATCCCTTAGAGGTCAGCTGCGTGTGTCGGAGGCCTACCCCTCACCAAAGACACTAGAGCAAGCTAATGGGTCCTCCTCGTAGATGGAGACCTGTCCCAACCTTGGCTGGTTCTGGAGGTGTGATCTGATTTCTCAAACCTGCTTCCCTCTGGTTACCTTGCAACCTTTGCTGAAGTGACATGCATTTTCTGGAGTAAATTCACAACAGATCCACTATGCGTTCTTCCTGCAGTATTCATCAACTTACCAATTCTCCATTTGGCTAGTCCTTGTTCCATTTAAATGTTAAGTTAGCTATTTTAGTGGCCATCTCTTGGGCTTGCAGAGTAAGGCTTGTTTCACACAGGCTTCAGATTGTAAGGGAGCAGTGTGTAAAAGAACATTTTTACAAAGCATTTGCAGAGCTTTGAGTAAGCTTTGTTGAAGCTTTTAAAGTACCATTCAGCTCAGTGATCCTAATGGGGGTGCTGATTGCCACTTTAAGCAAGCTGCTAGCAAGCCTTGGCACTACTTGAAGATTGATGAAAGCCTGCTGAAACCTGCTTAGCTGCTTGTTTAAACTGACAGTCAACACTCCCATTAAGATCTATTTATAACATTTCCAAAAAAGAGCTGAATGGTACTTTAAAAGCTTAGAGAAAGCTGCTCAAAGCTTGTTGAAAAATTCATAAAACCTTGTTCACACTACTTTTATAAAAGCTGCAGCCCCTGTGATACAGGCCTAAGCGAGTTTCAGAATTCACCATAGCTAGACGGACTGCTCTGACTTACACTTCTGCTGATAAGAATTGCCCTGTACAAATTGTACACTGTGCATTCAACCAGAGTACTGTCTTCTGGGCAGAAAAGTATAGTGCATCTGAACAGATGTGTAGATCGGCTACATGGTCAGACTTAATGCCATGAGACATTTTCACATCACCCTCTGCTCCACTCACATTTAGACTTTCAAAGGAAGGTGCTCAAGTTGTACCCTCTCATAGGTAACCTCTTGTTTACTCTCTTGTATCCTGTTATGGAGGATGATTCAGGGAAAACCTACTTTATTTTTTGAGAACTGCTTTCGATGAATTCTCCAGGACTGTGAGCTCCTGCCCTCTTTTTTCTACTTGGTATTGGTTATTTGGATTGTCATCTTTTAAATTGCTGAGGTATTGACTCCTAGGAGGCCTTTTTAATCTGTCTTGTGTTTCCTGCAAGTGGACAGAGCCATGTCTCATGTGAACCACCCTGAAGGATTCTCAGAAAAGTAGTCCTCAGATAATAACTTAGGTTTTCCACCAGTTAAGACAGTAAAGCTACTGGCCATTGCTTGGTGATAATCTCTTTGTAAAGTGCATATAACTTACTGGAAACACAGCATGAGAATTCAAATTGCCTATAGCTAATTGTCTTATTGTTGTTCTACTTGAATAGACACTAATTTAGTTTTTTGCTCTAATTTAATTTTTTTTAATCCTTCAGACTGAAGGGTTGTGTTTTTTTTTTTTTAATGTTTTTAATGTAATTGTTACATTGTATTTTAGCACTTTATTGCCTGAAGTTAGGTACCAGAGAATGCGGTTATTATTATTATTACTATTCTTATTATTCCTTTTTTTATTATTATTATTATTATTGTTCTCAACTTTTGGTGCCATTTAATGTGTTAATAAATTTTTTTTCTTTGCCATTAAATACTTCATTTTTATTTTGTTTTGCCAATTCCATTTTGCTGTCTGTGGCTTCTGTTAATAGTGTATTAGACCATGTCAGTTAGTTGACACAAATCATGCAAGTTAATTGAACTGATCCCTTCCTTTTGCTCCCTTGTCACTGCATTCAGCCTCCAGGAGCAAAGAAAGGTAGCCTTGTGTATGATATGTCACAATCTGGAGCTTGCACAGTGCTGGAGACTCACTGCTAACACCCCACATGAAGAATACACACACATATGTCAATGTAGCCTTAGAACTAAGAAGGGCTTTATATTTGCACAAGAGATTTTCCATATTTTGGGAAATGGACCAGTACAGAAATTCTGACATGACTAAAGTGTCTGACCCTTCATTGTTATATATTTCTTGGCAGTCGTCCTAAATACTGTGTGGTATAGTGCACAACACCCAGCACTTTCATGCATGAGGGAAATTAAAGTGTATGTACAGTTTTTTTAATTTTTGGATATAGTAGGTATAGATTAAAAACCCTGTCAAGTTTATTGCTCAACTGGGAAATATGGATGGCTGGGATTTTTACAGGTACACAGACAAACAAGAAAACAGGAAAAAAAATATTAAAATCCATATACATGTTATTGTTCCTGGCTAAAAATAGCTCTGGAAATATATTTCACCCAACATACATAGAGTTAACAAATCTTGTATAGACTGAACATGGTACAGTTACTGATTTTACCATCATTCACATAATCATAAAAATCTGCCATGAATAGGTAAGAGACTCCAGCCCACATGCCCGACATGTTTCGAGACTTCTTCAGGAGAAATCAGACAAGAACACATGAACACACAGAAAATTGGCAAATTATATCCACTAAATGTCTCATAACATTATTGGGTGTACAGCCAAGAGTTTTGAGATTGACACAAGTCTGCTGCTTCAGTGCTTTTAGATCTTTTTGTCAGATGTTACTATGGTATACTGAAATATAATTACAATCACTTCATTAAGTGTCAAAGGCTTTTATCGACAATTACTTTAAGTTTATGCAAAAAGTCAATATTTGCAGTCTTGACCCTTCTTTTTCAAGACCTCTGCACTTCGACCTGGCATGCGGTCAGTCAACGTCTGGGCCACATCCTGACTGATAGCAGCCCATTCTTGCATAGTCAATGCATGGAGTTTGTCAGATTTGTGGGTGTTTTTTTTGGTCACCCGCCTCTTGATGATTGACCACGAGTTCTCAATGGGATTAAGGTCTGGGGAGTTCCCTGGCCATGGACCCAAATGTTTGATGTTTTATTCCCCAAGCCACTTAGTTATCACTTTTTGCCTTATGGCAAGGTGCTTCATCATGCTGTTCATCACGAAACTGTTCTTGGATGGTTGGGAGAAGTTGCTCTCGGAGGATCGTTTGTACCATTCTTTATTCATATGATATAGGTAAAAAACGAGCGCTGGATGTAAATAAGAAAAGCGGCTAGCATGAAAGGTAAAACTCCTGAACCTTCTGTAAACCATATAAAATAAGCATGCAGAGCTAATAACGTATCAAAAACATAAAAGTAAAAAGTCCAACTTTTATCCGTATGATCTGGATAATCATATAATGGTTAACAAATGACATATTACTAATAGCACATACGATTGAATCAATAAAACTCAAAAACGCAGTATGGCGTTGTGCAAATAAACTTTGTGAGAAAACGTCCAAACTTGTCATTTAAAAGTGCATAAAGTGAAGTAAAATTCAATCAATGTAGATCAGTGGAAATCCGTGATAGTGGTGTTAAGATAAATGAATGCAGATTGCACAAACCAGATAGCACAAATCAATGCGCATTTGAGTACATTAGGAACAACTCCTAGTCATCAGCATCTGGTAACTGGAACACCGGGTCATCTAGTGAGCATCAGTTGGATAAGCAGCACACCATCAGGGCATCCAGGCACCAGGAGTACACTCATGCAAACACCGGGGGGAGCCACACTTGCAGTGTAAAATCGGCAAGGATCTCCTTAGAAAGGAAGGCTCATAACAAATGAGCCCAAGCAAAAAGATTTTCCATAGTGCAGTACCGCTTTAATATAATCACGGGGTAACATAAATAAAAATAGATAAACTCACACTTCGAGTAAATTGACAATAGTAAAGATGGCCGCCGGTCATCCAGGAGGGGTGCGCGGTGTGACGTCACTAAGTAGGGCAGTTTCCTAACATGTTTCGTGCGCCCGCACGTTATCAAAGTTATCAATCTTATGTGCTATTAGTAATATAAGTCATTCTTTATTCATGGCTGTGTTCTTCAAAATTGTAAGCCCACTCCCTTGACTGAGAAGCAACTCCACACATGAATGGGCTCAGGATACTTTACTGTTGGCATGACACAGGAGTGATGGTAGTGCTCACCTTTTCTTCTCCGGACAAGTTTTTTTCTGGAAGCCCTAAACAATCGGAAAGGGGATTCATCAGAGAAAATGACTTTACTCCAGTCCTCAGCAGTCAAATCTCTATACCTGTTACAGAATATCAGTCTGTCCCTGATGTTTTTGCAGGAGAGAGGTGGCTTTTTTACTGCCCTTCTTGACACCAGGCCATCCTCAAAGTCTTTGTCTCACTGTGCGTGCAGATGCACTCACACCTGCCTGCTGCAATTCCTGAGCAAGCTGTGCACTGGTGGTGCTGCAATCCTGCAGCTGAATCAACTTTATGGGACGGTCCTGGCGCTTGCTGGACTTTCTTTAGCGCCCTGAAGCCTTCTTCACAACAATTGAACCTCTCTCTTTGAAGTAGTTGCTGATCTGATAAATGGTTGAATTAGGTGCAATTTTAGTACCATCAATATGCTTGCCTGTGAATCCTTTTTTGTGCAAAGCAATGATGACTGCATGTGTTTCCTTTTAAAGCTTCCAGTCTGTTATTCTAACTAAAGCAGACCATACATGGGTCAAATTCCAAACGATTTTTCGATCAAAAACATTGTTTGTTCTGTAATCCGATGGTGCCACCAATGATTTTGAAAATCGGTCGTTTTTCACAAATTTTCCAGCATGCCCGATTAAACAAAATGGGGAGGAACCACAAAAATCGGCCAGTGCCATTGCCCCACTAACAAAGCGAAAATCGGCCGATTATTCTTAGGTACGATTTTCTAACGAAAATCGTTCGAAAACCGACCTACATATGGCCGGCCTTGCTCAAAATGACAGTGATCTCCAGCCTTTGTCTTCGTCAACACTAGCATCTGTGTTAACGAGAGAATCACTGACGTGATGTCAGCTGGTCCTTTTATGGCATGGCTGAAATGCAGTGAAATGTTTTTTTTTTTTTGGGATTAAGTTCATTTTCATGGCAAAGAGGGAATTTGCCATTAATTGCAATTTATGTGATCACTCGTCATAACATTCTGGAGTATTTTGTATCGTGTCGTATTAAACCCGTAGATTACATTGATTTCTCCAAAGAAGGTGAATATGGCTAATGTATATATTGAAACCAATAAAGTCACTGCCAACCATAGAAGAGTCCCGCTGATAGGAGGCCACGAGGAGAGATGCAGTGCCAAAACATACGCAGAGATCCTTTTAGGCGATGCAAAGAAAAACAAAAACTGACGCACACTAAAATGTCAAATTTCAAGCATGTTAACTGCTTTCAAACAGATTTCAAATATGAAAATAACCAAATGAGTTAAAGCACTGTTAAACCCAAAAACAAAAATATATTTGTATTTATATAGACGGCGTGGCTGCATTCATTTTCTTTCTTTTTTTTTACCTTTATTTTTACCTGGTGATCCTGCCAGGAAATAATTTTTCCATTTCATGTAACCAAGTGCTCCAGTAAAAGTGGCAGTTAACATGTTAAAGACAAACCATTTGACACTGAGAGATGCTTACAGTGGTAGGTTTTTGTTCATTTGTGTAAAACCTTTATTATTATACAGGATTTACATAGCGCCAGCAGTTTGCTCAGCGCTTTACAATAGAACGGAAGACAATACAGCAACAATACAGTTCAATACAAAAGGGTTAGGAGGGCCCTGCTCCTTGGACCTTACAATCTAAGAGGGAGGGGCTAGTGGTACAAAAGGTAATAACTGTGGGGGGTGGATTTGTAGGAGGAATAGAAGATTCCATTATTAGCTGAAGGCAGTATAGGCTTCCCTGAAGAGAGAGGTTTTCAGAGATCGCTTAAAAGCGAGTAGAGTCGTTGATAGCCTGATAAGTTTGGGTAGAGAGTTCCAGAGGATGGGGGAGGCTCTGGAGAAGTCTTGGAGACAAGCATGGGAGGAGGGGACAAGGCAGCTAGAGAGTTGGAGGTCGTGCGAGGAGCTGAGAGTACGGTTTGGGCGATATATGGAGACAAGATTGGTGAATGTAATTTGGGGCAGAGTTATAAATGGCTTTATATGTTATTGTTAATGTTTTGAACTTTATTCGTTGGGCAACAGGAAGCCAGTGGAGGGATTGGCAGAGAGGGATGGCAGATGTGGAACGGTTAATAAGGTGGATGAGTCTGGCAGCAGCATTCATGATAGACTGAAGAGGGGATAGCCTGCGATGAGGTAGGCCAATGAGGAGGGAGTTACAATAGTCAAGGCGAGAGATAACCAGGGAGTGAATAAGTTGCTTAGTGGTTTCTGAGGTTAGGAACGGGCGTATCTTGGAGATGTTACAGAGGTGAAGTCTACAAGATTTGGACAGCGATTGGATTTGGGGCTGAAAGGACAGATGGGAGCCTAGGATTACACCTAGTACTCTGGCATGAGGGGAGGGATTGATGGTTGTATTATTGATCTTGATGGAGATGTCAGGGGAGGGGGCACAGGCTGGAGGGAATAGTATAGGCTCCATTTTGGAAAGATTGAGTTTGAGGAAGTGGAGTGACATCCATGCCGTTACTGTATGTCATTTCGTAGGTTAGTAATGCAAGAGGAGACTGAAGGGGTGAGGTGAGGAGTAGAAAGATATATTTGTTTGGCATCAGCATAGAGATGGTACTTAAAGCCATGGGAGTTTATCAAGTGACCAAGGGAGGAGGTGTAGATGGAGAAGAGGAGGGATCCAAAGACAGAACCTTGAGGGACCCCAATAGAAAGAGGGAGTGAAGAGGAGGAGACAGAGTTATAGGTAACGCTGAAAGAGCGCTGTGATAGGTAGGAGGAGAACCAGGAGAGAGCAGAGTCTCGGAGGCTAACAGAATGGAGTTTTTTGAGGAGGAGGGGATGGTCAACAGTATCAAAAGCTGCAGGGAGGTCAAGTAGTAAGAGTATGCAGTAGTGGCCATTGGTTTTAGCAGTTAGTAAATCATTAGTGAGTTTTAGCAGGGCAGTTTCAGTGGAGTGGAGTGAGTGAAAGCCAGACTGTAAAGGGTCAAGAAGGTTGTTTTCTGAGGTAGGAGCTCAGGCAATTGTAAACTAAGCTTCTAAGAGTTTAGAGGTAAACAGGACCAGGGAGATGGGTCTTAAGTTGTTCAGGTTGGTGGGGTCCAGCGAGGGCTTTTTAAGTATGGGAGTGATCTGTGCATCCTTTAGAGGGGAGGGGAAGGCACCGTTAGAGAGGGAGAGATTGAAGATGTGAGTGAGGAAGCATAGGACAGAAGAAGAGGGTGACCGAAGTAGTTGTGAGGGGACAGGATCCAGGGGGCAGGTGGTGATACGGGCTTCTGAGAAAACCTTAGTGACCTCTTCAGTAGTATCAAGGTCAAAAGAGGAAAGTGTTGAGGGAGGTTTAGTACAAGGTATGGTAAGTGGGATAGATGTCTCTGTAGTGGTGATGCCCCTACAAATTGCATCAATCTTGTTTTTGAAATGATTTGCAATCTCGTAAGCAGTGAGTGAGTTACTGAGTGGAGGTGGAAAAAGTAGAGAGTTAAAAGTAGAGAAGAGACGACAAAGACTGGATGACAAGGAATTAATAAGAGAGACAAAGTAGGCTTGTTTGGCAGCATGGAGGGAGGAATTGTATGTTAAGAAAGCAGATTTATTTAGGGTGAATGCTTGCTGAGATTTGGTTTTACGCCACAATCTCTCCAGCACACGACTATGTTGCTTAGGATTTCTGGTGTCGTCAGTCTGCCACGGTTGTAACGGTCGGGGCCTGATATTTTGTGTAGTTAGAGGAGCAAGTGAGTGTAGTGTGGATGAAAGCGAACTGTTGTAGACAGCAGTGGCCAGGTCAGGGCAGGATAGGGGTGAGAGTCTGTCATAGAGGCGGTCAGTTGCAGAGTGGAAAAGAGAAGGGTTTAAGTTGTGAAGGTTTCTGCGGGTAATTATTTGCTGCTTGGAAGGATAGGTGTTTGAAGATGAGGACACTGTGAAGGTGATGAGTTTTTGTGATCAGAGAGAGGAAAGGGGGTGTTTGTGAGGTTGTTGGGAGTGCAAAGATGGGAGAAAACAAGGTGTAATGTCCCATCAGTGTGAGTGGAGGACTGCGTCCATTGTGTTAAGCCAAAAGATGAGGTTAGGTTGAAGAGCTGGGTTGTAGCTGGGTTGTTCACATTAATGGGGATGTTAAAGTCTCCAAGAATGATAGTGGGTATTTCAGAGGAGAGAAAGTAGGGTAGCCAGGCAGAGAGGTCATCAAGAAAGTGAGACACCGGTCCAGGAGGCCGATAGATCACTGCAATACTCAGAGATATTGGAGAAAACAGTCGAATGCAGTAAGTCTTGAAAGAAGAAAAGGATAGAGAGGGAGGGTTAGAGAGGACTTGAAAGGTGCTCAGTGGGGATAGAAGCAAACCAGCTCCACCACCTTTCCAACCACTGGGTCTGGGTGAGTGGGTCCAAAGAAGGGCTCCATAGGAAAGTGCTGCGGGAGAAACAGAATCTGCTGCTTGAAGCCAGGTTTCTATAATTGCTAGTAGGTTAAGGGAGCAGGAGACAAAAAGGTCATGGACAGAGGTGAGCTTATTACAGACAGAGCGGGCATTCCAAAGTGCACATGAAAAAGGGAGGGTGTTTTTTAGGAGCACGGATTGAGATTAAGTTGAACGGATTGCGGCTATTCCCGGAGGAAGGAGGGTACGTGGTGTGGGGGTGAGATAGTTGAGGACCAGGGTTTGGGGAGATATCCCCAGAGGTTAGGAGAAGAAGGACGGTGAGGAAAATTAGATGGGAGTAAGATGTATATGAGTGCACATGCCTTCCAGTCCTGATGTTTGGGTCAGCAGGTGAGTAAAGTATCAGCAGGAGGTGATGAGAGCAGTAGTAGGGAGATGGTAGAAGTGAGGGTGAGATGTATAAGCTTTGGGGCGGAGTAGAGGGGTAAAGAAAGGAGATTTTGGGAAGAGAGGATAGTAATATGAAAAGGTGGAGTAGAGGCGGCATATTAAAAGGTGCATAGAGTGGGACTCAGACTTGTAGAAGATGTTTCCCAGTGTGTTTGCTTGCAGTCCATCCTGCTTGCAGTAGAGTTATTTGTTGTATCTCCCTGCTGCTTGAGGTATCTTGCTTTAGTTAAACTGCTGTGTTCAACTGCTGCTTCACACTCCACCACAAACCGCACTGCTGTGTTCAACTGCTGCTTCACACTCCAGCACAAACCGCACTCATGCAGAAAACTGCACCCCAGTCTGACTGTGCTCCCCCATGAGCTGGTCTAAATTTATAGGGAGATGGGCAGATGAGCAACTCTTATCCTCCCCATTTAGAAACTGATAAGGATCACATGTGTTGGGCGGGGGGGGGTTAATGTTGCTCAAAGACAGACCAGCCACACAGACACAGGTCTAAGTCAAAAAAAGAAATGCAAGAGGAAGAATCAATCACCACAAGCAGACCAAAAGATATACACTAATTGTTCTGAATTTTGCAAAAAGTCTATGCGTTGCAGAAGTTACAGTTTAAGGTGGAGATGAAACAGCAGCATTTACCCAGAGTTTATCACAGAAGGAAAAAACTGTTGCTGTAACTGCTAAGAACTTGTACACAAACTGTACAGAAGGCATCCAGGTTGCCATATTGCATTGAATTTTATAGAAAACTACAGCATTGCAGATTGAAAATAAAAAATTTTTAATAACATTAAATTACAATATGGCTTGTGTAGAAATGGTCCAGAGTAGCATTATGGCAAAAGAAAGGGCAATAGTCCATGTTGTGGCAATTTGACACAGCAGGGAGAAATAATCCACAGGGCAGGGATATGACAAAGCAAAGAACAATAATCCACAGGGCAGGGATATGGCACAGCAAGGAGATAGTTCACAGGTGGCAGTGTGACAAGATAGAGTAATAATCCATGGGACAGTAATATGACACAGTAAGGAGGAATAATATGTGGAAGGGTTAAAATAATGCAGATGCTTGACTGTTCTGGGTTGCTGGTGTGCTAGTCTTGGTGTCAGGGGGTCCAGGCAGGGTACTCTGTGGGGGACTCTGGGCACACGATAGCAGGTGTGAGAGGAGAAGGCAGGCAAGGTAATCTGTGTACTCTGGGCACCCAGTACTAGGCATCTGAGGAGAGGGCAGGAAAGACAAATCATGGACTCTATGAACATAGCAGCAGGTGTCTGAAGAGAGGACAGGAAGGGAGAGACAATTCCTGGAGACCTGACCATAGTCTTGTGCAGGGGTGATGGCACAGGAAATCTCACCCTGTTCCCCCCAACCCAGGTAGATATACCTGAGCTGGGGTGAGATCCTGTGGCCCAGGCCAACTGACGATCAGCATTGGATTGCCCAGGCCTCTTGCTGCATGGCCACATCAAGCATACAGCTGTGGGTGGGCTTTTATTTTCCAGTGGGGCACATCAGGGAAGAAGCCAACACTGTGCCCATCATACTCTGGTGCTTGGAGGAAGGAGGTCTGCAGACGGAATTAGGGAAACCAAACACCGTCTACAGTAGGGGCACTGATAGCCTGGCGCCCTGGAGGTGTGGAGTGGCAGTAACTGTGTGTGAGGTGCTAGATGTTGTCTCCATGTCTCCCTGCACGTATGTGGTGGGGAGCAGAAGAGCAAAGCCAGGTGCTGTGACAAGTCTTTAACTTAAAAATTCAATATTTTTACTTCTGCCTGTGTTCCTATTTGAGAGGTTTCCCTACCGTTTTTCCTGTACGCAACCTTTTCACCAGGCAGGAAGTAATTTAATCTTTTCAGTGTAGTTTCCACCTGCAGTAAAACCCAACTGAGATTTTGGTCCATATTGACATGATAGCATCACACAATTGCTGCAGGTTTGCTGGCTGCACATCCATGATTAAAATCTCCTAGTTCACCACATCCAAAAAGGTGCTCTATTGAGTTGACATCTGGTGACTGTGGAGGCCATTGGCATACAGTGAACTCATTGTCATGTTCAAGAAACCAGTTTGAGATGATTTGAGCTTTGTGACATGGTGCATTATCCTCCTGGAAGTAGCCATCACAAGATGGGTACACTGTAGTCATGATGGACATGGTCAGCAACAATACTCAGGTAGGTCATGGTGTTTAAACAATGCTCACTTGGTACTAAGGGGCCCAAAGTGTTCCAAGAAATATCCCCCACACCATTACACCACCACCAGCAGCCTGAACCATTGATACAAGGCAGGATGGATCCATGCTTTCATGTTGTATGTATATGCCAAATTCTGACCCTACCATCTGAATCTCGCAGCTGAAATTGAAACTAATGAGACCAGGGAACGTTTTCCAATCTTCTATTGTCCAATTGAACCCGTGCAAATTGTAGACTCCATTTCCTGTTCTTAGCTGACAGGAGTGGCACCCAGTATGGTCTTCTGCTGCTCTAGCCCAACTGCTTCAAGTTTTGACATGTTCTTTCAGAGATGGTATTCTGCATACCTTGGTTGTAACAAGGGGTTATTTGAGTTACTGTTGTCTTTCTATCATCTTGAACCAGTCTGCTCATTCTCCTCTGACCTCTGACATCAACAAGACATTTTCGTCCACACATCTGCCGCTCACTGGATATTTTCTCTTTTTTGGACCTTTCTCTGTAAACCCTAGAGATGGTTGTGCATGAATTTTCCAGTAGATCAGCAGTTTTTCAAATACTCTGACCAGCCTGTCTGGCATCAACAACCATGCCACGTTCAAAGACACTTAAATCTTCTTTCTTCCCCATTCTGATGCTTGGTTTGATGTTGTCTAAATGCATTGAGTTGCTGCCATATGATTGTCTGATTAACAATTTGTGTTACCAAGCAATTAAACAGGTGTACCTAATAAAGAGACTGGTGAGTGTATATACTGGGAGTGTCTGGTTAAGATTTTTTACATCTGGTGTGCAGTGTGGAGCAGCAGAAAGGTGAGTGTGGTGCAGACTGGAGCAGAGCAACTAGCAGACACCACACATTGTGTGCATCATGGGAACATTATAGCAGAAGGTGAGTGAGAACTGGGGAGAGAGAACTGAGTGGCAGAGGATCAGCAGAGCTGGGGAATTGGAGCAGGAAAAACTACCAATCTCACATGTAGTGCAAAGCATGGGAGCAATATAGTGGGAGGTAGGTGAGGTCCGGAGAGAGAGGAGGATCAGTAAATCAGAGCTAGGGGTTACTATTGAGTGGGGGATCAGTAGAGCTAGGGGTTACTACTGAGTGGGGCATCAGCAGTGCAGGGGGTTACTATTGAGTGGGGCATCAGCAGAGCTGGGCATTACTACTGAGCAAGGGATCACTTGAGCTGGGGGTTACTACTGAGTGGGGCATCAGTGGAGCTGGGGGTACTACTGAGAGAAGATCTGCTGAACGAGGGTACTAATAAGCTGGGGATCTGCTGAACAGGGTACCGATGCACTGGGGATCTGCTGAGCAGGGGTACTGATGAGCTGGGGATCTGCTGTGCAGGGATACCACTGACCTGGGGTTCTACTGGGGCCCTTCAAAACAAGTTGAAATCAACACACACAGGGCCTTTACCAAATTTCATTAAAGCTTAAAAAAAGCATCATCGAAGCATCTAGAACACATCAAAAAAGCACATTGAAGCAGCAGGCGATTTAATGAATGTTAAAGTCAAAGCAAGTGTTAAATGAGCTCTTAAACTCATAATTGCTTTTTCACCAGTACTTTTCCTTTTTACTGGGTTTTCAGAATACCAAATGTGATAATTTGGAGTTGGTTGGATGAAACATTTAGTGCAGTAAAATAGGATTTTTGTACCTACTGTACAATCCATTGGTTGCAGTTCATTGAGGGACACAGGAATTCAGAGACTGTAGGATTATACTGCCATCTACATCAGGATTTGGACACTGGCAAACAAACAGTGACCTGCATGCTTTAATTTGGTGGAAAAGCATTCCAGAGAGCAGGATCATAAATACAGAGGGTTGGGACTTGTGTCCCTTAATAAACTCCAAGAAATGGATTTAATGGAAAATACAAAAATGTGGAGGTTGGATGAATGATTAAGTGCAGTAAATGGAATTTGTGTACTTACTGTACAATGCATTTCTTAGCGTTCCAACTACATTTTGGACAGCAGCAACAGAATAACTCAGGATTGCCTGCAGCCTAAAGAGCTGTTTGAAGGAACTTACTCCTGAAGCTGGCATCAGATGATGTCCGAACATCCACCTGGTCAAATTTGGAGAGCGTGAACAGAAGACCAAGTGGGAACCTTGAAAACCTTGGAAACAGTAGTCTGATGCATAGATCCAGTAGGGTGAGTTCTGACAGGAAAGGGGGTATTAAAGCCTATTTTTTTTTTTTAAATAACAAATATGTTATACCTGCTCTGTGCAGTGGTTTTGCACAGAGCAGCCCTGATCCTCCTCCTCTCAGGTCCCCCACCAGCACTCCTGGCTCCTCGCTCTTTGAGCAGTGCCCCCAGAGCAAGCGGCTTGCACTGGGGGGCACTGAAGCGTGTTTGCTTCTGAGCTGCTGCTCTATGCATCTATAAGACACATAGAGCCATGGCTTGCCTCCCCCCAACCCCCCACTCTCCTCATTGGCTCACTGGCTATGATTGACAACAGCGTGAGCCAATGGCCTCCTGCTGCTGGCTCAGCCAATGAGGAGGAAGTGTCCCTGTAGAGCAGAGGCTCTCATGAACATTGCTGGATCAAGGGGACTCAGGTAAGGATTGGGGGAGGACAGGGGCGGACTGACAACTCATGGGGCCCCCGGGCAATAGGGGATCATGGGGCCCCTGTGTCCTTGCCCACACTCAAAAAAGCCTATAAAAAAGGTACCAGGGGCATTTTATGGGGCCCCCTACTGACCCGGGGCCCAGTCTGCCCCTGGGGGGGGCACTGCACACAGAAGGGGGACCACTGCAAACCTTCAGCCTTCTATATCACTTTTAGGCTACGTTCACACTAGCCTTGTTAGCAAGCGGCAGACAGGCGTTTGGGAAGTGTTTTTACCGTTTCCCAAACGCCTGGGAAAATTCTGCACATTGCAGCACATGGTGCTGTTCAAACGGGAATGTTTGCATCAAAATGGACGCCTCTGATTGAGTCAGGAGGAGTTGAAGCCTCCGATTCAAGTCTAGGGGGCAGTTCGGCAAACGCCCATCCAGCGTTAAAAACGCTCCGCAAACGCTGGACCAACGCTTGTCAAATGCTATAGGGGCGTTTGGCAAGAGTTGGAAAAACAGTCAAGTGTGAATGAGCCCTAAGACCATAATCAGAACTGATGGTCAGTCTGAGACACCAAAAAAAGGTGGACTGCTGTCATGCACCGCCCAGCAGGATCTTTAAGGGCCCACAGAACGAGATTCCCCAGGACGCAGAGTTTAGGTCCCAGTCTGCCTTTTCACCAGAGCCCCTGATGGTGGGGATGGACTTGGTGCAAGACTGAGACCAGGTCGCGGTCCCTGAGTGCACCCAACTATGGTAGAGGGGTCCCACTGAGAGTATGTGCCAGGGGTGAGCCTGATGTGAAGAGCTGACAGGTCCAGGACCCGTGCAAGATGGATGGATGACAGTCAGGGGTAAACGTGGTCAGACAACGGTGGAGGCAGATCGGTACAGAGCAGTAGGCGAAGAGTAAACAGGTCACGAGCCAAGGTTCAGCAACAGGAGGTCCAATAACATAGGGGTAGGCAGAGGAGTAGTCAGGGACGAGCCAGGGATCAGAGCAGGAGATAGACAACAGGAATCAGGACAGGCAGGGTCAGCAACTGGGAACTCACTTCAGAAAACAGATGACAGGAAGTAGACTTTGCGGCAATCTGATCACCGCCTGGCTAGTTTAAATAGCGTGGCCTGCACCATCATTGGTGCCAAGCGTGCGCGAGTGCGCATGCATGGCCGCAATTGCCACTGCGGGCGCCCAGGTCCTAATGCCTGCACATTGGTGCGCCTAGGCAATCTGCGCATGCGCAGACCCGTGAGCCGCGGCGAGACCCACGGTCCCTGACAACTGGGAAGCAGATCTTCTTTTACAGGGACCATCAGAATTGACAAATAGAGTAAGGCTTACTAATGTAAGCAGTAGCTGCAAGGTAGACATGCACAGCACAAACTACAGTTAGGCAATGGAGGGAGATCTTCTGATCAACAGGAACCTGACAGAGGGATGCAAGAACAATGTCCTGGTTGAAAGGCCGAAACTATCTTAGGACAGAAGGGAGTTCTAGGCCTTAAAACCACTTTGTTCATGTGTAATACTAGAAAGGGTTCTTTATGGGATAAGGCCACCTGCCTGAGTTAATAGCAACATGAAACACAACCTTTTGAGTGACAGTAGAAAGGGGAATATCCATACTGGCTTCAAAAGGTGTTAATTGAGGTGCCAAAAAAACTACATTCAGAACCCACTGAGTCATGTAAGACAGGTTGTATGAAAGTCTTAATAAAGGAATGGGAAGCTAACAGTTTTTGGAACAAGATTGCAAGTACTAAATCTCACCCTTGAAGGTACTTGGGAAAGGCCAGGATTCATCTCATGGAGAGTTTCTTGGAATTAAAGTTTTTTTTTTTCACCTTGCACCAAGCAAAGTATATCTTCCATATGCAGCCATAGACTGCATGAAGTGGACTTCCTCGCTTTCAGCATCATGGGAATCACTAATTCAGAGGTGTCTTTGTCCCTCAAGTCATGGGTTTCAACAGCCATTCCATTAAAGCCATCAACCCAGAAACAAACAGGATAGTAAACTGATTTCTAGGACAAAATCAGATAGAGTCTCAATGACTGAGGGTTCGGAGGCTGCTAAGGATGCTGGCAGGTCAGATAAAAATCCTGCAGGGGAAGGCATGGAAGTACATTTGTGGGCTATACAATAATAGTTAGCAATCAAAGTAGCAATTAGGCCCATAAAGTCATGCATAACAGCAGCAAAAACCTCCCAGGATAAAATTAGGAAGGAGGGTCACACCCAACAGAGCTAAGTAAGGCAAGGACCCAAGCAGAAGGCACGATTTCAGGCTGTCATTGTCAGGCCTTTTGTTGGTACATTGCTGGAACCACCAGAAATGTTGGTGTATTGTGGGCTGGAGGCACCAGGTACAGTGAGACTGTTCCCCATGTGTCTGACGTGTTACTTGCAAATCAGAGATAATATAGCTCAGGGTACAGGGCTATGCCTTGGATACGCATGAACCAAAAGCAGGTAGCAGGAGAAGTTTAGGCAGCTAGAGGTGACCAAGCCACCTTAGGCACACAGCAGGGATCAACTGAGGAAAATTCAGGTCACTTGCAACTAGAAGAAACAGCAGGAAAGTGCTCACTCAATGCTGAATGACAGGAGAGTGTGAGGAGCTCTTGCGAACATTCCACAGAGCAGATTATGTCAGCCCTTAGTCCCACAGCAAGAACCATTTCAGTATTACACCAATGAAAACAAATGTGGATTTGTAAATGGCTCCTAGTGGTTCTAATAACAGTATAGTTCATGGTGTTTAGTTTCACAGTCTACTCACTGAGTTTTCAGAGACAGCAGCTTACACAGTAAACTAAGATCTGGAAAGCTCTATACAGTAGAGCAGAGCCCAGCGCCCAATGGGTACATTCTTTTTTTTTTTTTTTTTTTTTTTTTTTTAATATTTATTAAATTTTTCATATTAATACAAAAACCCATAAAGGGAAATAATTCTCATACAAGTAGACAATTATAACATTTCTACCTTTCCCTTACTAAAAACTCGTTTCCTTCCCGTCCCACTACCCCCCCTTCCCGCCCCTCCTCCCCCCTCCTCCCCATCTGCAGACTCTAGCCCTTTCTAATCTCTTGAGGCTTATTAATTTTTTTGCTAACATCCTAGTTCATATTTTCCTATATTTCTCTTTCAATCCTGCTCTTTCCCACTTTTCCCATCTCCTGGAATAAACTCTCATCCTATCTTCTTGCATATGTTATGATCTTTCCATTCTACCTATCTGGTTTACTCTATTAATCCAGTCTATCTCCTTCGGTACCTCAGCTTTCCGCCAAAACTTGGGTATCAACCCTTTCGCCGCATTCAAGAAGTACCAAATACCTGAATCTTTATATTTATTTACAGATGTCTCCATATTGTGTAGGAGACGCGTCGTTGGGTCTAACCCTATGTCAATTTCAGTTATTTATTCAATTAATTTAACTATTATCTTCCAAAAAGCCTGGATTTTCGGACATTCCCACCATATGTGAAACACCGTGCCTATCCCTCCACATCCTCTCCAACACATATTTGAGATTTCCCCATTCATCTTGTGCTCTACACTCGGTGTAATGTGCCATCGTGTTACACACTTATAATTAACCTCAACCTCTCTCATACTAACATTATCATGTATCAATCTAAACATCTTTCTCTGTCTATCTTCATCAAACCCAACTCCCATATCCCTTTCCCATTTTGTCATAAAAATTAACTTTGTGTTTGTGTCTAATTCTGTGAGTATTCTATACACTTTTGAGATACCGTGCTTCCCATCCCTTCGTGTCTCTAACAACCTTTCAAACATATTCCACTCCTGTTTTGTTCTCAGGGGTTTCGGTAGATTTCCAATAAAACTTTTCAATTAATGATATTTCCACTCATCTATTCTAATAAAAATATCTCCCTTCTTCTCTGTTAACTCTTTAAGTGATCTCAATTCTCCCTCCACCAAAACATCTCTCAATTGGGTATCCTCCTTTCTAAACCATCTCCCTGATATCTTATTCTTTCCCGGGGGAAAGTACTCAGTGTTTGTGAGAGGCATTAATATGGAATTAAATTCCCATTTCATATTTTTGTGTAAATTGTCCCATATCCTTAAAACATTTAAAGTGTAAATACTTGTGCTTTCTTTAATTCCTCTAAACTGTGGTGGAACGCATATCATCTGACTCAATCTAATGCCGCTAAAATCATTTTCTATTGTTACCCAACTTTTCCCCTTATGGTTAAATGTCCAGTCATATATTCTTGCTAAAACCACTGCTTTATAGTATCTCTTGACATCTGGTAGGCCCAATCCCCCTTTCTCTTTAGTCCTACTCAATGTTTCATATGCTATTCTAGGTTTTTTATTCTTCCATATATATCTTGTTAACATTTTTTTCATTATCTTAAAGAAGGCTTCTGGAATTTTAATTGGTACCATTTGGAATTTATACAGTATTTTAGGCATAATTACCATTTTGACTAGGTTTATACGTCCTATCCAGGATGGATTTCCTCCTTCTAGTCTTTTCAAATCTTCCCTGATCTAATTTATCAAAGAGATATAATTTAATCTATACAAATGCTTAGGTGAGGCAGTGAGTTTTATTCCTAGGTATTTTATCTCTTTTTCTCTCCATATAAAAGGGAATTCTTTTTGTAGTTTTTCTTTTTCATTCTTTGGTATATTAATATTCAGGATCTCTGTTTTCGTTGGATTAATTTTTAAGTTTGATAGTTCACCATACTCTTTCAGAATCTTCATTATATTTGGGAGAGTTATTCGGGGATTCCCCACATAGAACAATAGGTCGTCCGCAAAGGCCGCTACTCTATGTTCTATGGATTCTATCTGAATTCCCTTTACCGATCCACTATTTCTTATTATTGACAACAGAGGTTCGAGTGACAATACATATAGCAGAGGGGACAGTGGACAGCCCTGTCTTGTACCATTAGACATTCCGATGGGTTCTGATCTCTCCCCATTTACCGTGATGATTGCTGTAGGCTCCATATATAGTTTACTTATCCACTCTCGCATTCTATCACCTATCCCCAGCACTTTTAAATTGTCCATCATAAAGCCCCAGTCCACTCTGTCAAATGCCTTCTCTGCATCAACCGACAAGAGCACCACCGGGGCTTTCCCTTTTCTACTTTTCTGAATAAGCATTAGGGTTCTCAAGCCGTTATCTCTACCTTCTCTCCCCGGTACAAAGCCCACCTGGTCTCCATGGATCCATTCAGGCATCAGATCCCTCAATCTGTTTGCTAACACCTTTGCATACAGTTTAGTGTCTGTGTTCAATAATGAGATAGGTCTATAGCTGGAACACTGAGATGGATCTTTTCCCTCCTTGTGAATAAGTACTACATGGGCCTGTAGGGATTCTCTCCTCACTTCCATCCCACCTCCCAGAGCATTCATATATTTCTGCAGCTTGGGTAGCAGTACTTCACTAAATTTCTTATAGTACTTAACTGTGTATCCATCCGGGCCTGGGCTTTTCCCCCCCCCCCTGTGCTTTTTAATGCTATTTTAATTTCTTCCTGGGAGATTTCTGCGTCTAGGGAGTTCAACTGTGCTTCACTTAGTTTTGGTAATCCCGCATTTTTTAAGTATGTCATCTTTTTTTCATTAATTCCCTCTTGGGCTTCTTTTTGAGGGCCTTGGGGACTAATATTATATAACTTTTTGAAATACTCCGTAAACACTTTAATAATCTCTTTATTTGAGTGGACCAACTCCCCCTTTGAACTTTTTATCTTTTCTATATAGTTCCTATTTTTCTTTTTATTCAAAGCTCTCATTAGATATCTTCCTGGTCTATCTCCCCATCTATATCTCTCGTTCAAAACCCTATTGTATACTCTTCTCTTCTCCCCATCCATCAACCTCTCTAACTCATTTTTTTTATCCAATAACCTCTGTCTCGTATCTTTTGTTATTTTCTTCTTATGGATCTGCTCCAAGTCCAATATTTCTTTTAAGAGCCCACTGACCCTCTCTCTTCTTTCCCTTTTCTTCCTTGCTCCTGCCGAAATCAAGATTCCTCTTATGAATACCTTATGGCTTTCCCAGACTGTAGCTATCGATACTTCCTCTGATTCGTTCTCCTTAAAGTATACCTTAATCTCTTTCTCGATTTTCTGAACTACATCCTCATCCAGAAGAAGAGCCTCATTTAACCTCCACCCTAATCCTCCCGTCCTCCTTCTTCCCCATCCCATTTTCATTACAACCGGAGCATGATCCGAGAGCGTCCTTGTCTCTATGTCAATTTTAACCAGATGATCTATAAGTTGATGGTATATTAAGATGTAATCTAATCTCGAGTATATCTCATGTGCATTAGAGAAGAAGGTATAGTCTCTGTCTTTCAAATGCTTTATTCTCCACGTGTCCACTAGTTGATATTCATGCATCACTTTTTTCAGAGCTCTCAGAGACCTACTCCCCTCTCTTTGCACAGAAGAGGTATTATCCTTTTGTGGGTCCATACAGAAATTTAGGTCTCCAGCTACTATCAGGCGCCCTTTTTTAAATTCCATTAATTTTTTCAGCAGACCCTTCATATACATCTCCGGGTTTTTATTAGGGCAGTATATATTGGCTAAAGTACACTCAATCCCCTGGAGTCTACCTTTTAAGAATAAAAACCTCCCCTCCGGGTCGGTTCTTCTATCCTCCAGCTCAAATCTCATATTCTTTGCCAAACCTATTGCAACCCCTTTTGCTCTTTTAATTGGAGAATCTGCATAGTACCATGTTGGGTAGTGTTTGGATTTCAATTTCACGTTTGCCTCTATCTCAAAATGCGTCTCCTGTAGAAATACCACTGACGTAGCCCTATGATGTAACTCATTAAACAACCTAAATCTCTTCCCTGGACAACTCAACCCGTTCACATTATAGGTTATAAACTGTATTTCTTCCATCATTCCCAATTTAACTCCATCTCTCTTCCAGATTGCCTCTTCCTCTTTATCCCTTCTGTCATGCAGAGTATTGACCCAATACCTCCTCCCCTCCCTCCCTCCCACCCAACTCTCATCCCCTCCCTCCCCCCTTTCCCCCTACCCCTTTTTAGGCTTGTATAGTGCCTACTAATCATTTGTGGGATCATTCCCACCCTTGATTTAAGACTTTGGGGTTGACCTCCGCCCATGGGCGGCTCACCTCTCCTCCATCCTCCCCAGTTTACCTCTCTCTAAACATTTGACTCAGAAAGAAAAGAAAAAAAAGAAGAAATCAGTCCGGAAGAAATACCCTATTTTCAGAAGGGGGTGGGTGGGAAATGAGGAGAATGGAAGGGAGAGACAAAAAAAAACAAAAAAAAAACTGGAGTCTATTTCTCCCCTCCCTCTCTCCCCCGCCCCAAACTGCCCCCTCTTCCTCCCCTAACCCACAGCCAGTCCTCTTTTCTTATGTCTTCTAATTCTCCTTTTTCTTCTTCCCATCCTTCTATTTCCATTCTTTGCAAGTCCAATCTCTCACAAAAGACTCTCAGTTCCTCTGAAAATCTCAGGTAGGCTGTAACTCCGTTTCTCCATCCAATTAGGCATTCTGGGGTTCCCCATCTATACTGCACCTTCTGCTTTCTCATTTGTTCCAATAAAGGTCTCAAGGATCTTCTTCTCCATAGGGTCTTTGATGTTAAGTCCGCATAGATTTGGATATCTAAATCTCTATATTTAATTATTGATCTTCCTTTAATCTTCCTCCAAATCTTATCTTTGTCCCCAGATTTTTGAAATTGAACAACTGTATCCCTCGGTCTCTCCTTCCCAATGATCTGTTTGAGCTTTCCTGTTCTGAACACTCCATCCAGATTAATCACTTCTGATTCCGCTCTATCCATTATGGAGTTTAGAATTTTACTAACTAGTTCATACAGTGATTCCCCTTTTACAGACTCTGGGATTCCTCGTACCCTAAGGTTACTCCTTCTTTCTTTATTCTCTTGAACCTCCATTCTATAAAGAAGTTTTTTCTGAATAAAGTCCATATTTATTATCTTCCTTTCTAGTTTAATAATGGTTTGGGCCTGATTTTTAACTTTCTCCTCTGTTTCCTCCACTCTCAGCAACAGGTGCCCCAAATCATTCCGAATAGATGTCATTTCTTGCTTTATCATTTTCTCCAGACTTTGGAACATTTCTATCATCTCTTTTTTTATTTGGTACATGTAGTTCACCCTCAGGTTCGTTTTTCTCCAGCCTTTCCACCGTTTGTTGACTACAGCTGCTATTCATTTCCAGTGATAATCTAGGGTTACTTCCCAAACTGACTTCCATTTCACCTTTTTCACTAGCATCTTGGGGCCTTTCTGGAGTACTATTTCCTTGAGTAGTATATTTCTTGATCGTTCCCGTTTGGGACCCTTTGAGCCCTGCTCCTTTAATTCCTTTATTCTTCATGTCCTCTATGGGTCTTGTTTTTTTCTATGACCCCTTATACAGATGTATGTCATATGTCTAGGGCTTGTTAACCCAGCCTTGCCTTGCTATTTTTCCTTTTACTTTACTTTTCTGTGTCTCCTTATTCCTCTTCTCTTCTCCACCTCTTCTTGACCCTTGGGAGTCCCCCCTCCTCTCTTTCACCTTTTTCCTCCCCTCTGCCACAGGAGATTGTAGTACACACACAATATTCCAGTATGTAAAAAAAGCCCCAACCGCTCTCACTCACCCCTCTCTTTGCTTGTAAGAGGCTCTGGTCGTCGGGTAGAGGGCTTTTCTCAGTCCTAGGGGGATTCCTCCGGGTCTCCTTTGGCTTTTCGGTCACTTAGGGGTCATCACAAGGCAACAGGCTGCTTCTCCTGATTTTCCAGGGTCCAGGGCTAGTCTGCACGCCGGGGAGCGAGGCTAGGAGTGAACCGACACTTCCCTCTCTGCTCGGGATGCCGGCCGGTCTCACCTCCTCCCAGAGATCCTCCGCGGCTAGTCACATGGTCTCGCCGCGTCTCCTCGTCTTCCGGCTGACCCGGCTCCTGCCTCTCTTCAGGGGCCACTCACCTCCCCTGCTCTCCGACCTCTCCTCCTCGGCCCACCTGCCAATGGGTACATTCTAAGCTAGCCACACAGTCACCTAGTCCAGCGGGATCTGGATACAGTCTGCAAAGCTATTGCTGAGAATATGCCTATCCCGACAGATGCATGTAGAGACCAACTCAAGCATCTTGTAGAGGAATCTTGTTCAAAGACAATTATCGTGATTGAAGAGGAAAAATATAGCTACTCCAGTTTTAAACTCAGGTGGCCAAACCATTTTTGACATTTTTCCATAGCTTTTTTATTTTTCACTTACAGCTTTCACTTACACCATATATTTTCTGAGAGCACATGACCAATAGAATAAAAACGAGGTGCTGATTTTTAGGGCCCAATATTTGCAAAAATGTTTATCAAATTAATATTTTCACTAAAAATACACTAAAATCATGATTAGCAGATACAAAGACAGCAAATTTTACAAAATTCCCGCTAAATTACTACTAAATATAAAAATTTAACCTGTATTGAGATAATAACCACTTGCCCTCCTGAGGATTTACCCCCCTTAATGACCAGGCCTCTTTTTGCTACTCGGCACTGCACTAATTCAACTAATAATTTTGCGGTCATGCAATGCTGTACCCAAACAAAATTTACGTCCTTTTTTTCACATAAATAGAGCTTTCTTTTGGTGGTATTTGATCACCTGTGCACTTTTTACTTTTCGCGCTATAAACAAAAAAAGACCAAACATTTTGAAGAAAAACAATATTTTTTACTTTCGGCTATAAAAAATATATAGTAAACTCAAAGATAGTTATAAATTTAGGCCAAAATGTATTCTGCTACATGTTTTTGGTAAAAAAAATCCCAATAAGTGTATATTGATTGCTTTGTGTGAAAGTTATTAGCGTCTACAAGCTATAGATACTGCAATTTACGCCATTATTTTTGCTATACAGCACTGCACTAGTTTAACTGACAATTGCATGGTCATGAAATACGGTACATAAATGAAATGTATGTCCTTTTTTTTTCACACAAATAGAGCTTTCTTTTGGTGGTATTTTATTACCTGTGCGCTTTTTATTTTTGGCGCTATAAACAAAAAAATTTTGAGAAATAAATTTTATTTGAAAAAACGATATTTTCTCATTTCTGTCATAAAAAATATCCAAAAAAACTAAAATTTCATCATAAATTTAGGCCAAAATGTATTCTGCTACATATTTTTGGTTAAAAAAATCCCAAAAAGTATATATTGATTGCTTTGTGTAAAAGTTATAGCGTCTACAAACTATGGTATAGATAATGGAATTTACACAGCTTTTACTTTCTCACTGCTCATCACATTTTTTGAGGTACTAAAATACCAGGAAAGTACAAACACCCCCAAATTACCCCTTTTTGGAAAGTAGACACCCTAAGCTATCTGCTGAGAAGCATATTGAGTCCATGGAAGATTTATTTTTTTCCACAAGTTTCTGGAAATTGACAAAAAAAATGTTTTTATTTTTTTTTTTAGGAAGTTATGCACCTTCAGGCTTTCAAAGTTGTCATTTAAATTATATATTTCTCACATAAGCCATGGGTATATGTGGAATTACACCCCAAAATACATTCTGCTACTTCTACCGAGTATGGGGATACCACATGTGTGAGACTTTTTGGGAGCCTAGCCATGTTAAGGAGCCTGAAATCCAATGACCACTATGAAAACCTGAAGGTGCGTAACTTCCTCATTTCACTTCCTCACTACCAATCACAGTTTCAGAGGCCCTGAAATGCCAGGATAGCACCAAACCTCCCCCAAATTACCCCTTTTTGGAAAGTAGACACCCCAAGGAATGTAAAAAGAGGCATGGTGAGTATTTTGCAGATCTCATTTTTTCTCACAAGGTTTTGAAATATAAAAAAAATAAAAGAAAAAATGTTTTTGTTTTTTTTTTTCTTTAAAATTTTCAATTTTCAAAAACTTGATGCAACAAACGAGATCTGCAAAATACTCACCATGCTTCTGATCAAATTCCTTGGGGTGTCTACTTTCTAAATAGTGGTCATTTGGGGGGGGGGTTTGGTGCTATCCTGGCAGTTCAGGGCCTCGGAAACTGTGATAGGTAGTCAGGAAGTGTAATGAGGAAATAAAGCCCTTTAAAAGCCTGATGGTGCTTATTGGATTTTGGGGTCCTGTACTTGGCTAGACTGCCAAAACGTCTCACATGTGGTACCCCCATACTTGGGAGAAGTAGCAGAATGTATTTTGGGGAGTAATTCCACATATACCCTTGGCATGTGTGAGCAATAAATAATTTAAGTGACAATTTTGTGTAAAAAAAAAAAAAAGAAAAAAATTTTTGTTTGTCATTTTCCAAAAATTTGTGGTAAAAAAATGAATTGTTCTATTGATTCAACATGACTCTCAGCAAATAGCTTGGGGTGTCTACTTTCCAAAAAGGGGACGTTTTGGTGGGTTGGGGCATTTTATGCCCAGCATTAGAAGTTTATGCCACACATCACTCACTCTTCAAACCACCTGAAGATCAAGCCTTTTCTGACACTTTTTGTTCACATGAAAAAAATCTGTATTTTTTGCTAGGAAATTAGTTTAAACCCCAAACATTATATATTTTTTTAAAGCAAACACCCTAGTGAATAAAATAGTGGGTGCTGCAAATTTTTATGTCACAAAGTACTCGCGCGGTGATTTTGCAAACGCAATTTTGTTTTAAAAAATCCATAGGCAACGTTTAAAAGCCTTTACAAGCTACCATTTTAGATTTACAGAGGAGGTCTAGTGTTAGAATTACTGCCCTTGATCTGATGTTCGTGGCGATACCTCACATGCATGGTGCAACCTCTGCCTCCATACTGGCACAGGGTCAATGCTCATGAACGCAGATGCGCGCGTGGGGGGGTGGCAAGGGTATTTTTTTTTAAGTTATTTTGATTTTTTTATTATTACACTGTCCCTTCATTTTTTTTTTTTTATCACTTTTAATGCTATCACAGGGAATGCAAATATCCCCTATAACTTCAATGGGCATTGTCATATATTCTTTTTTGAGAAATCTGGGTTCTATCAGACTCTGGATATCTCCTCTGCCCTTACATTATCTAATCAAACCAAGATCGGTGTGATCAGCTGTTTTCCCAATTTACAAATGGCGCTGTTTATATCCTGTGAAACTGAAGTGATGAAATGCTCGTAGCTTCTGATTTCTTACGCTATAGAGATGATTGGCACCATTCTAATCTCCAATCAGCTCTATGGTCAGCTAGCAGAAACACCGGCTGCATTCTCAGGTTGTCCCGATGGCACGGGACTGCCCGCGAAGGCAGTGGGGGAGGGGGGCATCATCTTCCGCTGCTTGTAAAAGCAATCCTGCAGCTAATTAGCCACTAGGATTGCTTTTTCATGAAAGCCGATCGCCGGCTGAAAAAAACGATACCAGGATGATGCCTGCAGCTGTAGGCATCATCCTGGTATAACCATTCAAAGTCCAGTGATGTACCAAAACTCGGTTTACAAATTTAATTCGTTCTGCAAGACATTTCATATAGCGAAAAATTCGTAAACCGAAACACTGTTTCCCATAGGAATGCATTGAAAACCAATTAATCTGTTCAGAAGGTCAGAAAATCAGTAAACGCTACTAAAATACCGCATGAGTTATTTTATTAACTCATGCAGTATTTTAGTAGTGACAACCATGTGTTAATATTTCAGCTGTCAGCGGGGTTCCCCACTGACAGATGAATGAAAAAGAATTGCTGGTAATAAAAAAAAAAAAAAATTTAAATACAGGCAATTCACTCAGCTGTCAGGTTCCAGTTTTTAAATATAATTACTGGTGTTTTTTTTTTTTCCCTTCACTATACAGTAGTTCAGAAATTCAGCTGTTACTTTCCCCCTCCAGCTGAAAGAGAGAAAGTTTCTTTCTTTTAGTTTATTTCCCCAAGTTAAAAGATACAATGTTTACTTTCAGTTTCTTAAAAGATACAATGTATCCTTTCAGTTTCTTAAAATATACAAAGTATCCTTTAGCTCTGGGAAACTGCCAGCTAATGTTGTGAGCTATACTGAAGAAAAAAAAAAAAGATGGTAATTGCATTTAAAAATCAGCACTGACATACACTTAGTATTGTGAAAAAAAATTTGTAAAAAATTTGGAAACCGAGGCATTATTTTCAGTGGATCTTCATTCGTAAACCGAAAATTAAGTTAACAGAGGCATTCGTAAACTGAGGTATTACTGTATATGCTATGTTCTTTTTTTTTTATATGCAGCCTGTGGACTGAATGAAAAAAAGAGAAGAAATATCTGCCAGAAAAAGTGTGTGGTATGCCCACCATTGGAATATACTGCCCTGCATCCATCCACTTCTAATGGTGGGCACACATTAGGTCACACTTTGCCACATGTGCCAGTTCCAAGATTGTACAAATGTTTAAATAGTGGCACGCTTGAAGAAAAATTGTCCACGTATAAGTAGTACCCCATATGGAGAAGGATGACACCAAGTCCCAAACTATCTTGCCACTACTCCCCATTTAGTCTGGGCATCTGGGGGGCTCCACGTGACTATCTTTTCCCTCATAAATCCGAAACTTATAAGTATAGCCTGTTGTCCTCTCACAGGTCTTCTACATCTTGACCCCATATCTGGCACGCTTGCTAGGGAGAAATTGTTTGAATGCAAGGTGGCCAAAAAAATTAATCAGGGACTCATCAATGCAGATTTTTTGCTGGGGAGTATAGACATCTGCAAATTTTTGGTTAAGGTTAAGTTCGCCACCGCACCAGCTTGTTCTACACTTATGGGACTCGCCACGTCATACTGCAGTGCTGGTATTATTATTATTATTATACTGGATTTATATAGCGCCAACAGTTTGCTCAGCACTTTACAATATAATGGGAGACAATACAGCAACAATACAGTTCAATACAAGAGGATTAGGAGGGTCTGATTCTGGGAGCTTACAATCTAAGAGGTATGTGAAAGACCAGGATGTAGTAGACCGCTGGTGTTGCCAGTTCACCAAAAGGTAGCGTGGGACTAGTACTGGCACTCTGCTGCATATGAGAGTCATCAAAATTTACCGGCAAGTAAATCAGGCCTGATTCTGCGAACACTGCGGTTTTGTGTGCAATGTATCAAGTGACAGTGACCTACTGATACTGCACTTGCTGGGGGAGAAGGGGGGGTAAGCGTAGGGGCAAAATGCAGGTGTTAGCAGGTGTCGGGGCTGATCCTGCTAACGCTGTGTTTTTGGGGATGCTATACTAATGCGAACGCTGGTATAGTGCTGATCTGATCAAAGATATTGATCCGTTCAGACACTATACTAACAATGGAGGTTTATTGTGTATGAGCTTCTTCCTGGCAATGGAGGGGTTAAATGTGATTACTGGTGTACTAACGCACTATCTGGGAGGGGCGTGAAAACCACGGGAGCGCCAATCACGTATATATATGTGTTTTTGCGCACCTGTGCCACCCTGTAGCAGTATTTCTGCTATAGGGCGGTCAGGAAGCGGTTACATAAGCGGTTTGTGTTACGGTGCTGCGTTACTTTAACTGACAATTGCGCAGTCATGCAACACTGCACCAAAATTAAATTTACATCTTTTTTCCCACAAATTGAGCTTTCTTTCGGTGGTATTTAACCACCTGTGTGTTTTTTATTTTTCACGCTATAAAAAAACCAACAATTTTAAGGAAAAAAAACAATATTTTGGACTTTTTGCTATAAAACATGTCCAGTAAAAAAAATAAAAAATCAAATTTCATCATAAATTTCAGCAAAATGTATTCATGTCTTTGCTAAAAAAAAATCCCAATACATGTAAATGACTTGGTTTACGTGAAAGTTATAGCGTTTACAAATGGCGGTATAGATACTGGATTTTTTTTTGTATACTAATAATAGCGGCGATCAGCGACTTATAGCGGCAATCAGTGACTTATGGCGGTGATCAGCGACTTATGGCGGTACTGCGGTGGACATTCTGACACTGGGGGGGAACTGACTTGGGGTCACCGACATCCCCAGTGACACCAATACAGTGATCAGTGCAAAAAAAAAACACTGACACTGTAATAATGGCACTGGGGAGGAAGGGGTTAACTTTCTTAGGCAATCAAAGGGTTAATTGTGTGAGGGGAATATTTTACTAGTGGGTGAGTGGGCGGGCAGAGGTGTACTTCACTGTTGCACACTGTCCCGAAAATCTAAGCTCTGCTCTCTGGAACAGTGAGCTGGGAACTGACAGGGAGCAGAGCTGCACTGAAAACAAATTGTTTGCCAGCAATCGCCGGGATCCGGCGGGTAATCACCGGCCGGGACCCGGTGATTGACACCCGCGGCCGTGATCGGTGCCTGCGCCCCCTAGCATGTAAACAAGGATCACGCAATATATGTACTGTGGGTGGTGGTCCCCTAGTGGTTAAAAAAACACTAAAATTCTTATTAGCACACATAAACACAACAAAAATTACTAAATTCCTGCTAAATTCCTATTAAGGCCTTGTTCACATGGGGTGTTCCAAAGTGTATGCCCATGCAGGGCTGTATGGAGGGCCATGTTTATCCACACAGGTGTCTCATTCATGGCAATTGAGATGCAGCGGCTGCAAGGACAGATCTGACAACTGTGTGGGTGTAGGTGCATGGCCCCATATGCAGACAGTGTGAGTTCAAGGACATGCACCCATGTACGCATGTATGTTAAATTGGGGGCAGCGACTGTGTCCATGCAGCCGCTACATCCCAATTGACATGAATGGGACTGCCTGCACAGGAATGCATGGAACACCTGTGCATTCCCATGTAGCTGCTGTGTCCCAATTGACATGGATGAGACTGTCTGCATGGGGATGTATGAAAAACCTGTGTATCCCTGTGCAGGTAAACATGGCATCACATAGCCTCACTGTAGTATTCCCTGTGTGAATGAAGTCCTTGTTTGGACCTGTGGTTGGGCGGGGGGTGGAAAAAATGTGCTGCTGAACTGTGTTTGTGACACCAGCCAACCACCCCCCCCTTAAGGTGCAATAGACAGTGGATAGGGGTGTTTACATGCTGTGGCTGTATTGTTTTGCTTTGCTCTTGCTGCAAAGTAGACCCGACTTGTAGCGATTCCACCCGCCCGCCGAATGCTACACATTCAAGTCAATGGGGAAGCTCTGCAAATGCCCCACAACTGCGTGCAATACATGTGGTTACTGTGCATTTGTTGACAAAAATGGGGCTAAAACAGGTGGTGAGGAAGCAGTGTGTCTCCTCACCGCCTGTCAGTAGACTCTGTACCAGGGGCGGACTGACAACTCACGGGCCCCTGGGCAATAGGGGATCATGGGGCCCCTGTGTCCGTGCCCAAACTCAAAAAAGCCTATGAAAAAGGTACCAGGGGCATCTTATGGGGCCCCCTACTGACCCCGGGCCTTCAGGCAGTGCCCGAGTTTCCAAATGGTCAGTCCGCCCCAGCTCTGGAGCATGATCAAAATGCGGATCAGGCTTCAAGGGTGATTTAGACACATGCTTAAATCTACATTTAGGCCCTTTCTACACAGGGAGGACTCTGCAGGAACCTGCTTGCTCAGCAGGGAATCTGTCTGCTGATCCCTGCTGAGCAAGCAGATGGTTATTCTGTGTCCACTCCACTTATGCAGAGCGGACACAGAAACAGCCCCCTGTCCTCTATGGGCTGTCAGATGTAAATGGACCGTCAAATGTAAATGGAACGCCTATCCATTTACACCTGATGGCCATCCAATCTGCTAGACAGACCGACCAGCAGAGCTGCATGGGGGTGCAATAGTTAGGAAGGGGGACAATGAAGGGAGAGGGATCAAAGCGGGAGGATTATTTGGAGATTTTTTTCACATTTTGTGCGTTGTGGCTGGGTGCAAATGCAGGCGGGAGAGGCAGCAGAGAGAAGCAGACAGAGCAATACAAAGCGGCATGCTTACATAGTAAAACAGCACACAGATAACCCTTTGATCTCCCCAGATGTTAACCCCTTCCTCCTCAGTGTCATTAGTAGAGCGTCAGTGCTTTTTATTAGCACTGATCACTGTATTAGTGTCAATGGGGATGTCAGTGACAGTTAGGCAGTTCCCACCCAGGGTCAGAATGCCAGATGCAGTCCCGCTATAAGTCACTGATCGCCACCATTATTAGTATAAAAAAGAAAAATTCCAGTATATATACTGCCATTTCCAGATGCTATAACTTTCATGTAAACCAATTCATTTACACATATTGGGATTTTTTTTTTAGCAAACATGTAGCAGAATACATTTTGGCCTAAATTTATAACGAAATTTTATTTTTTAAATTTTTTTACTGGACATGTTTTATAGTAAAAAGTAAAAAATATTGTTTGTTTTTTACAATTGTTGGTCTTTTTTTGTTTATAGCACAAATAATAAAAAATGCACAGGCAATCAAATACCACCACAAACAAAGCTCCATTTGTGGGAAAAAGAGGACATACATTTCATTTGAGTGCAGCGTTGCATGACTGCACAATTGTCAGTTAAAATATCGCAAAAAATGGCCTGGTCAGGAAGGGGAGTAAATCCCCTGGAGGGCAAGTTGTTAAAGGAGAACTCTACGTGTATAAGAAATAAAACAAGGAATCTTTAAAGTATAACTTTAGGCCATTTGCACATTTCCCCCCTTTTGCCCAACCCTGGACAACTATCATCCATCATTAGTTCATCAAGGTACTTTCCGATGAGTGGACTGTTGACCTACACCTATGTCTGGGGACCTCTGTGGCACAAGCTCCATTCCCTTGACACTTTTATGAAACAGTCTTAATTTCACAAAAGTGTGTTTTATCAGCAAGATGGACTTCTTTTCAGTGGGAAATGTACCTTTGCTTGCTCTTAAGCTCAGACCAGGGGTGGACTGACCATTTGAAAACTCGGGCACTGCCCGAGGGTCCGGGGTCAGTAGGGGACCCCATGAGATGCCCCTGGTACCTTTTTCATAGGCTTTTTTGAGTTTGAGCAAGGATACAGGGGCCCCATGATCCCCTATTGCCCGGGGGCCACATGAGTTGTCAGTCCGACCCTGGCTCAGACACATATGCAATTTCACTGCTAGGTAAATACAAGTATAGGCAAAATGGCCATGAAAATCAGCATCCCTACTTGTTTAAACCATGAAAATACACTACCATAGGGATCTCCAAAACCTTCTAGACTTTTAAAAGGATTCAACCCGTCATCAACAATACTTCTAGCCCTGGCTTGTAGTCAATATACTGTGCCTCTTTCCTGTCTGCTTGGGTTTTAGTGGAAAGAGGACTGATTGATATACAGCACTGACTGTCACACTCAGGACGTATATTTACCAGGAGGGCTTTTTTTCTCACAAAAAAAGGTGCGGGAACTCCCCCTTTCTGAGTCACTTCTTGTCTCTGCCCCCATACTCACCTACCATTACCGTTCCTTTTAGAGAATACAGAGCTAAGTATCATTTTGTGGTGCTAAATAATTTGTATGGAATTTGCTAATGTTAACAAAACAAAATACCAACAAGAATTGACAACAGACCACTCCCTCAACAGTAGATCCCTTCCAGCAACAATTGACCCCCATCAACAAAAGATCCCCACCAGCAACAATAGGTTTCTCAAACACAGACCAGACACAGGCAACAGTCATAAAAAGTGCAACAAGAGGTATTTACTTTTAGAGCCCATCCTGATCCAGCCATCCATCAACAGCCAGAGAGGGGAGTTCCTTAATGCTGATATCTACACCCGTCCATCCCTTAAAGGGACCTCTGGTCTAGCTGGATCCTGTACTACCTCCGGAATTACTGACAGCACCACCATACCTAGAGGGAGGATTATTCTGTGGCAGGACCTGATCCATATTCTAAAGGAGACCTCTACACATATATATATAATGCATATTTATGTTACGCATCTGGTGAGCGCGTAATTCTACCATATCTTTTCGGAGCACCTGTGTTTACTACCCTGATCTGCACAGAGGAATATTTTAGATATGTTTTATACATTTGTGGACATTTATTATCAATACTTTCATAGCGCTGCACCTCTTATTAAGTGTTCTTGCATGGCAAGACCACTTACTGTTATCTCACATATATATTCTTATTATTATAGCCAAATTTACCACCCTAACTCCTTCCACAGTTTTTACACTACATAGACAGTAATATACCAAAACGTGCGGATTGTTCCCGATTGGTGTGCTATTACTTGTGGAACGTTTCGCCGAATGGTTCACGAAATATCGGCGTTTTTGTGGTGAAATTGGTCCCATAGGAATGAATGGCGGAATGTTCAAAACTAGAGTGGGAGCTGACAAAAGCTAGAGTGTGAGCTGAAAAATCAGGACATGATTTCTAAACTGCCGTCACTTCCTCATTTTCAAGCCCACCTACACAAATCTTATATCAAAACGTTCAGCTATCCCTGCTGCCACTAAAAATGTCCACGGCTAAGCCATAGTCCTGATAGTTTTCACAATATGACCATTTGTTTGCAACTCACGCCGCCCATTGACATTCATTGAAACTCCACTCTAGCCACCTCAAATTTGAAGGGCAATTTCTAAACTGCGACTGTGCCTTCATTTTTTATATTTCAGAGACATCACAATGTAGGTCTGGGTCTTGTGATTCTCACAATATAAAGCTCTTCGGTGTAGGATTTATAATTTTTAAACCACAACCGTTTGAAGATGGCAACCACCAGTGAAGTGAGCAAGTTGGAGCAGTTTGTTATTAACTGCTCTTCTCTGCCCTTGCTGTAGAGTGAGTTGCCATAGGAACCCAGGTGTGTGAGCAGGCAGCAGAGTGACAAGCCACTCCACCCAGTTACTCCGCCCACTCCAGTTGTAGACTACTGGTGGAGGCAAGAACATTTCACACAATTTCCCCAGAAATTGTAGCTTTTCTAGTTTATATTGTACTCTGAAAGTTTTTATTGGTTGCCTTGGTGTTACGGCTGCTGTTTTAAGAGCGCTCACTTTTTTCATTTTTAGTTTAGCAACAATAGACCATTACACAAAATTAGATCCCCTTCAGTGACAATTGATCCCCAAGCAGCCAGCACCAATAGATCCTCCAGTACACCCCAGCAGCCCTTGCCATTACATACATTCAGTGCTGGAGGTGCCGGAACTGCATTCCCCTGTGTTCTCGTTGAAAAAAGCCCATCGTAATGACGTCTTCAGGAGTTTGTGTATTTACAGATATAAAATATATTTTTTGTACATAATCCACTATAGGAGCACTGTATATTGTGAGTAATATTGGTATAAGCATATGGTTGTGTGAAATACAGCCGCTGGAGTGTGGGGAATGGGTTTTAGCACAGGTGTAAATGGTTGGAGGAAACACCCTATCCAAGTTTTCTGTTTCCTCTATCATCTTAGTCAGTCTATTTTTAGATATTCTATTAACTCTTTTTATGTGTTCTTCTTTTTGACCTTACCGCTACTCTGAGATGCTTAGGGATATGTAACATTTAATTGATCAAAATGTTAGTTATGATTTCTATTAAAAAATGTGAGTCTCTTTTTGACTCAGTAAACTCAGGGATATATCATTGTGGCAGACAACTTCTGAAAATAACTTTTTAATCATTCCTTGGTTGTGGCTTTTGACACAGGCCATGCTTAAGGCCAAACTGAGAACGTGTCAACAACCACCAAAACATAATCATAGGATTCACATTCTGGCAGTTGAAAATAATCTATCTGGGGTCGCAAAAGGGAAACTCAGGCCTTGGGGAGTGTCTCAAAGGGACAGTCACAGTTTTTTCTAAATTGTATTCAGCAGTGGTCAAGTAAGATGCTTAAAATTGGACAGCAAAGGTAGGAAACCCTGGGACTATCCATAGCTTACCTATGCAGTTAGCTATTGCCTCCATGGAACAATGCCCTGATCTATAGGCCAGTTGCGTTGCCTTGGAGAAAAGAGCTCTGGGGAGACATCCTCAGGTCACACAAGTTCACAGGCCTTTCTCCACAGTAACTTTTCCTTACCAGATGCCTGGGTCTGTAGACAGACTAAGGTGTTCTCACCCCACAATATCTACTGCTCTATTAACATCTGCCTTTATCTTACCTGTTGTGGTGTGTGTCAAAATGGCAACTGGAAGGGGCTTAAAAAAGTTTTAAACAACTCTTCTATTTTGGCTTGCATGCTTGACTAGCTCCCCGACACGTCAGGCAGCTCTTCTTGCCTTCCAGATAGGACCCAAAATTGTGTACAATCCCAAAAGCATATTTGCAGTCTGTACAAACATTTCCTTTTAACCATATACAGTACAGTACAAGCTGCTTCATGCTTCATGATTAAACATCCTATGCTGACAGTTGTGCTGATAAAAACTTACAGTTGCAAGAAAAAGTATGTGAACTCCGTGGGATTACGTGGAGTTTTGCATGAATTGGGCATAAAATGTGCTCTGAACGTCATCTAAGTCACAACAATAGAAGAACACAGTCTGCTGAACATACTACACAAACATTAGATGTTGCCATGGTTTAATTGCACATAACATGTAAACATTCACAGTGCAGGGAGGAAAAAGTATGTGAGGCCCTAGCTTAATGACTTCTCCCAGAGCTAATTGGAGCCAGGAGTGAACCAACCTTGACTCCAATCAGTGTGATGATGTTGGATGTGTTGCTGACAGCTGTCCTGCCCTTAAAAAACACACACATGTTTTGGGTTTACTGGTTTCAAGAAGCACTGTCTGATGTGAACCATGCCTCGCAGAAAAGAGCTCTCAGAAGACCTACGATCAAGAATTGTTGACTTGCATGAAGCTGGAAAGGGTTACAAAAGTATCTCCAAAAGCTTTGATGTTCATGTGTCTACGGTAAGACAGACTGTCTACAAATGGAGAAAGTTTAGCACTGTTGCTACTCTCCCTAGGCACGGTCATCCTGGAAAAATGACTGCAAGAGCACAGCGCAGAATGCTGCATGAGGTAAAGAAGAATCCCAGAGTGTCAGCTAAAGACCTACAGAAATCTCTGGCACATGCTAACATTTTTTTTGACACATCTACAATAAGGAAGACATTAAACAAGAATGGAGTACATGGGAGGACACCACGGAGGAAGCCATTGCTGTCCAAAAAGAATATTGCAGCACGTTTGAAGTTTGCAAAAGAGCACCTGGATGTTCCACAGCACTACTGGCAAAATATACTGTGGACAGATGAAACCAAGATTGAGTTGTTTGGGAAGAACACACAACACTATGTGTGGAGAAAAAAAGGCACAGCACACCAACATCAAAACCTCATCCCTACTGTAAAACATGGCGGAGGGAGCATCATGGTTTGGGCTGCTTTGCTGCCTCAGGGCCTGGACGGATTGTTGTCATTGATGGGAAAATGAATTCCAGAGTTTATCAAGACATTTTGCAGGAAAACGTACGACCATCTGTCCGCCAACTGAAGCTCCGCAGAGGATGGGTGATGCAACAGGACAATGACCCAAAGCATACAAGTAATTCAACAAAACAATGGCTGCAACAGCACAGAATACGCCTTCTAGAGTGGCCCAGTCAGATACCTGACCTCAACCCGATTGAAATGCTGTGGCATGACCTTAAGAGAGCGATTCACACCAGACATCCCAGGAATATTGCTACACTGAAACTGTTTTGTGAAGAGGAGTGGTCCAAAATTACTCCAGATCGTTGTGCAGGTCTGATCTGCAACTATAGGAAACGTTTGGTTGAGGTTATTGCTGCCAAAGGAGGGTCAACCAGTTATTAAGTCCAAAGGTTCACATACGTTTTCCTCCCTGCACTGTGAATGTTTACATGTTATGTGCAATTAAACCATGGCAACATCTAATGTTTGTGTAGTATTATGTTCAGCAGACTGTGTTCTTCTATTGTTGTGACTTAGATGACGTTCAGAGCACATTTTATGCTCAATTCATGCAAAACTCCACGTAATCCCACAGGGTTCACATACTTTTTCTTCCAACTGTAAGTATGTCTTTATCAAATGTTAACACAAGTTCAGCATGTGGAATCCCATCAGTAGCATAATATTGGGATCCATCATATTAAAAAGAGTGTATATACAGTATATTGCCTCTTTTGATATCTTAAACATCAGAGATCAGTTCCATGGTAAGCAGGCTCACAAGTGGTGCACAATGTTGTGTTGGATGAGGAATTCATAGATCTACAAGTTGAAGAACACTATCGACTTTTGATGCACACTAATTTTGGGAGATTAAAGGACTGGTCATTTGCATGATATTATCACTGTCCATTCAGTATTAAAATGATAAAAAGTGTGTTATTAATTTATATTAATGTAGCACTACCCTCTTAGGAGTTGCTGAATTATTTTCGGGTTCCCTATTGCTCTTGACCCCACTCTAAAAGCCCAACCCCTGCTGACACCACTGTACACTTCTAGCCAGAGTAAACCTTCTGAATATTACCAGAAAATAGACTCATGCACAGTTTAGAGTGAATTACTGTTTTGTTTATATTGGAAGTGAATGTAAGCATAGTAAGCAACATAGAGTAATAGGTGTGCAAATAAAAACAGTTATCACTCTTAGTAATTTTTAAGCAGCAGTCAATACAGACAGCAAAAATCTCAATCAGCTTTAGATGTCCTGCAATTCAGGATTTGACCCAAAAGACCTCAGTTCTAAGATGTCTCCTTCCCCAGTGAGAATAAAGAACTACCAAAGAGTAAGGCTAACTCACTTTGGGCCCCCAGAAGCTGGTGACCAGATTCAATTCTGAAAGAAAGAAAGAGCTCTTTAAAACAGGAAATTAATGTTCCTTTGACTGCAGTGTAGGGTCTTCTGCGCGCTTGTTGGGGCCCAGGTTGGTGCACTACAAGAATTCAGTTCTCCTTGAATGCAATAGGTGGAAGTTCCTTAAATGATTAATGCAAGAACAGGCACTACCCCTTGAAGCAATATTCATCATGGGCAGTACCCCTTTAATACACAACCTGAGCTGAAGATTTGAAATAAAAGGTTTGAGGAGTGGACAGAAGCACTTGTTGGTAAAGGTTGATCCCTCTCTAGGCCAAGGTTGCAAATGTCAACAATGGAAAGTGTCTCTTGATGAATATGGGCCAAATGCAAGAGAAGCAGTAGTGTGGCTTGGCCCGCAGTGTGTGGACACTGCAGTAGATTCTGATGACTGGATTATGCTGAAGATGTGTTTGCTAATAGGCCGGGTGAACTAGGTCTCAACATGTGTAACTTGTGAACAATGTCAGTAACTAGATAAAGAATAGCTGATTTATTAGAATGTCAGTGACAACTCAATTGACTGGAGAATGGGACTCTCTCATCCATCATTTGGGTCACTGGCGGTTTCTCTGTAGATGGGAGCTCCCAGCGGTCCTGCGCTTCCTCCTGTAGGGTTTGTTTGTAACAGCAGCACTCCAGGTCACCGGTCGACAGGGTAGTTCTCCAGACTCTTTGGCGATTTCAGAGATCAGCTATTCCTCCCTTTTCCTCCATTCACTCACTCTGTAGCCTGGGCTGGTCCTCTGGCATTCCGCAAAGTAAAACAAAAAGCGCACTAACCTTGCGCATTACCTGAATAAACTGTGATTTTATTAAAATGAGATATATACTCAAAAAGAAGTAAAACAAGCGTATAAGATCCTCAAGGGCCCATTGAAGTACAAAACCAGTGTGAGTCACATCAAGAGGGGAGACTCTCAAAGTTCAGCTGACAAGTTTTGAAGGAGGTCCCTTCTTCCTCAGAGTTTTGGTTAGCTCTGAGGAAGAAGGGACCCCCTTCAAAACATGTCAGCAGAACTTTGAGAGTCTCCGCTCTTGATGTGACTCGCACTGGTTTTGTACTTCAATGTTCCCTTGAGGATCTTATACACTTGTTTTACTTCTTTGTTTGTGAGTATATATCTCATTTTAATAAAATCACAGTTTATTGAGGCAATGCACAAGGTTGGTGCGCTCTCTTTTTGTTTTACTTTGCAGTACTGGTTGGGCTTCCCCAGCCTTGTTAAGAGCTGCACAACCTTTGATCCTTTGGTGGAAGTACTTCCACAAGTGTTTTTCCCACCCATCCACCCTTGATCTGGGTCCCTGGCTTTCCACACAAATTTCTCTCCCCAGCTTCCTTCCAATTCTCTCCCAGCTCACTTCCTGTTCCTGTTTTTACATATATATATGCAGCCAATCACATAACAGCAACTCAATGCATTTAGGCATCTAGACGTGGTGAAGACGACTTGCTGAAGTTCAAACCGAGCATCAGAATGGGGAAAAAAGGGGATTTAAGTGACTTTGAGCATGGCATGGCTGCTGGTGCCAGATGGACTGGTCTGAGTATTTCAAAAACTGCTGATCTACTGGGATTTTCATGCACAACCATCTCTAGGGTTTACAGAGAATGATCCGAAAAAGAGAAAATATCCAGTGAGCAGCAGTGTGGATGAAAATGCCTTGTTGATGTCAGAGGACAGAGGAGACTGGGCAGACTGGTTGCTGCGACATTCAGATGCTAGGGTCAGAATTTGGTGAAAGCAAGGATTCCTCCTGCCTTGTATCAATGGTTCAGGCTGGTGGTGGTGGTGGTGTAATAGTATAGGGTATATTGTCTTGGCACTAGCAAGCTCTACCTATTAAAGTGGTCTGTGAGTGTATTTGACTGTTCATGTGATTTCATTGTACCTCGAGCTTTAGTTTGCAAAAACTGTTCATTAATGTAAATGTTTCCTGGCTCTGCTTCATTAAATCATACTGATGAGTCAGCCCCATCCAGGAGAACCCAGGAGTAGATTACTAAATTATAAATTTCCTAGAGCCTGCTCAATAGAGCACTGTCAAAACAAGTATAAAAAAAACTCAGATTCATAATGAATGAACATGATCCAAGAAATAACTTCACATCAGAAGTCCCCCATCACATCAGAAATCCCCCATCACATTAGACGTCCTTCCCCTTCACATCAGAGCCTCCCTTTCACATCAGAGCCTCCCCTTCACATCAGAGATTACAAATGGTGAAAAAAAAATCTAACATAGACTATAACCCTCCCTTGCTCTATCCAAAATAATAAAAAAAAAATTTTGCCCATAGTTCTACATTAATGTGCAGTCCATGATGTGAAAGTAATAAACAAAATCACAGTAATTGAAATGCTTATAGTTATATCTAATAATAAGTTAGTGCAGCGCTAAAAAACATTGAATAAATAATAAAAATATTCTAATAAATAAATCATGCAATTATCACACACAACACAATAATTTGTGATAAGTTCAATAAAGATCTACTGTAAATGGTGTACACACTAACTAAAGTGCTCAAAAAAGTGCATACTGAGGTCATCTCTATGGCCTCTATAAAGTGCAATCAATAACACACAAATAAATAAGTGTAAATAAACCCCTCAACACCTCCTACTAACGTAGGTATATCAAGAATCCCCTAAAAATGGGGAAATAACACACAAAGTGACTTGTGCAAAATAAATAAATACCATACGGTGACCAAGGTAATAATTAAATATAAAAAAGCAATCATATATAAAAATGGTAAATAAATATATATGTAACAGATAAAGTCTCTAATAGTCCATAAATCTTCAAATCAATTGTGCTTCAAAAACAACCTTCCATGCAGAGTGAAAACTTTGTGAAATTTGTGATCATGTCAGCACACATATCCTCAGTGGCTAAATTGCCCCCTCACCTCCTTTGAGTGATCCACTGGGCCACCTCGCTTTCAGGATCACTCCAGGATCCTTATCTGGCAATAGCTGGTATTAGTAGAACTCCACCCTTGGTCCCCCTCTCTGGTGGTTAGCACGGTACTCCCGGCCTCTCACGATATGTACATCTGCTATATAACATACTCTCCCACATAAACCATGGTGAGAGACAAAAGATCCTCCATAGTGTAGTAGAGTAATAAAGCCTTTATTTTAAATAACAAATGCCCACTCACTTGTATAACATGACAAAATTGCATATAAACCTCATGCTTGGGTGTACTGCATGGGTTAGGAATATTGGGTGTCCTAAGATGGCATCCACGCCGGATGTGCGTCACCGCGTACCGGAAGCTGCGTCACCACGTACCAATACGTTGCGTCACTGAAATCATGTGACTTCCTCAGTGACCCATTGGCATACCCCTGAGGACGTGCTCTCACACAAAACACGTTGGGTGGAGCCACATTGCTGGTGTCACGCCGTCGACTCCTGGGCAAGGAGCGCCAGCCATTTTGATTCTTGTTTTATTTCTCCACGTGGAATACTGATTTTATGCTGATTTGTGTTACTTACCATGGATTACTAATAAATACTACACTATATGAGAAATCCCTTTGGCTCCTGTGGTTGAGCAAATCTTCCCCAGATTTAAAGAGGCACGCACCATTGGTTCTGAGAGGATGCTGGATTAACCCCCACTACCCCTGCTCCCAGATGTGACAGAATTTGTAACCAATGCCTGTATACATCAGAGTTCTGGTGAGTGTGCACCCATAAGAAGTGGTGGATATTCTTAAAGGCACATGCACTACTGCACTTTGACACAGGATTTATTGTTTCAAATGGACAATTCTTTCTGATATCCCTGTTTATTTGTTTATACTCTCCTTGGAGTATATATATTGATAACAAACTTTTTACCTTCACTTATGGCACTTTAAGAATTGAATGATATATGCTATATTAATTTTTATATGGATTGATTGATTGACAACATATGGAGATTGATGTTTTTCATTTATTTATTTGCTATTGATTAGATATTGCACAGTCTTTTGCACATATAGCAATTTATATTTATTGTGCACCATTTACATTTATGAATTGAAATAGCGCTGCACTTTATTATTATATGATTACTCATCCGCTTTACTGTCCTGAATCTTGGAGTGTTCCCACATCCTCTAGTAAATCCCTCTACAATCATCGAGCAGACATGTCCCCGGTTGATCTACGGGTGTTATTATGGGGCTAAAGTACTACCTATCACACCATGTCTTCAATTTCACCTTTGACATTAACCTCACTTCCACTTTGGTACCGTCGTCGGGACTCATACTCCCTATTAACTGACCCAAGCCCATTCACTCCTTTATTTGGCAATCCAGCCTTGCCAGAGAGCAGAGGAGTCTCAATCTATGGCTCTTATGACCGACTATCTTGGCCCATGGCACGTTCTTTTTTACACCCTACACTAGGATCCTTTCTGCTACCTGATGACAGAGTCTTTGGATTAATGGACTGGTTGACGACTCTATGCATATCTATGTATTGTAAAACTCTATATGACTCAAAATAGATACAAAGGCCTTTGACAGACTTTGAAAAACTCTGCCTTCGTACTGAGCCAATCCGTCACTCACTGTCACAGCTATATAAAATGATTCTAAACCACACTCACCAGGTTTTACCCACTTATGCTAGACTCTAGTCGAGGGATCTGGAGTTGAGATTTCCCCTGAAGACTGGCAAATGGTTTTCTTATTTACCCACAAATCTTCAGTTTCTGCATATGCTCAAGAGAAACACTTTAAATTGATCTCTAGGTGGTATCGGGATCCGGTATCCATTCAAAGAATCTTCCCCTCCTCTACCGAAATCTGCTGGTACTGTCACGGTAAGAGAGGGACATGGCTCCATATTTGGTAAGACTGTGATTGAATCAGCCCATTTTGGACTCAGGTATTTCAGGTTTATAATGAGATGTATAATGAGTTTCTACCCTTTTTCTCGCAAAATAGCTCTACTATCTATTCTACCAGGTGTCTATCAAATCTCAAAAGTCCTGCCTGCTGGGATTTCTTTTGTCAGCAGCAAGACAGCTTATCTAGAAATTATGGGAAACCATGAACGCCTGCCACTTTGGTATCAATGGGAGGAATAGTGTCCCATTGTCCGTGGCAGTGGCAGAAACTATACCCCATTGTTGATGACAGTGGAGGGAATAATGCCCCAAGGGCTGCATATAAGCAAGCAAAGGGCCACATCCAGCCCCCCGGGCCACAGTTTGGAGACCACTGGTTTATATGGTTACACTACTCTTCCTTGGAACAGCTCCACAATCGACTTCCCCACTCATAAGGCCTGAGCTGAATATCATAACATTATAAGTTACTCCCCAGGCCACCCCATTCTCACTTTTTCTAACTCGCAGATTTTTTTGTTCATTGGTATTACTACCCCTTACCCTTCTGACTGGGAGTCCTCGTGTCAACCTTTGTCACCCTTTTCTCTCCCCCCCACCTCCTTTTTTTCTTTCCCCCTCTTTTTTCTCCTTCAAGTATCTCAACATTTGAATTTCATGGTTGTATTCTCTGCCTCCACCCGTGGTGCAGAGGATATACTTATCTAATAGTTGAAAGGTATTTGCTGCAACCATTCTCTTGATTTTATATTGTTATTACTTATTCATGCTTATGTATAACAGCAGCTGCCTTGTACTTGATGAAAGATACTTCATGTTTTCTCATCTTCTGTTCCCCTCCCCCTTTTTATTTTTCTGTATCCAAATTCTTATGTCTCAATAAATATATTATTCAACCTGTTTTCTCATGCCCTACATTTTCCCAGAAATTTTTGGGATCCCCTTTGTCCAAATACAAGATTAAATCTATATGAAGACTTTTATGGCTTACTGTATGTAGCCTTGGACACAATATAATTATACCTCCCTTTTTTCTCTTCCTTATCTTTTGAAGGAATATATATCCTCTGTCTCCTATTTAAATTCACACATCATATAAGGTGTTTTTGACATTCATTCTGGATGGTGGTTGCAGTTTTTGCTCCTTTCTTGTTCAGACTGTGATTAAGAATCTATGACAGGTAACTATCAATGCTACCATTTGGATATATGTATAATTATGTGAATATATTTGCCTGCCTTTGTGTATACTTTGTTGGCATTGATTCTGCATTTTTTCTGATTTTGTACTTTGCTTATAATCTATAGAACTCTGTATTAACTCTCCCTGAAGAAGTGGGCTTTGCCCCTGCGAAATGCGTTGAAGTTATCTGCATGAATATGACTATTTGGCATCATGCCCACCTACAAAGTACCTACTACAATCATCACAGTCTTTGTGTGACATCAACGTTGTTTTAATGTGATGTTTTTAAATACCTTTTAAAGTTTTTTGTACAATAAACATGTATATGTTTTATTTTATATATCATTTTTGGTGTGGTTCCTTTAGAGTCCCAGTAGGTTTCTTTTGCTGGGGTTTTTTGGTTTATTTCAGTAGATCTACAGACTGTTTTAAGGTACATTGCCAAACAGGAAATCGGGATATACTGTAAGTGCAGGGATTTCTTATTATGTGGCAATGTATGCACAGAATCTGCCTAACTACTAATATTATAACCATTCACAGTAAATATACTCGTACCTGTATGTCGAGGCTTTCTTCCAAGTTTGGGTCACACATGTGCCTGCCCCCTGCCAATCCATGCTGTGATTGGACACAGCACAAGTTTGGCAGCAGATTTCAGCCAATGATTTAGGCTGAAATCAGCTGTGTCCAATCACACACAGAGTTCTGTGTTTAGAAACACACAGAACTCTCTGTGCAAAGGAACAGTGATCTGGCTGTTTCTTCTCTCTGGAAAGCAGGGAGAAGAAACAGCCAGACAGTAAAGTAAAAGCAGCACACATTCCACATGGTTAGGGCACAAAGTTAAAGCGGTTGTAAAGGCTCAAGGTTTTTTACCTTCATGAATTCTATGCATGAAGGCAAAAAACCTTCTGTGTGCAGCAGTGCCCCCCAGCCCCCGAATACTTACCTGAGCCCCATCAAGATCCAGCGATGTGCAGGACAGCTGTCTCACCCAATGAGGAGGCAGAGAAATGTGGCTGTTTCTTCTGTCTGAAAAGCAGGGAGAAAAAACAGCTATATAGTATTATTTATTATAGGTACTTACATAGTGCTGTCAATTTACACAGCACTTTACATATATATTGTACATTCACATCAGTCCCTAACCCTCAAGGGGTGTACAATCTAAAGTCCCTAACCTACATTCATACATACTAGGCTCAATTTAGACAGGATCCAATTAACCTACCAGCATATTTTTGGAGTGTGGGAGGAAACCGGAGTACCCGGAGGAAACCCACGCAGGGGCAGGGAGAACATGCAAACTCCAGGCAGGTGATGCCATGGTTGGGATTTGAACCAGCGACCCTAGTACTGCCAGGCGGAAGTGCTAACCATTTAGCCACTGTGCTGCCCATGTAAAGTAGTAAAAGATAGTAAAGTAAAAGCAGCACACATTGCACATGGTTAGGCACACAGTTAAAGCGGTTGTAAAGGCACAAGGGTTTTTACCATCTTGCATTCTATGCATGCATGACGGCAAAAAACCTTCTGTGTGCTTCAGTGCCCCCCAGCCCCCTCAATACGTACCTGAGCCCCATCAAGATCCAGCGATGTGCACGACCGTTTCGGCTGTCCTGAGTCTGTCTCCTCATTGGGTGAGACAGCAAGCTGTCAATCACAGCCAGTCAGCCAATGAGGAGAGAGAGGGGACGGGGCCAAGCTGTGGCTCTGTGTTGTGTGTGAATGGACACATGGAGCAGCGGGTGCCCCCACAGCAAGCTGCTTGCTGTGGGGGCACCCGGGCAGAAAAGAGGAGCCAGGAGAGCCTGTGAGGGACCTGAGAAGAGGAGGATCAAGGCTCCTCTGTGGAAAACCACTACACACAGAAGGTAAGTATAACATGTGTTATTTAATTAAAAAAAAAAGAAAAGAGCCCCTTGATTGCCCCTAGATGTTAACCCCTTCTCAGCCAGTGTCCTCAGTACAGTGTCAGTGTATAGTATTATCACTGTTTTAGTGTAACTAGCGATGTCAGTGTCAGTTAGTGACCCTTCCAGACAGTGCCTCTTTTGCCCGCCACCCTATCACAGTCCCACCATATGTTGTTGATCACTGCCATTATAGTATAGAGTCTATAGCTGTCTATATTCCAGTACATATATCATAGTTTGTAGATGTCATAACGTTCGTACAAACTAATTAACATACACGTATTGGGATTTTTTTTTTATCAAAGACATCCAGCAGAATACATTTTGGCCTAAATTTATGAAATTTTTATTTTTGAAAATTTTTTTAATTGGATATGTTTTATAAAAAATTTGCTAATATTTTTTTTTTTCAAATTGTTTGGTCTTTTGTCAATTACTTAACAAAAAAAACAAAACAAAAACCCAGTGGTGATCAAGCACCACATAAAAGCTCTATTTGTGTAAAAAAATGATTTACATTTCATTTTCGTACAGCGTTGCATGACCATGCAGTTGCCAATTAAAGTAGCACAGTGCTGAATAGCACAAAAAAAGCCCTGGTCATGAAGGGGGTAAAACCTTCTGGAGGTCAAGTGGTTAACTGTTAACCTAAAAAGAAATTAAACAGATTTCCTGTAAATAGTGTATATACAGCAACATTTTTGTTAAAACTGATACATTTCAATGACAGAGGGGGGCAATCATAGGGCTTCCGATTTAGAATGCCGGTCTTTTTTTAACCACGAGCTGATTTCCAATCAGGCACTTGCAGGGCAGCCCTGAATGGAGGGGCCATCTGCCCTCTCTTCCGTAGGTACTTCCTGAAGTGCTCAATCTAGCTTGTGCGCTACGACGTTAGCTATTTCATTCGAGTGACATGTGAACGAGCCAATGGAATTTCGTATAGGGCGGGACTTGACGGCGAACTTGCTCAACCATTGAGCGGGGCTGGGATGACGTAATGCGTAATGGTGTGAGGCTGAGCTGCACCGCGCTGCACGTCCATGCTCGGCATAGCCGGGACCAGCTCATAAAGGGTCAACAGCGGCCGAGACCCGGACAGCGTGACGTCACAGGTGAGACGGGGGCGTTGACGTCACGGAGTGGGGTCACAGGTGAGACGTGGGGGAGGGGGGTATGACCCAGACAGAAATCACTTGTATGTATATACCCACCTACACGTCCGTATCGCAAGGCTGCGGGTAGATTAGATCGGCACGGATGGGCTAATGTATCGTATAGGAGGGCGGATGGACATGAAAGGGGGGTGGAATGGGACTGGAGCGTCATTTTGTCACCGAACACCGGCGGAGCTCTTAGTCGCCATTCACACAGCGTCCTCTGTGTGTCCCAGTCGGGGATAGCACCCAGATCTCCGTGTGATCGCCGGCTCTGTACGGCTTTGTCTGGAATAGCAGAAGCTGTCATTTCTGTGCTTCTTGTGTGGGAGCTGTAGACATCAGGCAGCAGTGTTCCCCCTTACCCTGCTGTGTGTGCCTAATGTACTGCTAAATCATGGCTACATTGAAGCATCACTAAAACGATATATTTGTCAAATAACAAACATATTACTTTGTACAATACATACAACCTCCTCTCCTGGAATCCCCTGTCAGCGCTCTCCCCTCCTTTATTCCATCTTCTTCCATAGCAAGTGGCTCTCTATGGGGGCAGGTGCTGCGGGCTCACTCCCAAGTTGGGCTGTGTGTGTCTATAGACACACACAGCTTGGCTCAGCCCCGCCCACAAGCCCTCAATGGCTTTGATTGACAGGAACCAATAGCTCCCGCCACTGCCTCCGCTTCCAGTGATGGAGAGGGACACTGCTCTTGGGCACAACGCTGGATCGGGATTGGGCTAAGGTAAGTAATTGGGGGGTGGCAGCAACATTTGAAACCTTTTTGTACCTTTTAGGTGCCATGTACACTAGTTGTGTGTTTTTTTTTTTTTCTTTTCTCTTTATATCAGCCAAAAAAGGCTGAGAATAGCGTTTTGGTTCCTGCTCGTAGTGTTTTTAGGAACATTTGCGTTACAAAGTGGACTTTTCCTCTTTAAAAGTTGTACATACAGGTAAGCCTATAATAAGACTTACCTGCAGGTACAGGGAATATCTCCCAAACTTGCATCATTTAGGATGGCCTTTCACAACCAAGGGTGCCTTGAGGTTTCTGCAGGGGTGTCTTGGCAAAATGTCTAAAAATTGCCCAAAACTTGCATACAAGTGGGTGGAGCAAGCCTTCCCTATAGTTACACAAAGCCATGGGTTTTCATTACGACTTTCTAGCCGCTGGCATCCTGACAACCAATGACATCATCAGTTGATAAAGAGGATGTCAGCTGCCTGCATAAGTGATGTAGTGCTTCTATATAATAGCTACAAAAAAATGAAAAAGTGACAACTGAATAAAATGTTCATGGACTCATTATGGATGTTTTATTCATTTATGTCACTTTTTAATTTTTTGTAGCTATTTTATAGCAGCGCTACGTCACTTGATAAGGAGGATGTCAGCTGCCTGCATAAGTGACATAGCCAGGGGTGTATTTAAGTTTCGTGCTGCCCTAGGCAACACAACCCCCATGAAGAGACCCTGACACCAGCCAACACCCCCCCCTTCCCCACGAAGAGAGCCTGAAACTAACCAACAACAGTCCAGTCCCCAGCCCACCCCCACCTGAGAGAGCCTTACCCTACCACCGCCCCCCATACACTGGCAAACCCCCACCCTGGCAAGAGATAAGACACCCACCTTCATAGCTCCCTGGGAACAAGAGTCATGCTCTGCATACACCATCAAGCAGCCCGCAGCCTCTCTCAGATCCCACTTGGTCCCCGTGCTGCGCGCGTCAATTCTTCCTTTCCTTCTTTCAGGGGATGGCACTGCCCCCCTGAAAAATGCTGCTGCCCTCCTGAAAAATGCTGCTGCCCCCCTGAAAAATGCCACCCTAGGCAGCTGTCTTGTTTGCCTTGTGGTAAATACAGCCCTGGACGTAGCGCTGCTATATAATCGCTACAAAAATTTAAAAAAGTGACATAACTGAATAAAACGTCCATAATGAGTCAATGGACGTTTTACAGTATTCAGTTATGTCACTTTTTTATTTTTTTGTAGCTATTATATAGCCGCGCTACATCACTTATTTATTTTGAATTTGCTCTACTATTGTGGGAACACAATTTGTTGTTAGCAGTAGCCACAATCATCGCATCCTTTTTTTTTTTTTTTTTTTTTTTTTTTTTTTTTTCTGCTTGTGTGTTGTTTTTTTCTTTCTCCCTCTCTCATTATTGAGGTAGGGCAGGGGTTTCACTCCTATATTCAGTTGCCTGCACAGCATCCTAGTTTGACCCTCCCCTGCCCCTGTCTATCAGTGCTGGGATCACATTAGCTCAGTGATGGAGAAAAACTAAGGGAGGTGAGAAACATTGGCATACTAGTCAGTACCAGTGTGCAAAAGTGTATTTGCTTTGGAAGAATAAATCACCTCTAATGTTGGGTGTCCTATGTGTGTGGATGTTGCTGCGTTATGTAAAACTATTCGAATAGTTTTTCTCATGTTAGAATGGGTGCCTTGGGACTGTCCATAATTTTGAAAGGGTGCCTTGATGGGAAAAAAGGTTGAGAAACACTGGTTTAGGAGATATTCACACGGTGTGCAGCCAACTCTGTTACTGGCACATGAGCTCTGAAGGGACAGCACAGCATGCCGAAACATCTGAGCTCTGTGCCGCAACCAACAGTTTCTACGCGCATGCGTGGGAGTGACATAATTGCAGTTTCAGCCATTCATACTGCCAGAGTCCACGAACCCGGAAGGAAGACCAGGTGAAGATAGAAGCACTGGGGAGCTGTGACAGTGCGGTGCTGGAGGGCTCTGTGTACAGGCAAGTCTGTCATAATATACAGTGGATATAAAAAGTCTACACACCCCTGTTAAAATGTCAGGTTTCTGTGATGTAAAAAAATGTGGCAGATAAATAATTTCAGAACTTTTTCCACCTTTTAATGTAACCTATAAACTGTACAACTCAGTTGAACAACAAACTGAAATCTTTTAGGTGGAGGGAAGTAAAAATATAAAACTAAAATAATATGGTTGCATAAGTGAGCACACCCTTAAACTAATACTTTGTTGAAGCACCTTTTGATTTTATTACAGCACTCAGTACATTTGAGTCTATCAGCATGGCACATCTTGACTTGGCAATATTTGCCCACTCTTCCTTGCAAAAACACTCCAAATCTGTCAGATTGCGAGGACATCTCCTGTGCGCAGTCCTCTTCAGATCACCCCACAGATTTTCGATCAGATTCAGGTCTGGGTTCTGGTTGAGCTGTTCCAAAACTTTAATCTTCTTCTGGTGAAGCCATTCCTTTGTTGATTTGGATGTATGCTTTGCGTCGTTGTCATGCTGAAAGATGAAGTTCCTCTTCATGTTCAGCTTTCTAACAGAAGCCTGAAGGTTTTGTGCCAATATTGACTGGTATTTGGAACTGTTCATAATTCTCTCTACCTTGACTAAGTCCCCAGTTCCAGCTGAAGAAAAACAGCCCCAAAGCATGATGCTGTCACCACCATGCTTCACTGTGGGTGTGGTGCTCTTTTGGTGATGTGAAGTGTTGTTTTTGCACCAAAAATATCTTTTGGAATTATGGCCAAAAAGTTCAACCTTGGTTTTATCAGACCATAACACATTTTCCCACATGCTTCTGGGAGACTTCAGATGTGTTTTTGCAAAATGTAGCTGGGCTTGGATGTTTTTCTTCATAAGAAAAGGCTTCCGTCTTGCCACTCTACCCCATAACCCAGACATATGAAGAATACGGGAGATTGTTGTCACATGTACCATACAGCCAGTACTTGCCAGATATTCCTGCAGCTCCTTTAACTGCATTCCTGCCACTGTATAGCAGATATACTGCTATAGGGTGGCAGGGGTTCGCAAACTTGCGTGTGTATGTGGTTTTTGCATTTCCTCCATTTGCTGCTGTCAAATGGGAGGAAGGAGAACTGTTTGTAAACAAAACAGTTTTTCTACCTGTCCGCTCACACACACTGCTTTATATGGCTGTGCATAGCACAGCCATGCAAGACAGTGTGCTTCCAGAGAAGCACAAACACACAGCCCCTAGTAAAACAGCACATGGTTAACCCTTTGCTGGCCCCCCAATTTTAACCCCTTCCCGCCCAGTACTCCCGCCCTAAAAGATTTCAGTTTGTGTTTCAATTGAGTTGCACAGTTTATAGGTCACATTAAAGGTGGAAAAAGTTCTGAAATGATTTATCTTTGTCTCATTTTTTTACATCACAGAATCCTGACATTTTAACAGCGGTGTGTAGACTTTTTATATCCACTGTTACTAGTATGTGGTGCATACTAGTATATTATGACCTAAACCTGCAGGGGGCCCATTATTTAGTTTGTTTGGGTGGTTTACTACTGCTTTAACAGTAATGAAAGAAAAAACGCTAAAAAAAAGCCGTTAGTCTGTTAGCATTTTAGTCGCGTTTAGGAGTGTTCAGCGGTTTCTGCCAACAATTTTTTTTTTTTTTGTTCTGCTCCTAGACTCTGAAGCTTGAAACCGCTTCTAGCATAAAATAGTGTGCATGGAGACATGGGATGATAACACTGTTAGCTTCTCGGAGCAGAACAAAATGCTCATAAAGCTTCTAGGAGCTTAAAAAAAATGCCATTGTGTATGGAGCCTTATGCAGAGACTGTATTAAGGTATAAAAAAAAACCTAGACTTCAGAACCACTTTAAGGTCTCATTCACAGAGTTGTGGCAAAACATGAGGCTGAACCACAGTTTTATCACCCCATAAATTGATACTGAACACACTGTTTAAGTTACATGATCCCTTCTCTTGCTGTATATGGATGATGGCACTGTAATTTTTGTAATTAGAAAAAAATTATCTAAAGTACCTTTTTTCTAATTGATCTACAGCTGTCACATGACCCAGATCTTTCCAAGTCTGTCTGCAGGGAAACCGTGGCAGGAGCAGCTTCTAGTCCTTTGCTGCTGGTCACATGGTCAAAAAGGAACAAAAAAAACCGCAAACAATACAGATACAGAGTAAAAATAATAATTACCGATAAACGGTATTAAATTGCCATACATATATATATTTGAAATCAAATCTTTATTATTTCCACAAAATAATATAGTGTGGGTGGATTTCTGCCATTCACAGGCCACATCGCTCTAGCCTGTGTCTTAGAATAACAGGGAGGTGAAGCTTCCAGTCTATGGCTCCTGCTGCTGCCTCAGCCAAGCAGGAGTGAGAGTCCCTGGAGAACCAAGGCTCTCGTGGACATTGCTGGCTCGAGATGGGGCTCAGGTAAGCGTTAAGGGGTGTTGCTACACTCAGAAGGTTTTTTACCTTCATGCTTAGAATGTATGAAGGTAAAAAACCCTGAGCCTTTAGAACCACTTTAATACATTCCCTGCGTTAAGTACTCGGAGCAGCATTGTGCCTGTCTGTAGCAGATCTGTCTTCTCTCCCAGTTCTCGGTCTTTGCTGAAGTGGTGGTAGCCATTGGCTGCCACAGCTGTCAGTCGAATCCTGTTTCAAGGGGGCGGTGTAGAGCTGTGCTGTCTGTCCATGGATGCACACAGCCCAGCTCTGGATCAAGCCTGTATGAGTGTCCCCATAGCAATCAGTTTGCTATGGGGGCATTCCGAAGGGAGGAGGGACCAGGAGCTCCAGCGGGGGACCTGAGAAATAGGGACTGATCTGTTTAGTACTATTCCACAGAGCAGGTATGTAAAACATGTTTTTCATTAAAAAAAAACAAACAAAAAACTTTACAGTCACATTAACCAAACTCATCAGTCGTAAGGTATTCTAGGTCCAGATGCTGTGCGACCGCAGTAAGAATTACACCTGCTGATTCATTTGTTGGGCAGTACTGCCACCAAACGCAACCTGTTGTAGTGAATGGGGCCCCATTGCAACCGAGTGTAGTTCACATGGCTGCGGGGGTTAACAGGGTAAAAATAGTTGTTAAAGATGTGACATAATGCCGCAAAGCCTGGGGGCCTAAAGTTATCCTGTGACTACAGGGTGTAAAAAACAAATCGCAATACCTGCAGGAAGAAGAGCCTCGATACTTGCCTTTCCTGCGTCTAGAAAATCTTCCATAATACTGCTTTCCAGCTGCCACAAGTATTCTGCACTTACAGGTGCGTGAATTCCCGCCAACTCCACTGCATGCAACAGGAGGAATTCTGTTCATCCAATTAGTGGAACACTTGCGGCGGCTGGGGAGGAGCATCACAGAGGTGTTCCAAGATAAGACGCTGGAAAGAGAAGTGTATATATAGTCTTTTTCCCATGAGCATATTGGTGTGTGTTGTTTGACCTGGTAGTAATAGGGTCACTTTAAAGAAAATCTGTTACTATGTCCATTCAGGGGGCAAAGTGACAGGTTTACATGGCTGGCTACTTTCCCACCCACTGATACTCTCCTTTGCTGTGGTTACCTGCTGCTCTGTATCTGCAGGAGTACTGAGGAATACCCAGCATGTGTGAGTATGTGGGTGCATGTGACCATCTCCCTTTATATCCAGGGTGCAGTGCTGAGGGGTGACCTGTCAACAGGACTTTGCCCTGCATATCCATCATATGTACCACTGCTTGAGAATCTGTGCTGTAATGTTTGCTCAGTGTTGAGGTAGATAAGTTGTGAGGTTAAATTCTATTCTCTTCCTTAAAGTGGGACTCTGAGCTGACTCAAGTTAATAAATGCCCCCCTCCCTTTCCAAAATGTAATGCTCATTTTGTCTAGGGGGATCAAATATAAAGGACCACTTACCTTAAGGACAGATATAGAAGCAACACAAGGAGCCACTCTATTGTACTACGGTGCTTATGTGCTCACATTTGGTCACAAAGATAGGAGTGAGGAGCACTGTTGCAGTTTGCTGCTTCTCTCTTCACTGTCCATTCAGAGGCAGGGGCAGGATAAGACCCGTAATTGTTACTTAACAGCAGCAGAGAAAAATAAAGTCTCCTGCTCAGTCAGACAGAGCTCTGCTATGTAAATATCAGGTTTTGGATGGACAGAAAGACAAACTCTTGATCAGATAAAACTACTGTTATATATGTATTTTATATGTGTATTTTTAGTGTTTATCTGGAATTGGGTTTCATGTAGAGGGGGGGAAATTTAGAAACCCCATGAGCATTTTTTTTCTGTCTGTGTCCATGTTGGAGATTTTTACTTGTGGGACAACAGTCAGTGGTACGGGCAGTGAGGAGGGGGAATGAGGCCCAATTCCCAATGAGACCTCAGGTAAAAAAAACTGAGAGGTTCTTGCCTTTGCTAGATCTACACACAAGTTTTGTCTGACCCCAAAAAATTTTCTTGGTGTCTATTGATTTGTCAAATAATTAAAAGCATTGTGTTATGCAGGAAAATGTCCTGTCATAAATCCATTGAGCTATCTTTTTTTGCACTCACTGCATCACTGAAATCTCAGTGTTATCAGCCCTTCCAAGTTCACCTTCGTGGACTACAGAACATCTCCCCCTATGTTACGGAGATGAGGAGGAAGGAATGTAGTCTGTAGCTCTCCCACACTTCCTATCCTGGGTGACAATGGTGCCCCTCCATAGATCAGTACAGTGAGTGAGCCTTGTCAACCTCGGACCGAGAGATTGTTACCGGCAGGATCATCACATGTTGGTAATGCAGCTACCACATAGGCCTGGTAAGCTGGTAAACATTAGGATTCCCTATAACAGAGGTCCTCACCCAGTGGCATGTGCACTTAACAGGATCATTTCCACAAGGTTTTCAGCAAGGAAGTTTGTGTAACATGTTGATAAAGAAAAGCCATATCACACTAGCAGTGATTTGTAATGGTTACACATATCCCTCCTTTTTTTTTTTTTTTCCTCTGATGATTTGTAGCTAGTTACAGAGTTGCTTCTGTACCTGGATACAATGTTTGTCTATGTAGCTACAAATTGCTGGTTTGCCATGATCACAGTCAGCTGCACTGGATAAAATGTGTAGCTACTAAAGCTGGCCATTCCATCACTAGCTCCAAGTGCTAAGCCAATTGCACAAATCATGTGAAATTTCTGCAACCTAGACCTTTTAATTACTGAAATGTATTTATTTAAAAAAAAAAAAAAAAGGAAGGAGAGTGATTCTGTGGCTGCTATAAAATCTAGGTGCATGCACCCGGATTTTGTTGCCTTGGCATCCAACAGGTGGGTTACCAGTACACATCGCTTTCGTTATGTTCTGGCTGGGTTGTGGATGAAGAAGAGCAACCAGGGAATGTGTTTTTCTGGCAGTGCTTCTACCGCTGGAGAGCAGTCTAATTGTGGGCTGAACATTGAAAGCCAATGGCCAACTACACAGTGAACAGTGCATTCATTGTTCTCCTGAACCCCATGTCCAACCACCAAGACTCCATACATTCATCAGTCCTGACATTGGGGGCATTTGGAGGCTATCGGAAGCCCTTTCCAAGCACTCCTGTTTTAGAGCCCCTCAGAACAGGGCCTAGGTTTGCTCTACATTCCTTAGAGCTTAGAAAGTCTCATTGAAAACACATCGGTGTGTGTGTGTGTGTATGTATATGTATATGTGTGTGTGTGTGTGTGTGTGTGTATATATGTGTATATATATATATATATATATATATATATATATATATATATATATATATATATATATATATATATATATATATATTTTTTTTTTTATTTAAAGCATTCAACTGCTCTTTTAAACCCACCACCAGAATCCGATTGCCTAAAAAGGGGTTTCAAAAGTAGTGGTTAAAGAGGAACTAAAGTGAAAAAACAACCTTGTGACTAGGCAGGCCTTTTAATTAAAAAAAAAAAAACAAACCACAACATTGCCCTTAATATAACTTTTAAAGTCTACAGATCCTCACCTCTGCTCCAGAGATGATGAGATGACAGTGGGCTCCCTGACCAGTGCCATCTACTTCCAGGCTTCTTCCAAGTGAGGGATCTTTGGCAGTCTTGACTGGTCACCGTGGGATGACTTTACTCCCATACATGGGTACAGGAGTTAATTCATCCCAACCTCAAGGTGTGCTGAGAATGTACATTGAGCGGTGGGTGCAGAGCTCAGTGTAGAATTTTAAAGGTCATTTTTTTTATTAAAATGACCTGCCTGTTTACAATTTTTTTTTAGAATTCTACACTGTGCTGTGCACCCACCGCTCAATGTACATTCTCAGCACACCTTGAAGCTCCTTGCCTGCTCTGTGTTATGGTTTTATACAGAACAGCCCTGATCCTCCTCGCCGCTGCTCCTGACCCCTCCCTCCTACCGAGTGTCCCCAGAGCACGCAACATGCTATGGGGAAACTCCAACAGGCTCACTCCCAAGCCACTGCTCTGCATATCCATTCACACACACAGCGGCTGCTTGGCTCCACCCTCTCTATCTGTTCATTGGCTCACTGGCTGTGAGTGGCGGATGCCAATGGCTCCCGTTACTGTCTCAGCCAATGAGGAGGAAGAGTCCCCAGGGACCAACGGTTCCGGTGCACAAAGCTGGATTGCGATGGAGCTTAGGTGAGTATTGGGGGGACTGCTTCACACAAGGCTTTTTTTTACTTTCATACATAGAATGCATGAAGTTAAAAAACCTGGAGCCTTTACAAACACTTTAAAGGTACTTGAACATAGTGCTGATGTATGAACATCGAATTCCTGGAAGAAAATTCCTGAGGGGACGGACTGCATAGTAAATATACGTACATAAATTCTTTTATCTTTTCTGTGTCAATATTTTTATTAGGAAAGTTTTGTTTTTAATTCTTTTATCTGTTCATGGGGCGTGTCATACGTGTGTATTTGTGCATACGTGTGTAACATTATATATATATTTTTTTTTTTTACTGGTCTATACACAGCACAAGTATATGTGGCAATATGTACAGGCCCATTAAAACAATGGTCTGCCTTTTAGATCAGTAAAAAAAAAAAATTCCGAAAAATGTGGCTATTTTAGGCATATGTGTGCAAGACGCCTAATTCCCTTTTAAGAAAAATGGCTTATCTTAGTCCTGGCTTTCAACATTTCTTGAGGGTACAGGTGAACTCTGTGTGCCTCTTGAGAGATGGCTTTGGGCTCATATTTGTATGGGAATGTTCCTCAGTACACAGGGGCACATTTTTTGTGGTTTTCCAAGCACCCAGCTGTCTTAGGAGGCAGCAGTAAGGCACTGTGACATCAACTGCGCCACTCATAAGCTAGGCATGATGTCATTTTCTTTTTTTCTAAAAGGCCCTTGTAGGTGATTTGATTTTGAGGTGTGTGAGTTTTCCATAGAGCAAGCCTTTGATTTTCATGGAACATACGGCTGTGCACTAAAGTGCGTTGTGGTATGCTGCCAGGAAAGGTACATGTCTGTTTTCGGGTACGGTGAGGTGCCATGGCAGTATGACATGTACATTAACCCCTTGGTGCCAGTGCCTCCTGGCCCTTTAAGGGGTTTGTGATGCCAGGGGGCGGGTTTAGGATCATGTGACCAGTGTTACTAGCTGTCACATGATTGGAAAGGTCCCGATCACAAGTTGCAATAGGGACCTTTCCATGCCAGTAAATGTGCCAGGGGTGCACTCTCTCGACACGTGTTTTTTTTGGGGTACGTGAATATGTGGCCTCTCAGCGTCATGGACCATCTGCTGAGAGGCTGCATATTTGCATACGATCGGCGCCAACAGGTTAAAGTGTGTGTTCGCAAAGTGTGAACTTAGGCATTTCAAGTAACTTCCTGGTTCATCCAAGGGACAGGAATTGAAGAAAAATCTCCACAATTGGACATGGAAGCAAAAATAAAGTGGCAGGGGGTTTACCCCATCTCTACTCTATCCACAACTACTCTGTATAGAATTTAAAGGATACATTCACCTTTCTTAAAAAAAATTAATAAATGCACATCTTTTTACAGGTAAAAAAAAGTGCATTTTATTTATTTTTCACTTGGAGCCTAGAAAGCATTGCACCCACAATCGGCAGATCACAGGTGCCATGCAGGACTCCTGCAGACTTGTTAGTGTATTTGTCTGCTCATACCTCATATGGGCAGGAGAGACAACTGCCTAGAGTGCTCCACAGCGCCGTGGTAGCTCATTGAGAACTACAAGCCTACAGCTGCTAAGACTATCAGAACTTGTAGTTTTCCATTCACAGAACTCTGTAAATCAGGCATCAATAACTAAATGGCAGACCGCGGTCCGGATGTGGACCTAGCCACTGTTTATCCAGACCTGGTCACGCCATATAGGAGCCACTTCTCTCCAACCATCCTCTGCCACTGTTATAACAGCAGAGCGGATAGCAGGAGCCAGTGTGGAATAACAGCACAGTATTGAACAGATCGCGGGAGCTGTCCTGACATTTCTGGATCGGATGAGGAAGCACAGCATTGAATAGAGAGCGGGAGCTGCTGGGGTTAACTTTTTAAGTTAACCAACTGCTGATTGGAAGCAGGGCATCCTAGCTGCCAATCACCTGCTGGTTAATAGAACATTAACCCCCGCAGCTCCTGTGCTGTTTGGGAGAGATTTGTGGGGGGTGCAATGCTGTGGGGAGGGAGATGTAAAGGGGGGCAGTGTTATGGGGGGATGTGAAGGGGGAAGAGGACAGTACTATGGGGGAGACATGTGAAGGGGGCAGTGGACAGTAGTGTGGGGCGGGGGGGCTCATTTGAAGGGGGGTTGAGGACTGCTGAAAATAATGGGGGTGTACTGTAAAGGGGTCAGTGGGGTTGATGTGTAGGGGGGCTGAGCACACTACTGTGAAGGTTAATCTGATGTGAAGTGGGGGACTGAGAACACTGAAGTATAGGGATTGTGATCTACAGTAGGAGGGGGCTGGAAAAATAAAGGGTGGTTTGGACCTCTGTTGGAAGAAAATTTTTACAGGTCGGACCTCCATGAGTTTCAATACAGTACCCCTGCTGTAAATGAATGACCCTGCACAGCCATGGTTTTATTTATTTTAAAGACAGCTAGCGGGGGAGAAGATCTAGATGCAGTGGCTCTGGGAGTGGGAATATGTTACGTGTTCCACCCTAAAAGCAGAAGCATGTATCATGTTTCCGAAGGTGAACTTCTTGAAGAACCAACATTGGGGCCATTTTGGTAAAGTATTACTAAAGGCAAGACATTTTAGTTTTGGATAGAGTGAAGAGGGATTAGAACCTCTGTCAGTTTGTATTGCTGTGTCCCCATTAGGGAGATTCACCCTCTCTATTTGTCCTGGTTACCATTATTATATTACCATGAGCTCTTACTATTCCCCCCAGCCCGTGCCCCCTCCCCTGACGTCTCCATCCAGATCAATAACACAATCATCAGTCCCTCCCCTCATGCCAGGGTACTAAGTGTAATCCTAGACTCCCATCTGTCCTTTCAGTCCCAAATCCAATCACTGGCCGAATCTTGTAGACTTCACCTCCCCAACATCTCCAAGATACTCCCGTTCCTAACCACGGAAACCACTAAGCAACTTATTCACTCCCTTGTTATATCTCGCCTTGACTATTGTAACTCCCTCCTCATTGGCCTACCTCATCGCAGGCTATCCCCTCTTCCGTCTATCATGAATGCTGCTGCCAGACTCATCCACCTTACTAACCGTTCTGTATCTGCCACCCCTCTCTGCCAATCCCTCCACTGGCTTCTCATTGCCCAACGGATAAAATTCAAAACACTAATAATAACGTATAAAGCCATTTATAACTCTGCACCAAATTACATCACCGATCTTGTCTCTAAACATCACCCAAACCGTACTCTCCACTCCCCGCACGACCTCCTACTCTCTAGCTCCCTTGTCTCCTCCTCCCATGTTGGTCTCCAGGATTTCTCCAGAGCTTCCCCATCCTCTGGAACTCTCTACCCCAATTTATCAGACTATCGCCTACTCTGCTTACTTTTAGGCGATCTCTGAAAACCTATCTCTTCAGGGAAGCCTATCCTGCTCTCAGCTAATACTGGAATCTTCTACTCTTCCAACCAGTCCATTCCCCACAATTATTACCTTCTGTACCACTAGCCCCTCCCTTCTAGATTGTAAGCTCCAAGGAGCAGGGCCCTCCTTCCCTCTTGTATTGAACTGTATTGTTCCTGTATTGTCTCCCGTTATATTGTGAAGTGCTGAGCCAACTGTTGGCGCTATATAAAGCCTGTATTATAATAATAATTATCATTAAAAGTGAAAGCAAAAGAAAATCCCACATTTTGGGTTGTCCCCAGAAAAGTAATAGAGGGGAAATCTTCCAGTGGGGACACTAGTTCTGGGGGGGGGGGGGGGCCACAAGGATTTCCCTTTGCAGGGATTTCCTCTCACTTCCTGTTTTGGCTATGGGACAGGAAGTGAAGGGAAATCTCACACAGACAGAAAAAAAACCTCCTTTGTTCTATCTAAAATGGGCAAAAAAAGTTTTTCCTATAGTTGTCCTTTAATGGTGGCTTCTATGAAGAGCTCGGGGTACACCGTTCTGGTGGAAGGGAGCAGCCTAGGCTCAGCTTTTCTGTTTCTGGGGGTTCTGCCCAATTGTCCCCCAGTCCTCATGTATTCCATGCAATGTCGGTTGCTATGTATTTACTGTGTGCCAACACACTGGAGGTCACAGGCTATCACGGTCTCCGGTAACCCCTCAGTATTAGGCCCAGAGCCCCTGGTGCCTCGGTCAGCCGGATAATGCACAGCGGCGGTCCGGAGCCCAGCGCTCCAGGTTTTAAGATCCCGTCGCCTGTTTTTCTCCGGCTTTCATTCATTCTCCGGCGCCGGGGTCTGTGTAATCGAGGCTGGCTTTGCTCTTGCCTTGGAAACCGCTAGGCCTCACTGTGGTGGGCGGGGCGGTCCTCTCAACCTAGCTTTGTTCTTTGGGTGCCGGACGTGATTGACTATGCATCGAGCCATTGACTCGGAAAAGCGGCGGCACGAGCGGCGTGGGCGGAGCCTGGGCTGGGCTAGGTTGCACCGTGTGTATCTGTATGGGGAGGAGAGAGCTCAGTGTGCAGCAGCATGTGTGTGACCAGGGGACTGCTGCATGTGTATACTTGGGGAGTTTGTAAACATCACATCTGGAGGGCAAGTAAGTGCACGAGGGGCCGACGATTCCTATCACAGCGGGGGTGCATGTGTGCCTGTTCATACAGGGGCACTCATGGGAATATGTAGTGATCAGAGGCACTAATGCATGTCTATACTGAATGAGGGAAGGAGATTGAGCACAAACCGGTCCTTACTGGCTGATCAAGCAATAGTGTATATATATACATAGACTGGAATACATCACCCTACCTTCCACATATGATCATAACCACATATAGGGGAATAGACCTGCTTTACAGCATGATTAGGTACAAGGTAAGGTGCTGGCCACATGCGAGTGTCTATACTATAAAATGTATGTGTATAGATCACCTGGGTGTTACATCAGGAAGTGCTGCCGATATGGACATAGCCAATAATGTGATTGCTGGAGAGAGCATGGCACAGAACAATCAATTGAAACCACTTGTGTGGGGATCATGGGGGGACCTGGCTAGTGTCACCCAGGTGTAGAGGGTACCCACCACTTCTACAGAATAGCAGCTTCTAAATGGAGCTATCGGTAACATTCAGGTCATGTTTTGTCAGCTCTGTTTACTGTGATATTTGTTGTGCGTTCTGTTTTTACTCAGAGGTAGCAATCTTTATAAATATCCATTGTTGAAGGATACAGCTCTTGTGCAGCTATCTGGTCTGATGTCTTTAACCTTCTACACTTTGTAGTGTCTTTCATATAGAGCTATGGTAGCAAAATGTTTTTTTTGCTTTTTTTTTGTTTTTTTGTCTTGTGTTTTTTTTTTTTTTTTGTGCTAAAAATGTTTTTTACATTGAGGCTAGGTTCTCACTAATACGGTACGATACATCGCATGTAATTTGCACAGGAACCGCACAGCATTCCTGTGCAAATCACATGCGATTTGTGTGCGGTGTGATTGGAGCCATAGATTTTGTATGGCTCTAATCGGAACGCACCAAAAATGTGCAGGACCCTTTTTTGGGTCCGCACTAGAATCAGATTGCACGGGTATTCACACTTGTGCGATCCAATTCTGCACATCGTGGACCGATTTCAGAGTGTTGTTAACTTAACATACACACTCGCATCGGTTCACATGAACGGGGTGCGATTATGATGTGGTGCGGAATTTGCACAGAAAACGTGGCAAATTCTGCACCGCATCGTTGTGAACCCAGCCTAATGCATTCTCCGCAGTAAGGTTAAAAGAAAAACCCAAAACACTATGGGGTTTATTTACTAAAGCTGGAGATTCCAAAATCAGACTCCCTTCTGCATAGAAACCAGTCAGCTTCCAGGTTTCATTGTCAAAGCTTCATTGAACAAGCTGAGGTTAGAAGCTGATTGGTTTCTATGCAGAAGGGAGTCTGATTTTGGACTCTCCAGCTTTAGTAAATAAACCCCTATCTGTCCTAACTTCCCCTTCCCTGCCCTTTCCCAAAACGAAAACACTTACCTGTTACCAGCCAAGGAGGCACGTGGTGGGGACTTTTAGAAGAGGAGGTAAAGGACCTTTCTGTGCAGTAACATTGCACAGAGCAGGTAAGTATAACATTGTTTGTTTTTTTATTTTAACAAAAAAAAAAAATTCCTTTCCGATCACTTTAAGGCTACGTTCACACTAGCGTTGTGTGCAGGAGGCAGAGAGGCGTTTGGGAAGCATTTTTACCGCTTCCCAAACGCCTCTGCCAATTCTGCACATTACAGCACATGGTGCTGTTCTAACGGGAGCATTTGCGTCGCGGCAAAACGGACGCCTCTGGTCAAGTCAGGAGGCATTAAAGCCTCCTATTCTAGTCTATGGTGCCGCTCCGCAATCGCCCGGCCGGCATTTGCGGTGCCGTTGTGACGCGTTTGCGGAGCAGTAACACCATTCAAACTGCATTATAGGCGTTTGTGGGGCGTTTTTAATGCTCGGCAAACGCCTAGCAACCGCCGCTAAACCGCGCATGCGGCGTTTGCCGCATCGTTAAACGCTCCGCAAACGCCGGACCAACGCTTGCCAAACGCTATAGGGGCGTTTGGCAAGCGTTGGTAAACAGCCAAGTGTGAACGAGACCTAAAGGATGAGTTCACGTTTGGAACATGTTGCATTTTCCACCCGTTTTTAGGGTGAAACACTTACCTGCAAGGAGGCACCTGACAGACTTTAAGAATAGGAGATAAAGAACCTTTCTGTGCAGTAACATTGCACAGAGCAGGTAAGTATAGCCTCTTCTTTCCGTTTTTTTTTTTTTTTTAAACAAAACTTTCCTATCACTTTAAAGGCTAAGTTCACCTTTGCAACATGTTACATTTTTCACCTGTTTTTAGGTTGAAACATGTAACATGTTCCAGCATCTGTAGCCTCCCCCCACCCCATGACAACAGGCAGGGGACCCTTTCCAAGCACCCAATGTCACAATTTGAAAATCATTTCCCGTGAATGGATAAACTACAAGTGCCATCAGCCATTGCGGCTGATGGCTTGTAGTTCTCAATGAACTACAAGGGTGCTGGTGAGCTCTCTCATAATGTAAAACTGAATACTTACCTTTCCGTAATCTTCCTTTCCTGGTGCCTATGCATGGCAGAATTCATATGGTAGTTTCTGCAACCCTGGACAACCCACAAGATCAATGTAGCTCTATAAAACAAAAAAAAAAAGAAAAACGCTGCCCCATTCTCGTAATTAGACTCCACTAGCCACAAGGATAAGAATGAGGGATGGAAAAAATATGCTGCCATGGATAGGCACCAGGAAAGGAAAATTATGGAAAGGTAAGTATTCAGTTTGCCATTTCCTGGTGCCTTCAAGGCCGCATACATATGGTAAATAACTCACTGCTAGGGAGGGAAATGCTGTTTATATCAAAGAGTTTAATTGATTATTATGAAACAGAAAATTTTAAGGTCTTCCTCCCAAAATATCTGGAGATGAGACAAGCTGTAATAGGGCATAAACGTAGAGAACAAAAACTAGCTTGCTGCCCTGCAGATCATCTTCGGGGAAACCCTTGCCAGGACTGCCCATGACTATGACATCCCTCTTGTCAAGTGTGCATTCACTTCCTGAGGAACAGGATGCCTAGTAGGCTGTGCGAATGATCGGCACAATCCAGCTCGCTATTGTGCGGTTTGATGCTGCCTGCCTGATTTTAGAGCTCTTGCCACATCCAGATCATGCGACTTTGAATCATGCCGGCAGGACCCGTTCCTGGCTGAAGTGGTATTTAGATGGAACTTTAGGTATGAATTTATGGATAGGCTGAAGGGCTACTCTGTCTGGATAGAACACGACATAGGTTGCTCTAGGCTCTCGAGATCCCTTTCTCAACCTTTTCAACGTAGAGGAACCCTTGACATAACTTTCCAGTCTCCGGGAACCCCTGCTAAAAATGACTTTATCTACAATTTATGATACATTAGTATGATAGTCAGAGGTAAGAATGCTCCTTACACTTCTGGTCATTGGGAAGAATTACCCCTTTACAGATAGCTAAAAGATCAATGTCAGTGGGAACTTACCTGAGAGGCAAAAATTGCTCAAGGAACCCCTGGCAACCTCTGGAGGAACCCTAGGGTTTCACGGAACCGTGGTTGAGAAACCCTGGCCTAGAGCATGAGTTTCTGAGACTCAGCACCCCGAAGTAACGACCACTAAGAAGGCTGCATTCACTGTGAACTCCTCCAGAGAGCAGCAGCTTCCTGTTGGTGCGGAGGGGAGCCGCGAGAAAGTTTAGCACTAACAGCAAGTCCCATTTGGGGTACAAATTTCTTTTTTTTTTTTTTTTTTTTTTTTAATATATTCTGTTGTCTGGGGGCAGAGCAATTGCCACATGTAGGCTGCCATGAAGGCACCAGGGAAATGCATTAATTTTCCGGCTCTAAAGTAACTGCCTTGTCCGTACGAGGTACAGGCAGACTGCTGTCCTGAGAGTCTGCAGGAGCCTGAGATTGCACCCACAGGTGTAATACTCTGCACAGTCTAATAGAAGATGTGAACTACATGTAAAATGTGGAGCGAAATTGCACTGCACCTGGGCTACACCCAAACTGCTGTGCACCTGTGTGTAAAATAAGGTTGGGATAAAGTAAAGTATAGCACTGTATGTTCTATAACGTGTACGATCGCCTATATGATGTACCTCAAAATATGTGCAAACTTATCCCTTGTGCAAAAATGCTGAATAAATAAATCTAAGGACAAAAATTCATGCAAAATTTAAATAAAAAACATTCAATATTAAAGTGCAACTTCTTAAAGTTCATCCTGTGTATCAAAATTCATGGATAAAGTGAAATAAAATTTCACTTAAATTTTTTTTATTCGAACAGCCTACAGATGATTAGAAAACTGAAAGAAATTTTCCACTATGGTTATTCATTTTTGATCTTAAAATAGTAATCGACTGACGCAGTAACCACGCAAACTGTGCGAAAATAGAACTATCGGTCTAGCGACTCCTTGCTTTTGTTTGATTTCCTATCCATGTATGATCAGCTTGATCTGTTAAAAAATCTAACAGATTCCTGGATCCATGCGACAGAGCACAGATGAATGAATCTGTAATGCCGGCCAGCTATTTTATTATGACAGCCAGCATCAGTGATCAAGACTGCATCTGATTGGATGCAACCACTGTTCAGCCACCAATTTTTTTTTTTTTTTCAGTCTGACATCCTTTGATTAATTGAAGGATCCAAACAGGAGGGAGCTGACAGGGCCACCTACTATGCGGTTTATTTGGAACTAGCTGAAATTCAATGTCCAACTTTTCTTTTCTCAAGCCTATCCAGAACTTTAAATAAAAAAGTTTTGGCAGGAGTTGGGCTTTAGTTAAATATTTAATTTCAGACCAAAGAACACTGGGACTTAAAGCGGTAGTAAAGGAGAAGTAAGGCCAAAGCTCTTTTGGTTTTACTTCTGTGGATCACAGGAGTGCACTTAGTTCTGCACTCCTGTGACCCATTTTCAGCAAACAGCAGGCTGTTGGCTGACATCACTAAGCCAGTCCATGCTCTGGAGAGATCCTGACTTTAATGTCAGGATCCACCCAGATGCCTGAAGCCAGCCACTCCCTTCCCCTCCACATCCCGGCATTCCAGTCAGTCACTGACTCTCTGCTCACTGAAAACTGAGTGATCATTGATTCCTCAGTTCACGGTCTTAGAGCCGTCAGGGAACAGATGTAGCAGCGGACCGATGCTGCATCCACCTAGGTGAGTATGTCTGTCTGTTTTTTTTCTTTTCCAGTACTTCTCTTTTAAAACCAAAAGCAAGCATTTATTATATTGCAGCTTACCAGTTCTTGGATTTGATCGCTGCATTAAACAAACTCTCTTCCAAAAGTATAACTTACAGGGTGAGACAAACCATTCAATGCAGACGGGTGCCCACAACGATGAACTTTTCTTTATGTAACCCTTTTATCTCATAAGGAAAATAAACTGTTGCTGTAACTGCTTATAAAGCATTAGGCCCCTTTCACATTTGTGGACTGTTCATTTCATCAGTTCAGTCAGGTTCTTTTCAAAGAAAAAATGGATCAGTTTTTTCCATCCACTTAACCACTTGAGTCCCAGAGCCATTTTTTTTTTAGGCCTGAAGGATACTTAAAACCCCCAACATATTTTCTGAAAGCAGACACCCTAGAAAATAAATTTGTGGTAGCTCCAATTTTCTTTGTCCCATGATCCCAGCACAACGGTTTATAAAGTGCAAAATTTCGGTAAAAAATACATTCAAGTTAATTTTAGGGCACACAAACACAATTTACCCAATTTTTTTGTAAAATATAAAAGATAAAGTTGCACCGAGTAAATAGATACCCAACATATCAAGCTTTAAAATTGCGTGCACCCTTGAAACCGTGAAAAAATGTAAATAGCCCATATTCTCCTTAGGTTATGCTTTAAAGGCCCCTACAGGTTTAGTGTTATCCATGAGCTCTGGTGCTAAAATTATTGATCTCACCAGGGGTTTGGAAATTTTGTTTTTAAAAAAACTGCTTGTGCAGGAACTAAATCAGTGTCCCAATCTGCTTCTCCTGATCAAAAAAAAAAAAATCCATTTTAACCCAAACCATATTTAAATCTGAGGTGCTGTTAGGAATGTCTGGGACTTTTAAAATGAAAAGAGGCTTTATGGTGACTTAAACGTTTAATTTTTTGAACATTATCCGTTTTACCTCCTCACCTCCCTGCCTGTCTCCAGCACCGCACCCGGTAGCAAGCAGGGAGGAGAGAGACCTTGCAGTGTAATGAGCACTGATTGGGTGCTTGTCAGTAAAGGGGAGTGTCGGGCTTATCCTTGATCACTTTTGCTGCCAGAGCTATTTTTGCGTTTTTTTGCACACGTTTAAAAAATCATTTTAGGCTTGAATATTATACAAAATCCCCAAACATGATATATTTTCTGAAATCGGAGAACCTAGAGAATAAAATAGTGGTAGTTCCGATTTTTTTTTTTTATGTCGTTTGATATCGCAAAGGCTCAAAATTTCAGTAAAAAATACACAAAATTAACTTTAGGGCACAAAAAGCAATAAATTACCCATTTTTTTCGTAAAATATAAACTATGAGGTTCCACTGAGTAAATAGATATCCAACATGTCAAACCTTAAATTTGCGTGCGCTGGTGAAATGGCGACAAACTTCAGTACCATATATATATATATATATATATATATATATATATATATATATATATATATATATATATATATATATAATTTTAAAGACCTTTTTTATAGGTCATCCGTTTAGGGTTGCGGAGGAGATCTGGTGCTAGAATTATTGCTCTCATTCTGGCGTGCGCGTTGATGAGTATCGCAATCGACAGTTTCATGCATAGGTTCCCTGGCGTGTGCTTTTACTTTTGTACATGTGTATATGTGGGGGGGGGGGGGGGGCTCCAATTTTTTTTTTTTTTTTTTTTTTTTTTCCTTTTGAGGGGATGTTATGTGCTTGGGTGCACCTTTTGATTTTTTTTTTTTTTTTTTTTTTACTATTACTCAAAAAAAATTCTACTTAACTTTTTTGTCTTTTTTTATCACATAGAGGACAAAAAGTCCCCTATGTGATGATTTTTTTGGTGACAGATTCGCTTTAATGAGACATGCAGGGTCTTAGACCCTGCATGTCTCCCCTATGCTCCCCGTAATGTAATGCAGTATACATCACACTGCATTGCATTTTTTTCTGGGATTCTGTGAATGGGGACCTGGAGGTTTGACATCACTTGCGTGTCAGGACAAGAAGGGAAGGGGAATGGGCCTGTTTACTCTCCTCCCTCCCCTCTAGATGCCGGCGCACACTGAGCCAGTCCTGGGCCTGCAGATGGGCACAGATGGGCAAGCGGAGCCCAGGGGACTTGGCGAGCGGTGAAGGGGGGGGGGTGGCAGAGGCTGGCACTGTGGACTGTGTGAAAGCAATCGGTCGGCAGCACTGCCGCCTGAATGCTTCCACCTGACAGGTTTGCCCTGGGCTAAGGGTTGAAAAAAGCTACCTGCCCAACGCCCGAAATGACATGTCTTGGGCGTCGGGTGATAGAAATTCAGCATCCCTGTCTCACTCTCATGTGCGTGGTGATATGTAGCATGTGTAGCACAATTACCACCCAACAGTTGCATTTTTTAAGTATGCCTGAGTATGTAGGTATGGGGAGGCTCACTTTTTTTGAGGTTTTTTTTTTTAGTTTTGTGTCCTTATTAAAAAAAAAAATATTTTTTTTAAACTTCTGATTTTATTGTTATCACATAGGGGACCAATAGTCTCCTATGTGATCGCATATACAGTGGGGCAAAAAAGTATTTAGTCAGCCACCAATTGTTCAAGTTCTCCCACTTAAAAAGATGAGAGAGGCCTGTAATTGGCATCATAGGTAGACCTCAACTATGAGAGACAAAATGAGAAAACAAATCCAGACAATCACATTGGCTGATTTGGAAAGAATTTATTTGCAAATTATGGTGGAAAATAAGTATTTGATCAATATCAAAAGTTCATCTCAGTACTTTGTTATATATCCTTTGTTGGCAATGACAGAGGTCAAACGTTTCCTGTAAGTCTTCACAAGGTTGGCACACACTGTTGCTGGTATGTTGGCCCATTCCTCCATGCAGATCTCCTCTAGAGCAGTGATGTTTTGGGGCTGTCGCTGGGCAACGCGGACTTTCACCTCCCTCCAAAGGTTTTCTATGGGGTTGAGATCTGGAGACTGGCTAGGCCACTCCAGGACCTTGGAATGCTTCTTACGAAGCCACTCCTTCGTTGCCCGGGCGGTATGTTTGGGATCATTGTCATGTTGGAAGACCCAGTCACGTTTCATCTTCAATGCCCTTGCTGATGGAAGGAGGTTTGCACTCAAAATCTCATGATACATGGCCTCATTCATTCTGTCCTGTACATGGATCAGTGGTCCTGGTCCCTTTGTGGAGAAACAGCCCCAAAGCATGATGTTGCCACCCCCATGCTTCACAGTAGGTATGGTGTTCTTTGGATGCAACTCAGCATTCTCTCTCCTCCAACATGACGAGTTGTGTTTCTACCAAACAGTTCTATTTTGGTTTCATCTGACCATATGACATTCTCCCAATCCTCTTCTGGATCATCCAAATGCTCTCTAGCAAACTTCAGACGGGCCCAGACATGTACTGGCTTAAGCAGGGGGACACGTCTGGCACTGCAGGATCTGAGTCCCTGGCAGCGTAGTGTGTTACTGATGGTAGCCTTTGTTACGTTGGTCCCAGCTCTCTGCAGGTCATTCACTAGGTCCACCCCGTGTGGTCCTTGGATTTTTGCTCACCGTTCTTGTGATCATTTTAACCCCTGGGGGTGAGATCTTGCGTAGAACCCAGATCGAGGGAGATTATCAGTGGTCTTGTATGTCTTCCATTTTCTGATTATTGCTCCCACAGTTGATTTGTTCACACCAAGCTGCTTGCCTATTGCAGATTCAGTCTTCCCAGCCTGGTGCAGGTCTACAATTTTGTTTCTGGTGTCCTTCGACAGCTCTTTGGTCTTCACCATAGTGGAGTTTGGAGTGTGACTGTTTGAGGTTGTGGACAGGTGTCTTTTATACTGATAACAAGTTCAAACAGGTGCCATTGATACAGGTAATGAGTGCATGACAGAGGAGCCTCTTAAAGAAGAAGGTACAGGTCTGTGAGAGCCAGAAATCTTGCTTGTTTGTAGGTGACCAAATACTTATTTTCCACCATAATTTGCAAATAAATTCTTTCCAAATCAGCCAATGTGATTGTCTGGATTTTTTTTTTCTCATTTTGTCTCTCATAGTTGAGGTCTACCTATGATGCCAATTACAGGCCTCTCTCATCTTTTTAAGTGGGAGAGCTTGCACAATTGGTGGCTGACTAAATACTTTTTTGCCCCACTGTAAGTGACAGGTCCTCTTTGTGAGGGTGAGGAGGGGCTTAGTGTTTGCAGGAAGAGGAGAGGGACAATGTATACAGTGAGGAAGCCGAGAAGTCATTTGCCCTGCCACTAAAGTAAATAAAGGGGTGGGATCACCCAGCGACACCACCCCTCTGTTTACTTTAGTGGCGACTTCAGCGCTATAAAGTAAATGGGGAGGGGGGGGGAGCCAGAAATTACATTTAAAACCAGCATTGACAGTGCAAGTGAGGGAGTCTGTCTGTGTACACTGCTCCCTCACTGTATACACTGTTCCTCTCATTTCCTGCCTTTCTCTGCACCCCCCCCCCCACCTTGTCTGTAGTACACACAGCCTCCCCACCCTCGTTCAGTCTGTTTTCTTCTTTTTTTTTTTTTAGTAGAGATGAGTCACTGGTTGTTAGGACGCCAGTGGGTGCCAGCTCCTGACAACCTTTGCAAAAATAGACCGTTTGCGTGTTTACATCTGTTTTTCATCCTTTCCTTTTTTTTTTTTTTTTAAAGGAGCAAAAAGACTTTAATCAGTTAATTAAAAAAAAATAAATAAAAGGATGCTAGCAAAGTGGACATAAATGGATGTAAACGGATGGTCATCCGTTTTTACATAGGGATGCATTGATGTCTGGTTTTTTTTTTTTTTTTTTTTTTTTTCCATCCATTAATGGGTGGATGAAAAAAGACAAACGGTTTGCAAGTATGAAAAGGGCCTTAGTTGGAGTTTGGCTTCAATTTGTTAGGTGTACTAGCAGATTTAGATACACTAATCCCGCCAGACTGACAATGCTGCTGTCCAAAAGTGCCCCCTATGCTTCTTCCAGACTGAAGGCACTCTTTTATACATGAGGTGTGTTACTGGCCAGATCACCAGGTGGGAAAAAACAACTAATGCAGCCACCACATCTAATGATTGGTAAGCTGCAGTATATTACATTCTTGGTTTCGGGTTTAATACCACTTCTATTTAAAATAAATAAATAGCTGTTATTTAGAACAAAATATTAAATTGTCACATTTGGATAATTTTTTTCTCTCAAACAAATAAATTCAATCCCTTTTATAAATGCACTGGATCAACTATGTCTTGCACCAATTGTACACATAGCCGTATTTAAATAATTTAAATACTTTTATTTCTTCTGTGCTCTGTATCAAATGCTACGTTTGTAATGGGCCTCTCTTATAAGGAACTGTAGGTTGATACGTTTTAGCTGCTACACAGAAAGTATATGTGAAACAATAAAAAAAAAACTGGAGAAATGGAAAGTTTTTAGAGTAATGTTGTAGCAGAGTATTTAAATTGGTTAAGAGTCAATGTAAAGTGCTTGTAAACCCTTATGCATACCCAGTGAAGTGACCAACCTCTGTTGATACAAAAATGAAACCAATCCTCCTACATAAGTTGTAGCGGTCTATCTGCAGTTTTCTCTTCTCTGTCTGTTCAAAGTCCAAAATTTATAAAGCTTGTCTGAGAGTTCAGAAAAAAGGGGGTAGAGAGCTGAAGTTACACACTGCAGAGCTAAGTAAGGAGAGCTCTGAGAGCTGATTGGAGGGAAGACGCACACCCCCTCCACACATGGAAAGAGCTGAGGCTGTCATTCTGCTGGAGGTCCCTCCCCGTCATATTTATTTATTTATTTTTTGGTGTCATGAAAATTTGTCAGAAGTGATTCATGCTGATAGCAGAGGAACGAAGCAGCAGAGAGAAGTGACTTAGTGTTCTTAATTGAGCCAAGTGCACACTAAAGAGGGATATGGTTTGTTCCTATTCCATGTCTGAGGTGTACACCGACTTTGAAGTAGAAATGTTACTGCTGCCGTAGTCTTCCATGGCTGAATATTTTTGGAGAATTGGGATATCGCTTAGTGTCACTTTCAGGTGAGACTTTTGGTTTGCATATTACTTGGGAAGGTATGCTGTGGTATCTAGCACCAAGTCATCGGTGGCAGCTCCTTTCCAACAGTCCCTGGCCAGTGCTGATATCCTCTCCTCTGTACTGGTTTTCGGCCATCTTCATTGGTTGGGGAAGGATGACGACACTCTTGCGCATGTGCAGGAGCTAGTTATTCCCACACAAGGGGATTGGGCCGGCTGCTGTAAGCTGAACTGTGCATGCACAGCTCCATTTACGTTTCAGAGATCACTGAGCAGGCAGGTATGTGTAGTTTGTTGAGGGCGAGACGTTGCAAGTAAATGTGTGGGGATCTTCAGGAAGTATGTTTTACAAACCAAGATCATTGAGATTAATAGAAATTATTATTATTATAGGTACTTGTATAGCGCCGTCCATTTACGCAGCGCTTCACATATATATTGTACATTCACATCCGTCCCTAACCCTCAAGGGGCGTACCATCTAAGGTCCCTAACTCACATTCATACATACACATACTAGGGCCAATTTCAACAGGATCCAAATAACCTACCAGCATGTCTTTGGAGTGTGGGAGGAAACCGGAGTACCTGGAGGAAACCCACGCAGGCAGAGGGAGAACATGCAAACTCCAGGCAGGTGGTGCCGTGGCTGGGATTCGAACCAATGACCCTAGTACTGCCAGACAGAAGTGCTAACCACTTAGCCACTGTGCTGCCCAGAAATTGACAAGAACTAATTGAAATACAATATGCAATAAATATGATTTTAGTTTTTGAACATAGATGTACTTTAAATTCCTGTTGTAGGGAATGTCTCCAAAAAAAAAAAAAATTATGTATGTAAAACCTTTATCAAAAGTGTTAATATGTTTTCTTTTTCTTTTTTTAGACTGCTATCCTGGCTTTGTTCATTGTTTCATCGTCCCGTGACATTGAGTGACTAAGGTCCCTTCTTCTTTGCTCTGTGTCCCAAGGGGAAGGCTGTTAGCCTTCCCCGCCATCTTTTTGTTTTTTAAAGACGCCAAATATGGCTGACCCGATAATGGACCTGTTTGATGACCCTAACCTATTTGGGTTGGATTCTCTAACTAGTGACTCATTTACCAGAGATGGACCAGATACTATTGATGAAGCTCTTGGCTTAGGCAATGTCCTAGAGCCTCTAGAACAGCTTGCAACAGATAGAGGACCTGGGCATGCAATTTCAGTTGTAAATGAGCGAATACAGCCTCAGGTGCTGTCAGGAAATGTTGTTCCTATTCTCCCACCAGAACCGGTGCTTCCCTCTCAACCAATCATCAACCAGGAACCTCTGAACCAAGGAAACCCCTTTATGGGCACACCATTGACTGTAACTACAGCAGCACAACAGCCGCATACAACAGCCACACCTACAGCTCCAAAAATTATGATTCTAAAAGCCCCACCAGGAATGACTGTTAGTGGTGTCCCTGTGACACAAATTCAAACTCTTACTCCTGGACAGACAGCTAACGGAGGCAAAGTAACCATTGCTAAGGTGCTTACAGGAACCCAACTGAGACCTGGAGTATCCATTGTATCTGGGAATACAGTACTGGCCAAAGTTCCAAGTCCAGCAGGACAGCCTGGTACAGTGAGACCTGTTCGACAGTTATTGCTACAACCAGTGCGCACATCAGCAACTTCAGTTGGTAGTGATGGCAATGCAAGCGTCAAACCGGCAGTCACGTTGACGTCCACTCCTCAGCAGGTAGAATAAATGTTCATACACTTTACTATATATATCTCTGGTGTGTTTCCTATTTTAGGTGCCTCTGTTTGTTTTTCTTTTGGTGTCTTTACTTGTCGATCTGTCTGGATTTTTTTTTTTTTTTTTTTCTACATCCTTTAAGAAACCAAGATGTCCAGCAATAATGTCAATTAGAGGGTTGAGACAAACAAACCATTTAACACTGACAGAGGTGCTTACAATGTTCAGCTTTAAGTTATGTAAAACCTTTCTCCAAAAAAAAAAGGGGGGGGGGGGGGGGGAAACCCCTATTTCTGCTCAACACCTCCCGCCCAGGGGTGGACTGACCATTTGGAAACTCGGGCACTGCCCGAGGGCCCGGGGTCAGTAGGGGGCCCCATGAGATGCCCCTGGTACCTTTTTCATAGGCTTTTTTGAGTTTGGGCAAGGACACGGGCCCCATGTTCCCCTATTGCCCGGGGGCCCCATGAGTTGTCAGTCTGCCCCTGCTCCCGCCCGCCATATAGTAATATGATGTCCTCCCATTCTAACCGCACATGCGCGGCTCCCGGAGCGATCGGCGGTGCGCTGTGTCCCTCGGGCACAGCAGATCACCGATCCACGGAAAGAGCCAAAGATGTCGGCTCAGTCATATGATCAGCTGTGTCCAATCACAGCTGATCACATGTAAACAGGGAAATGCCAGTTATCGGCATTTCTCTCCTCTCGAGCTGTCATGCTGACAGCTCGAGAGGAGAGGCGGTAATCTGCATTCCGCAGAGGGGACATGTACACTGATCATCAGAGCACTGATGATCAGTGTAGCCCCAGCAGTGCCAGCTGTCAGTGCCACGTGCCAGTGCCCATCAATGCCACATATCAGTGCCTACCAGTGCACATCAATGCCACATATCAGTGCCCATCTGAGCTAGCTGCCTTTCAGTGCCACCTAACAGTGCCAGTCAGTGCTGCCTGTCAATGCCCATCAGTGCCACCTACCAGTGCCTCCTCATCAGTGTCCATCAGTGCAGCCTATCGGTGCCCATCACTGCAGCCTCATTAGCGCACATCAGTGAAGGAGAAAAATCACTTATTTACAAAATTTTGTAACAAAAACTAAGAAAAAAACGTTTGTTTTCAAAATTTTCAGTGGTTTTTGGTTTAAGAAAAAATAAACCCAGAGGTGATTAAATACCACCAAAATAAAGCTCTATCTGTCACAAAAAAAAAATAAACATTTCATATGGGTACAGTGTTGCATGACTGCGCAATTGTCATTCAAAGTGCAACAGCGATGAAAGCTGGAAATTGACCTGGGCAGGAAGGAGGTATAAGTGCCCGGTAGGCTTGTGGTTAAAGAATATGTAAACACAACATTTCATTATCCTGATGTGCTTGCGGTACAATATACTTGTATGGGAAAAAAAGTATCTTGTTCTGTTTGCATTGCTTCCTTTGTCTGAAATCACCGGTATTCCTTCCCTCTGCTTTCCTATTAAAAAGTGACCACACTAGGCATGAGAGCACAGAGTGATCAGTTCTCTAGCTGTACTAGAAGCTTGGCCTGCTCTCCTCCAGTGTTCAGACTTATACTGACATGCACCCCTCCCTCCCCTTCACAGCCATCCACTGGGAAGATCACTGTGCTGATGTTTCTCCACTCTCATCTCTATGCAGCTGAGGTTTCAGTTTTTAGCATTATCACATTTTGAGTGTCATTTACTCTGTCCTGCAACACTGCACCTATATGAAATTTTTTTTTTTATTTTTTTTTTTTTTAGACCGCTTTCTTTTGGTGGTATTTGATCACCACTGTTTGGTTTTTTTTTTTTTAGCTATAAATAAAAAATACTGAAAAGTTTAGAAAAAAAATGTTTTGCTCAGTTTGTTAAATTATTTATTTGCAAAATTTTATTTCTTCATAAATTTAGGCCAAAATGTATTCTGCTACATTTTTGGGGTAAAAAAACCAAAAAACAAAATTAGTGCATATTTCATTTGTGTGAAAACAATAGTCTACAAACTATGGGACATATATTTGAAAATTGATGAATTGAGACCCTAACATGCCGAACGCTGGTATGTGGCATGGCAGTGATCAGGACACTGGTATGGGGTATGACTGTCATCAGGTATAGTGGTGATCAGGACACTGGTATAGGAGTAATCAGGATGCTGATATCGGGGTGATCAGAACATTGATATGGGGCATGGTGGCGGTCAGGACACTGGTATGGGGGTATGGTGGCGGTCAGGATGCTGATATAGGGTATGGTGGCAGTAATCAGGACGCTGGTATGGCGGTAATTGGGATGCTGGTGTATGGGGTATGGCAGTGATCAGGGTGTGGGTATGGTGGTGATCAGGACATTGGTGTGATGTATGGGGATGATTTTTTGCTCACTGTGACAGGAGCTGGCTGCATTTATTTATTATAGATATTCTGGGGCAGTGATCAGGGGCCCTAAACTGACACTGGGGTGGCCGGCGCTGTGGTGTGTGTGTGTGTATACAAGCAGCCTGACAGGCTGCTGTACACTTGCAGGCTGCAGGATCACTTCTCTCTGCTCCTCAGTGACAGCAAAGAGAAGCGATCTTTACTTTCACTTTCCAGTGTTTACAATATGAGTGCTGTGATTGGTCACAGCAGTCACATGGTAAAACACCATGTGATTGCCCAGAAACAGCGGTAATGCTGTCTGCTTTGTCCAGGCGATATAGTGATTGCCGGGATCCCGGGTGCGCACTCTGTGAGCCGCGCAGGAGCAGCCTATGCGGGCTGATGTAAAGGTACATTGGCCCACATCGGCAAAGCTTCCTGTCCACTGTGTACAGGGGTGTTGAAATTTTTGTAAAAACTAATTGTCCAGGGACTAAATTGGAGTTCCAATCCACTTGTCCCTCATGACAATCTAGTTGTCCAGATAGAAAAAAAAAAACATGAACCAAAACCCTTGTTAACTGCCTCCCGCCTGCCATATAAGGTAATGACGGGCGCAAGGCAGTTCTCTCGTTCTGGGAGGACGTCATATGACATCCTCCCACTCTAACAGCACATGTGCTGCTCCGAGAGCGTGCTGCGTTGCGATCGGTGGTGCGCTGTGTCCCTCGGACACAGCGGATCACCGAGCAACAGAAAGACCCAAAGATGTCGGCTCGGTCATGTGATCAGCTGTGTCCAATCACAGCTGCTCACATGTAAATAGGGAAATGCCGGTTATCGGCATTTCTCTCTTCACGAGCTGTCATGCTAACAGCTCGAGAGGAGAGCTGGTGATTGGCATTCCTCGGAGGGGACATGTACACAGATCATCAGGGCACTGATGATCAGTTTGCCCTGATGATCAGTGTAGCTGTAGCCCCAGCAGTGCCAGCTGTCATTGTCCATCAATGCCACATATCAGTACCTACCAGTGCACATCAATGTCACATATTAGTGCCTACCAGTGCACATCAATGCTACATCAGTGCCCATCTGAGCTGCCTTTCAGTGCCGCCTGTCTGTGCCGCCTATCAGTGCCATATATATGAGTGCTGCCTTTCAGTGCCCATCAGTGATGCCTGTCAATGCCCGTCGGTGCCACCTACTAGTGCCTCCTCATCAGTACCCATCACTGCAGCCTCATTAGCGCACATCAGTGAAGGAAAAAAATCACTTATTTACAAAATTTTATACCAAAAACAAACGAAAAAAATTTTTTTTTCAAAATTTTCAGTTTTTGGTTTGTTTATCAAAAAATAAAAAACCCCGAGGTGATTAAATACCACCAAAAGAAAGCTCTCTGTGTAAAAAAAAAAAAATTATAAAAATTTCATATGGGTACAGTGTTGCATGACTGTGCAATTGTCATTCAAAGTGCGACAGCGCTGAAAATTGGCCTGGGCAGGAAGGGGGTATAAGTGCCCTGTAGGCAAGTGCTTAAATCTGAGGTGCTTTATGGAATGTCTGGGGCTTTTAAAAACAAAAGGGGCTTTATGACGACTTAAACGTTTAATATTTTAAACACTGCGCTGTTTATCTCCTCTTCCCTGCCTGTCTCCAGCACTGCACCCAAGGACTAGCAGGGAGGGGAGAGACCTTGCAGTGTGATGAGCACTGATTGGGTGCTTGTGAGGAAAGGGGAGTGTCAGGCTTATCCTTTTATCCCCTTCGCTGCCAGAACCGTTTTTGTGGTTTTTGCACACGTTTAAAAAATCATTTTAGGCCTGAAGAACACACAAAACTCCCAAACATTATATATTTTCTGAAAGCACATGCCCTAGAGAATAAAATAGTGGTAGTTAAAAATGTTTATGTTGCATGATATTACTGCAAAATTTCAGTAAAAAATGCACTTAATTTTAAAGCACAAAAAAGCAATAAATTACCCTTTTTTTTTTTTTTTTTGTAAAATAAAGATGATGTTTCAGCGAGTAAATAGATATCCAGTATGTCAAACTTTTAAACTGTTAAATTTGCGCAAGCTCGTGAAATGGCGACTAACTTCAGTACCCTATATTTTCTATATACATAAATAAAAAGTGCGGCGCTAGTAAATTAAAGATCTAAAAAACACATATCTCAGATGATCTGAGAAACACACTGTGATATGTAGCACAAAAAGAGGTGATGGCTGATACATCAGGTGATATTATATGTCCAGACAAGTTGTCGCAGGATCCTGCGTAAAAGCTTGATATGACCTTACTTTTGGGTCAGTTACACTTTGCATTTCATTCCATTGTTTTAAGTGTTTCTACACTGTTTTACCTGCATAATTTTATGACATCTATTTTTGAAATAAATTCCTTGATTTTACCTACTACACTCTGAGGCACTTTTTTGGCTCCTATTGGAGCTAATAACTTCCAGGATATCCTATTACCCACCATTGCCACCGGAGGGAGTTCTATATCCATAGGAAAAGTCTACCCAGTCTTAAGGGGATTTCTGGACCTGGAAGCTGCCTACCACATACCACTAAGAGGGAACATCAGGACCATCTGCTCCCAGATGGATACCTACCTTCCCCACTAGATGAGAGATTTCCAGTGGATATATATCAAATGCGCATATCTATAGCGCGTCCGGTGAGTGCGCATTTTTACTATTTGATCCTGGTATATCAAGCTTTTACGCAGGATCCTGCGACAATTTGTCTGGACATATAATATCACCTGATGTATCAGCCATCACCTTTTTGTGCTACATATCACAGTGTGTTTCTCAGATCATCTGAGATATGTGTTTTTTAGATCTTTAATTTACTAGCGCCGCACTTTTTATTTATGTATATTTTGGAAGGTCTTGCTGAGATTGCCTTCGGTGCATTGCCTGCTGACCGGAGAGCGCTCACTTTTTATTCTTTTCTTCCTTGTATATATTTTCTATAGGCGACACTTTTACAGCCCCTTTTATAAGTCTTCAGTATAGTGTTACAGAGGAGTTTTGGTACTAGAATTATCGCTCTCATTCTGGCGTGCGTGGCGAAATGTAATGTATTTCTCAATCTACGTTTTCATGCATAGGGCCCCAATGTGTGCTTTTGCATTTGTATGTGCGTATATGAGGGGGGTGCCTAAAATTTTATTTTATGAATTTTTTTTTTTTTTTTTATTATACAATTATAAAAAAAAAAGGACCTTTTTTTTTTTTTTTTTTTTTTTTTTTTTTTCCATCACGTAGGGGAAAAAAAGTCCCCTACGTGATGATTTTTCCTGACTCTTTGAGACATGTTCTGTTTGAGACATTACATTCTTTCCCGGCCATCAAGGAAATCTCTCAACGGGGACCCGGAAGTGACACAACGTCACTTCCTGGTCAGGACAAGAAGGGGAAGGGAGCAGATGAACTGGGCCTGCAGATGGGCAGGCTGAGCCCGGGAGACAGTGGGCAGGGGGAGGTTCACACAAGGGGAGGGGGAGCAGAGACCAGAACTGTGGGCTGTATGAAATAGAAAGTAATAACCTGACAGGTGAGCTCTGCTGCGGCCAAGGGTTGAAAAAAAAACTACCTGCCCGGTGCCCGGAACTACATGTCCTGGGCGTCAGGCGATATGAATTAAAAATTCCTGGCCTATGTGCAATGGGTGAATGGGAAGTGGTTAAAAAGTGAGGAAGCTGTTTATAATTTTGTATGTGTGTACAAATACAAAAATACAAAATACAAATCTTTTTGCCTTTTCATTTCTATTTTTACATCTGCTTAAAAATGTTTTAGCTGGAGTCTGGCTGTAAGGCTGAAGTTTAGTGACCCCCCCCCCCCCCCCCCAGCTCCCGCCCTTTTTTTTTTCCGTTTTTGACCAGGGACACTTCTTTACAGCATTGAAGTGTGTTCTATGTGTTTGGTGGCTGTCTTTTGTTGGTGGCTGTCTACAGTAGAAATTCTCATTCCTCTGTCCCTGATACCCCTTTGGCTGTGGGAATTGAAATCAATGGCTGCCCCAGTGACAGACACTTGTCAAAAGGGTCAACTACAGTGAAGAAAATAAGTATTTGATCCCCTGCTGATATTGAATGTTTGCCCACTCACAAAGAAATGATCAGTCTAAAAATCGAATGGTAGGTGTATTGTAACACTGAGACAGAATAGCAACAAAAAATTCAAAAGAAATGCATGTCTGTCAAATTATGCACTGATTTGCATGTTCATGAGGGAAATAAGTATTTGATCCCCTTCACAAAACATGACTTAGTACTTGGTGGCAAATCCCTTGTTTGCAATCACAGAGGTCAAGCGTTTCATGTAGTTGGCCACCAGGTTTGCACACATCTCAGGAGGGATTTTGGCCCACTCCTCTTGGCAGAGCCTCTCCAAGTCATTAAGGTTTGGCTACTTGAACTTTCAGCTCCCTCCACAGATTTTCAGTTGGATTAAGGTCTGGAGACTGGCTAGGCCACTCCAGGACCTCAGTGTGCTTCTTTGTTGCCTTGGCCGTGTGTTTTGGGTCATTGTCATGCTGGAACACCCATCCACGACCCATTTTCAATGCACTGGCTGAGGGAAGAAGGTTCTCGCCCAAGATTTGACAGTTGTCCTGTCCCCTTAGCAGAAAAACAACCCCAAAGCAGAATGTTTCCACCACCATGTTTGATAGTTGGGGATGGTGTTCTTGAGGTCATAGGCCGCATTCCTCCTCCTCCGAAAACAGCGAGTTGAGTTGATGCCAAAGAGCTCGATTGTTGTCTCATGTGACCACAACACTCAACCAGTCCTCTGCATCATTCACATGTTCAGTGGCAAACTTCAGACGGGCCTGAACATGTGCTTTCTTGAGCAGAGGGACCTTGCAGGCACTGCAGGATTTCAATCCTTGTTGGCGTAGTGTGTTACCAATTGTTTTCTTGGTGACTGTTCCCAGCTGCCTGGAGATCATTGACAAATCCTAACGTGTAGTTCTGGAATGATTCCTTACTATTCTTATGATCATTCTCACTCCACGAGGTGAGATCTTGCATGGTGCACCAGACCTAGGGAGACTGACAGTTGTTTTGTGTTTCTTCCATTTGCGAATGATTGCACCAACTGTTGTCACCTTCTCACCAAGCTGCTTGGTGATAGTTTGTAGACCTACACAAGGCTGAACTGGGCTACCAATCTTGTCCCTGATATCCTTGGGCAGCTCTTTGGTCTTTGCCATGGTGGAGAGTTTGGAATCTGATTGTTTGATTGCTCCTGTGGACAGGTGTCTTTTTTATACAGGTAACAAAATGAGATTAGCAGCACTCCCTTTTAAGAGACTGCTTCTAATCTCAGCTTGTTACCTGTATGAAAGACACCTGGTAGCCAGAAATCCTGCTGAATGATAGGGGATCAAATACTTATTTCCCTCATGAACATGCAAATCAGTGCATAATTTGTTAGACATGCATTTCTTTTGAATTTTTTGTTGCTATTCTGTCTCAGTGTTACAATACACCTACCATTCAATTTTTAGACTGATCATTGCTTTGCGAGTGGGCAAACATTCAAAATAAGCAGGGGATCAAATACTTCCTTCACCTGTAATTTTCTTCACCTGTATCTCACGTATAGAAAACACGAGGTACGGTAACACAAAATCCCAATTTCTCCCATCTTTGTCCACCACCTTTTTTAACATATATTCTTGAGCGTCTTGTTAAATCTCTCCACAAGACCATCGGTTTGGAGGTGGTACCGAGGTACAGAGATGGGAGATTTTGACCAACTTACACAATTCTTTTGTGACTCTGGACATAAATGGCGTGCCTTGATCCATTAATATCTCTTTTAGAATACCCACATGACCAAATACCTGGACAAGCTCTCTGGCAATAGTCTTAGCAGAGGTATTACACAAGGGAATGGCTTCAGGAGACCGTGTGGCATAATCCAGTATAACCAGTATGTGCTGATGGCCCCGGGCAGACTTTACTACTGGTCCCACCAGATCCATTCCCACTCTTTCAAAAGGCACTTCAGTTATTGGTCCTTCACTGTATTTCCACCTTTTGTGGTCCTGTACTCCATTCATAGCATCTGTGCTATAGGTTACCACAGTGCAAAGCATTCCGTGATTAGCGGACTGGAGCGAAAGGCTAGTCGGTTTTCTCCCGTCAAAAAAAGTTTGTACATATGTTTTACATGGCACACAGGGCGGAAAAGGTAGGCATAGTTGGAACTTTTGATGAATGCCTTTCACAGGCACAGCCACTGATAATAAAGTGTTACTAAACCCAGGACCCTGCATTCACTATATTTGGTCTCCCACAGTACCCAAAACATGGAAGTGCAATTATTTTAGTAAATATAAACTGCTAAATACCTTTTTCATCAGCAGTTAGAGCAGTCATGTGACTTTTATCAGTGTCAAGCCGAGCACATGTTAAAGCCTGTAGGAGTTGTCGTTTTGCATTAGGAGGATTCAGAACCCCGGACCTATGACTGGACAGTGCTGATTGGCCCTGTGCTGATCACATGCCCTCTCCCAAGAAAAAAAAAAATACCTCCTAGCAATACACACCAAACTGAGCATGTGCAGAGTGACTCCACATGATATGTCTTATCAGGAGATAAGAGGAGGACACTGGAAGAAAGGGAGGATCAGAGAAGTTAGGACCAAACTGTGGTTTTACACAGTGCGGAGGATTAACCCCTTAGGTTCCACAGTGAGTATAACAAGCATGCTTTACTGCATATAAAGACTGATTTTACTGTTGTGGGTTTAGTAACACTTTAACCACTGCACCACCAGAAGATCACCCTTGGTAGCCAGGGGCAGAGAACTGAGGATTGCTACGGTCAACAGACACCCCTAGCACGTGGGACACACTTCATTGCTGCTAAGTTACATCCCTGGTACTGTTTAACCCGTTACCGCCAACTGTACACAAATATTTACGGCCTTGCGGTAGTAGGTCTTTATCTGTGGCGCCGCATAAGTGCATACTTATTTTTGTGCTGGGGGCACACTGCACAGTGCCCTTCCAGCATGAAGCTTGAGCTGTAACTGAGAGCCTTGTACTATAAACCCCAAACCAGAAGACCTGATACCCAAGTTCCTGACTTCTGTGATAGCCTCTCTTTTGGCTATCACAGTGAGCAGTCACTGCCCTGCCCTCCCCTATTTTTTTTTTTTTTTCTCCTCCTCTTGAATGGAGAAAATTATACATTACATTTTTCTCTTCTAGCAAGAAGAGAGAAATGCAAACAAAGGTGTGTGTGTGTGTGTGTGTGTGTGTGTAAAAATACATAATTACAAATATATATATATATATATATATATATATATATATATATATATATATATATATATATATATATATATATATATATATATAAAAAGCTAAGTTAGGGTCAGAGGTCATGGTTTGTTGTTTTTTTTTCCCCTTGGCCCTACTACAGGTAGAAATAACAAATATACACATGTATGATCACTGCGATCATCAGGCCCATTTTTATTTTGGGTTGTTTTTTGCCAGGAATAGTAATATCTTTTTAGCCTACCTAAAATATGCTGGCCCTTATCATAAGACTAGGTTCACATATTGCAGAATTGCAGTGAGATTTTAAATTCCAATGCAATTTAATTCAGGTGTGATTCCAGTGCGAATTGTTAAAGCGTTTGAGATTGGAAATTGCACAGGACTCTTTTTCAAATCGTACTGCAGCCGGCCCACACATGTGAACGGGCTCCACAGAAAAGCCTTTTCGTTCACATGTCATGCGAATCAGTACAGTTCAAAACGTATCCGAATTCACATATATGTGAACCAAGGCTTAGTGTAAGTGTGATGTAGGTAGGACAAAAGAAAGAAAGATGTGCACTATTTTTCCTGGGCTTTACTACAGGTACAAACAACAAATATATACACATTTAGGATCGCTGCAATCAGGAGCAGTTTACATTTTTGGGTTGTGGGTTTTTTTTTTTTTTTTTTTTTGGCAGTAGGTTATGGTAATACTAAGGAATATACAGTTACATAAATTTTTTATTTTTACTTTTTTTTTTTTTGTGCCAGATTTCCTTTTGATGGCAATGATCATAACAATAGTAAAAAAAATTGTCCTGGAAAAAACAAGGTATAATTTACCTATACACACTAAGTAGTTGCGATGATATGCACCCTCCATATTTATTCATTTTCTTTTAGTAAACTTTAGCTTTAGTTTTGTTAGTCAAGTCCATTCAAATTTGGTAGTGCATCTGAGATCTGGCTCACACCTATGCGGTTTTTGGTGCTTTTTGCAGAAATGCCCTACAGTCTATTCAACATGGTTTTCTGTGGGACATGCCTTTTTCAGCCTCTGTATTTTTGGACTTTTTTTTTTATGCAAAATGGTGCATTTTTGGTTCAATAGACTTCAAAAGAGACACTGCAGAAATGGCATGTAGTGCATTTTTTATGCATTTTTAATCTGCTCAACAACAAATTGGCCAAAAAAAGCAGAAAAAAAACAAAGCAATACAGAAACCACTAAAAAGCAAAGTGCATAGGTGTGAATCGAGCCCCCCCCCCCCAAAAAAAAAAGAAACCAATGCATTCTGTATTTAAGGACTGATAAGCTGCATATGTTTATATATAATCTTTGGTCTTCATTCTACATTCCAGGACAGAGTTAATTCTTAGACCATTGGGTTATGCTACGCCTCCAGGTCATTGGACACTGGCAAATGGCGAAACTTGACCCAGCCCTGCATAACCTCTCCCACTTCTAACATTGCTTCATTTGTCAACTAGTGTCTAAAGTTGATAGGACCTCTCTCTCCGCTGAGAGAATTTTCTTCTGAAATGCATGGAAGAAGTGCTTATAAACCTCCTGCCTGGGACTGTACCCAAACCTCAATGGTAAGAACAAGGAAGGCATAGTGCTGCCTTACCTTTGCCTAGTTCCAAAACCTCTTCTCCCAAACCATAAACCTGACACCCTATTTGTTTTGCCTTGGGTCTTTCTGGATTGTGGGCTTTTTAGCATCAAACCTTTATTTCCCAGCTCTTTAAGGCTGCCACCTTCTGCACACTCATTTGCCATGTTTTTACAGGTGGGTGAACTCTGCCCTGGTTGGAAAGTCCTCCAAGCGGCCCTTTAACCACTTGCCCTCCAGAGGATTTACCCCCCCCCCCCCCTCCTTTCCAGGCCATTTTTTGCTGTTTGGCACTGCGTTTTTTCAACTGGTAATTGTGCGGTCGTGCAACACTGTACCCTAACTAAATTTATGTCCTTTTTTTCACACAAATAGAGCTTTCGTTTGGTGGTATTTGATCACCTCTGCGGTTTTTAATTTTTGCGCTATAAACAAAAAGACTGCAAATTTTGAAAAAAAATATATTTATCACTTTTTGGTTATAAAAAATATCCAATAAACCCAGCTATTCATAAATGTAGGCTAAAATATATTCTGCTACATGTCTTTGGTAACAAAAAATCTCTATACATGTATATTAATTGGTTTGTGTGAAAGTTATAGTGTCTACAAACTATGGTGTGGGTATGTATGTGTGTGTGTGTGTATGTATGTATATGTATGTGTGTATATGTATATGTATATATATATATATATATATATATATACACGTAGCTTTTACTTTCTGACTGCCTATCACATTTCTTGAGGTTCTAAAATGCTAGGACAGTACAACCCCCCCCCCCCCCCCACAAGTGACCCCTTTTGGAAAGTAGACACCCCAAGGATTTTGCAGAGAGGCATGTTGAGTCCATGGAACATTTTATTTTGTACCACAAATTTTTATATTTAGTACATATATTTTTTTTTCCACATAGTTGTCACTTTAATGATATATTGCTCATGCATGTATATGTGGAATAACACCCCAAAGCACATTCTTCTACTTCTTCCGAGTATGGGGATACCACATGAGAGACATTTTGGCAGCCTAGCTACATACAAGCCCCCAAAATCCAATGACCACTTTCAGGCTTTCAAAGGGCATATTTCCTCATATCACTTCCCCACCACCTATCATCGTTTCGGAGGCTCTAAAATGCCAGGATAGTACAAACTCCCCTTTTTTGGAAAGTAGACACCCCAAGGAATTTGATAAGAGGCATGGTGAGCATTTTACAGGTATAATTTTTGTCACAGGGTTTTGAAAAAGAATTAAAAGACATTTTTTGTTTTCTTTCTTCGTTTTTCATAAATGTGGCAACAAATGAGATCTGCAAAACACTCACCAGGCCACTTGGCAAATACCTTGGAGTGTTTTCCAAAAAGGGGTCATTTGGGGGGGGGGGTGCTTCTACTATCCTGGCTTTTCAGGGCCAACATTAGTAGCTTATGCCACACATCACCCACTCTTTTCTGACACTTTTTGTTAACATGAAAAAAGTTTTTTTTGCTAGAAAAATACACTTTTTAGAATTTGAATTCACAAAAACAAAATATATTGTCCAATTGTTTGATAAAAGATGATGTTACGCTGAGTAAATAGATACCAAACATGACATGCTTTAAAATTGCGCATGCCCATGCAATGGCAACAAAACACACACATTTTTATTATTGATAGGCGACGCTTTAAAAGCCTATTACAGGTCACAAATTTATATTTACACAGGAGGTCTAGTTGCTAGAATTATTGCCCTTGATCTGACATTCGCTGCTATACCTCACATGCATGGTGCAATCACTGTTTACATACCAGCATGGGGTCAACGTTTGTACGTGCAGGGAGGCAAGGGTGCTTTTAGTTTTGACTTTTTATTTTTGATATATCCTTACACTGTCCGTTTTTTTTCCTTTTATATATAACTTTTAATGCTATCGCAGAGAATGCAAATATCCCCTATAACTTCAATGGGCATTGTCATATCTTCTTTTTTTGAGAAATCTGGGGTCTATCATACTCTAGATATCTCCTCTGCCCTTACGTCTCACCAGAATCGGTGTGATCAGATGGTTTCCCAATTTAAAAACGGCACTGTTTTATATCTTGAGAAACCTGAAGAGATTAAATGCTTGTAGCTTCCGGTCTCCTAGACTATAGAGATGATTGGAGCCATTCTGGTCTTTGGGACAGGAGAGCCCAAGAAAACTGTGGAAGGCAGCAGGAGGGGGGGCGGGGGCGATGTCCCTTCCCGCTGCTCGTAAAAACAATTCAGCCGCTAATTGGCCACTAGGATTGCTTTTACATGACAACCAACCGCTAGCTGAAAAATAACTATGCCAGGATGATACCTGTAGCTGCAGGCATCCCGTATAGCTATCACATGATCACCGGGTCTCGTTCACCAGGATCTTCATTACGCAGTTGTGAGGGTGAGAGCGCTGCACCCCCTGTGTTAGTACAGCCAGAGTGACGTATGGGTACGTCTCTTTGCCTGTAGTTGCCACTGTACATTGCGGGTGGAAAGTGGTTAAGGGCCTTTTCGGTTACTCTTGTTAAGAGGGTTTTTTTTTTTTTTTTTTTTGGGTGACCTGTAAACCAATGTATGCTGTTGCGTGCCCCTCATGGGATTGCTTTTTGATGTCTCTATAGTGTAAGTATTAGCTGTCCTGTGATGTGCAATTAAGTCTAAACTCTCCTGAACTTGCCCAATCTTCAGTTCCTGCAGGCTCCTTTTGCGCTTCTAGATTGGTCCCTGCTGCCTCTTCTGCAGCATGATCTGGCAGTCTAAGTCCCCTGATGTCATTGGGACCAATGCAGAGTCCATAGCCTTGCACTGGATGTGAGGATGTCAAAAGGACAATCCATTGCCAAAGGACAGGGCAGCACTGTCTGCTGGGGGAGTGGAGGACAAGTTAAGAAAGTGGTTCTCACTGTTCCTAGACAGAAACAAGACATTAATCCTTGCAGTGAGTGCTCTGCCTGACTGCAAGGGAGGAGTTTTGAGTTTCATCAAGTTTTGGCTTTAAGAAAATGTTTTTTGAGTTTTGAATACTGCTTTAACCATTCCATATTCTATCCACAAGGGGAAAAGAGTTTTGGCTTTCACTGTATTTTATAGCCCAACTGATCCCTTGATTTAAATCAAGTTAATTACATTCTAGGTATATCTAAACAAAGGGTGTGCAAAATCATGTAGTCCATTATTTTTTTTTATTTTTTTTATTTTTTAAGAAAGCAGCTACAGCCTGAGTAGAAAAGCCTGTCTCCTGCCAGCATACAGTCAAGAAGGAACCTTGCTGTGTGTCTGAAAGCAGTGGTTTTTCTTTGCAGACATCCAGCACACCGTTTGCTATAGCTCTACAATCAGAAAAATCCCATGCTCCTTGCCTTTTTGGAGAGCTCTAGCTTTGACTTAGCAAGGGATGTGTTGGAACCCTGCAGAGACCACTGCTTTTATAGAGATGGAGAGGATCCCTTCATCATGATGCATGCACGCTTTTTAGCTTTTTTTTTTCCTTTCTTTTTTTTTCCCCGTACATGCGCAGGGTTTTTTTGCTCGAGCTGTGGCTTCCTTCCAAAGAATCGGCAATGCTATCTAAATATTGTATAAAGGCTGACACAGTGTATTATTGAAAATTGCTCACAATAAAGAAAACTTTTTTTTTTTCTTTATTCTTAAACCCTTGGGTTATACTGCCACGTACAAGAAGTGTACAAGAAAATTGGAGAGTGCAAATTAAATTGTAGGCAAGGTCAGGATAACCCCTTTTTCTAATTTCAGCATGCCTCAGATTTTTGGAGGTTGAAAGACTTTTCTTCGGTTCTGCTGTGTTTGAAGACTAACCGATTTTAGATAGCACATATTATTTATTTTTCTGTTAGTTTTTATTCTTCAGTCAAGAATATTCTCTATATCACTGCAGGAGCTTTGCCTCTTCCATTGCAGCTATCCAGCCTGGTCATCTTTTAGGAGTCCAGATACACTGGGTTCTGCATGGTGCTCCGTCTAGACTTTTATTCTAGTTAGTTGTTATCTGGGACTGCTTTCCAGGTCTAGAGTTGGGGGGGATGGACCATCTTGTCCTACTATACAGATGTCTTAAGCTCACCATCTTCTAACAAGCTGCTTGCTTGGATGGTTTGAGGTCTACAGCCTAGAGTTATATTGTCCTTTTGCTTTTAGAGTCTGTTCCTTCTCCTTTAGCTTTGTCATGTGTGGCTGGGGGAAGGATGTGCCTGCTTTCAATGACCCAACTTATAAGTGGTTGAAAGCCATTGCTAGAGCTCTGTACTCTCTCTGGTGTATCCTGGCTGTATCTTTGGTCAAAAGCGATCTAACCATTGCTGCAGTTGATTTCTTGCTCATTTACCACACAGGAGATTGCTGAAGCATTAAACCTCAGTTATAAAAGTTTGCAGGAAGCTTCTCATCTCCTTTCTCACATGTCTCATGTCCATAAATATACATAAAGAACTATGGCTAAAGTGCTGGACTGCATAATAATTTGTTGTGGGTGCACTCCAATCAATGCCACATCCCTATTTCATGAACAAAATAGACTAGTGATCCCCCAATGGGACTTATGTCCCATTGGGGGATCAGTAGTCTAAAGTGCTGGACTGCAGAACCTTTGTGCAAGAAGTGTTGCCACATGGGCTTCGTTGGACAACATCTTTTCTGAATGGCTCTTGAAAATATTATCAAGGATGTTTCTAGTGGAAGGAGCACCCATCCTCCTCAGTGGAAGAACACAAAGAAAAAAAACAAGAACTCTCCCCATTCTCTGCTCAGTGTTTCCTGTTAATCCACTCTCTTGACCTCCATGTTAAGACTCCCCGCCCCATTCTCCAGTCCACCTACATGTCCTGACACTCAGTCTATCAAATTTTTAGACCATCCTTCATCAGCATGATAGCACGCCTCCACTCTCCAGGGGGTGGGAAGGTTTGGTAACCTTTTATGGATGTTTGGACAACTTGCATTTGGTGCTGAAGTCTCGCTCCTTGCTCCCTTTTCAGTTTCCTACCTCTGACCTTCCTGTGCCACCACAGAGATTACCAGATCTCCGTGAAACCGTCTCATGTTTTCTGGATCAAGGTGTCATTGCCCCATTCTGGGGCAGTATGGTTTCAAGGATTTTACTCTGACCTGTTTATTGTTCCTAAAACCAAAGAGGGCATCTGCCCCGTCTTGGATCTCAAAGCTCCTAAAAGTGTTACTAAACCCAGGACCCTGCTTTCACAATATCTGGTCTCCCACAGAACATGGAAATGCAATTATTTTAGTAGATATAAACTGCTAAATACCCTTTTCACATCAGCAGTATATAGCAGTCTTGTAACTTCTATCAGTGTTCCGCCAAGCACTGGTTAATCTTGTGGGAGGAATTTTCATTCTCCTCTGGTTGTCCGAGGCTACATGACCCTTGACCCTATGTCCAGACAGTGCTGGGTCTCTAGCAATACACCCCAAACTGAGCATGTGCCGCCTAGGGCTCTGTACTATTTGCAGATGGATTGGGGAAGTAAAAGGGGAGCATTAGAGAAGACATGATCAAACAGCCTTTTTACACAATGCAGAGGATTAACCCCTTAGGTTCCACAGTGCGTATAACAAGTATGCTTTACTACATATACAAACTGATTTTACTGTTGTGGGTTTAGTAACACTTTAACCACTTGCATACTGGGCACTTTTACCCCCTTTGTGCCCAGGCCAATTTTCAGCTTTCAGTGCTATCGCACTTTGAATGACATTGTACCCATATGAATTTTTTATAATTTTTTTTTTCACACAAATAGCTTTCAGTTGGTGGTATTTAATCGCCACTGGAGGTTTTATTTTTGCTCTATAAAAAAAAAAACGAACAATTTTTTTTTTTCTATTATGAAATTTTGCAAACAGGTAATTTTTCTCCTTCACTGATGTGCGTTGAAGAGGCTGCACTGATAGGCGGCGCTGATGAGGTGACACTGGTGGGAATTGATGAGGAGGCGCTGATAATACTGCACTGATATGCAGTAATGATGGGTGGCACTGATCATCAGTGCCCTGATCACCAGTGCTGGTGTCGTTTGCCAGTTATTGGCAGTACTTTCCTCACGCTGTGACAGTGTGAGGAAAGTGCAGCTGATAACTGGCAATTGTATTTACTTGGTGATCTGCTGTGTGATTGACATAGCTGATCACGTGGTAAAAGGCGGTTGTGATTGGCGCTTTACTTCATCATGTGATCAGTCACGGAGAGTGCTGGGTGCGCGCCGCTGGGGGCCTGCAGGAGGATGCGCTCTGAGATGTCCTATGACTCCTTCCCAGAACTGGACAACCGCGCTGTAGCCGTCATTCGGCTATAGCGCGGTTGGCAAATGGTTAAAGTGTTAATAATCCCAGGACCCTACATTAACTCTTTCTGGTCTTCCACACTACACACAACATGGAAATGCAATTATTTTAGTAAATATAAACTGCTAAATACCTTTTTTTTCTCATCAGCAGTTAGAGCAGTCTAGTGATTTCTATCAGTGTCCAGCAGAGCACATTTTAAAATTTGTAGGAGGAGCTTTCTTTCTGCTTTTGGAGGATTCAAAACCCCTGACCTCTGTCTGGACAGTGCTGATTGGCCTTGTGCTGAACACTTTAAACTGAGCATGTGCAGAGTGTCTCTCACATGATGTCTTATCAGGAGATAAGAGTGAGACACTGGAAGAATGGAAGGATCAGAAAAGTAAGGATCAAACAGCATTTTTAAATAATGCAGAAGATTAACCCCTTAGGTTCTACAGCGAGTATAACCAGCCTGATATTACTGTTGTGGGTTTAGTAACACTTTATTATCTGCATTCAGGGCTAGGAGGAAGATGATAAACATCCTTGAAGCCAGACCAACAAATCTGCCACAAGGGAGACGTTCTGGAGACTTCTCAGGACGTGAAGCTGCCTGACTCTTATAACGCTATCAGTAGTGAGCTGAGTCGGCACTCCTACCCTTGCTTTGGAATTGCCATTGTCTCATCGCCTGTAGCAGTGTGTCTTTCTCCAACTCCACCCCCCCCCCCCCCCCCACGCACCTCTGGCAAATACCAATGGTCTGGGTGCGGAATTGGCTATGCTGCACTTTCATTAAATCTTTGTTGTGGGTCACTTATATGACCTTCTGTTGAGTCAGTGCAGACTCTGTTGGACAAAAAGTCTTTACTGTCCAGAACATTTAGCAATCCTTGCTGGAACCAACTCATGGTTTGGAGAATCTGGGTCTAGTCCTAGATGGTGTTTTTTTTCTTTTTTTTTCCAGACTGTGTGGCTGTTTGAATTTGAACTATCCAAGTCTTGGAGTCGCTTGACTCTCTGCTTTTTGCATGAAAGTCCAAGGCCTGACTCTAGCGAGCCAGTTCATTTGCCCAGCTTCTGCAACACAGCATTCAGTCATTGTAGGACAAGTCAATCCAGTCTATGGACAGACCATCATTTGTCACCAAGGACCAAGTTGTCCCTGGCTTGGTGGTGTCTCGGGGATCTGGATTGTCTTTGTATTTTGGCAAGCACTATTGATACTTTAAGGCCTAATGCATTTAGCCCTGGTGAATGGGACTCTGGCATTTTAGCTGCAGATGGATGGCATGGTTTCCCATCCAGCTGCACTGTCAGCAGACTATCAAACTCTGACAGGCTGACAACTGCTGCAGCTGGTCAGTACACTTAGCAGTACGTACGTTTTAGGGCTGTATGTGGTCAGGGTCAAAATGCCTGGAACGCAAGAAGTCTCTTGTTTTTAATGCACCTAAAATGTATTTAGCTGGTTTAAACTAAAAATTAACGTTGACTTTAAGGCCTTCTTCTCACTGCCCTCCTGCATTTAGCTTTTCTAAGTGTCAGAGAAGTGTTTTTGGAAGTAGAAAGAACGTTTGTGCTGAGATCACTTTTTCCAGTGTTTGGATGTTCCTGCCTGTTTGATGTTCAGGTTTTGCCATGTTTAGGTGCACTTAGATGCATTTACATACGTTTAGCTGCATTTAGAGTTTCTAATTGGATCATGGACGCCCAGAATTTAATTTTTTCTGAACTCCACTAAATTGACCACACCTAAACTCCAAGTTCAAATTATGAAATGCATTGGGAGCTTGCCTCCCACCTACAGAGATGTTTGTTTTGTATACTGCACAAAACTCAGGTTTAAAAACGTCTTTGGAGTGTGCTAGATCCACATTTTAGGAAGAAGGCAGTAGGTAACAGCACAGGTGCACATAGGTGCCCTTACAGATACACATACAGTAGTAAGTCTATAAACGTGCCCCTAGGCTCCATAAAAATGCCAGTTCTCTTGGCAGAAAGGAAAGCTGATGTAGAGCATTTTTGTACACCGTTTAGTAGGAGAGTTTAGCATTTTTTTTTTTATTTTTTTTTTCTGCCTGAAGGCTCCAATCAAAATGCAAACCAGAAGGGTTTTTTTCCCCCTTACCTCTAAACAATGAGCTTAAAGCGGTAGTAAACACCAGCTTAAAAAAAAAAAAAAAAAAAAAATCCCCTGCAAGGTAATGTACTAGTATCCATCGCATACTAGTACATTATGAAGGACTTGCTTTAAAACAAATCCCTCCAGCGGCGTGCTGTCACCACTGCAGAGGCTTCCATCTTCACCCGGTTTTCCTTCTGGGTTTGCAAACTCCAGCCATCTGACTGGTCGATCCACAATGATGTCACTCCTGCACATGCGCGGGAGTCCCAGGCCATGGGACAGGTATGCCGTTCCTTTAGAGTGCATGCGTCGGCTCTCAAAAAGCGCTAATATCTCCTAAACAGAGCACGTTTAGGAGATATTAATTTTATCTACAGGTAAGCATTGTTAATATTTCAACCTGTAGGTAAAAGTATTAAAAAAAAGTTTAATACCACTTTAAAAAATGCCTTCTAATGTGCATGGACACACAGCTGCTTCTACAGACAAAACACAAAACTCCTGTAGAAACAGCTGTTTAAGCTAGTGTGCATGGACCCTTCTAGCTGAGGAGTAAATGACGTGCCTGTTGTTAATCAGTGCATCTCAGGCTGTATGGAGATGTGGAAATGCATCTTTGTAGCCCATATCTCAAAAAAGGAAAGACTAATGCAGGCCATAAACGGTTCGTTTATCGGCCGAATTTTCGTCCGAAATAATAATCGGCCGACTTTCACACCGTTAGTGAGGCATTGTCATCGGCCGATTTTCGCTGTTCCTCCTCATTTCTTTTATCGGTCATGCAGGAAAATTTGCGAAAAACTGCCAATTTTTGAAATCATTGGTGGCAACAGAACGACCGATTTTTTTTTTTTTCGTTTTTCGGCCGAAAATCGGCTGATAAACGAACAGTCTATGGCCTGCATTAGGCACAATTGTCAGTTTTCAAGGACTTTCAAGTTCAAGGACTCGAAAACTCTGCTATTATGGACCTGTTCCTTGAGCCATTAAAGATGATTTAAACACAACATTTTATATTCCTGATATGTGCCTGCTGTACCATGTACTTGTATGAAAAAGTCCTGCTGTCTTTGTATTGCTTCCTTTTGTGTGAAATCCCAGGGGATCGTTCCTCTGGTTTCCTAATAAAAACTGATCACACTAGGCAGGAGAACACAGCATGGTCAGTTCTCTAGCTTTTCTGGAAGATAATCCAATGTTCAGGCTTTTGCGCCAACCCCCCCCCCCCCCCATCTACTTGTTCTTCATTACAATCTACTTGTCCAGGTAATAAAAAAAGTAATCAAAACCTTATTTGAATCGGTGGTGATTTTAGCAATGTCTGGGGCTTTTTAAAACAAAAGGGGCTTTATGGCAACTTAAACGTGTAATAATTTTAACATTGCACGGTTTATCTCCTACTCCCCTCCCTGCGTGTCTCCAGCACTGCACCCGGGGACTAGCAGGGAGGAGAGAGAGACCTTGCAGTGTAATGAGCACCGATTGGCTGCTCGTCAGGAAGGGGTGGGTCAAGGCTTATCCTTTATCCATTTTCGCTGTCAGAACTGTTTTTGCGGTTTTTTTGCACACGTTTAAATAAATCATTTTAGGCCTGAAGATTACATAAAACCCCCCAAACATTATATATTTTCTGAAAGCAGAGACCCTAGAGAATAAAACAGTGGTACAGTGGTACCTCGGCTTCCCCAGGATGCATTGCGCCTCGTTTATAGCGTCACCCCCGCGCATGCTGGAGTCTGTGGGTAGCACGTGGCGTTGAGTGTGGAGGTGTTGGAACGTTTTTTTTATCGAGTTTTGGAGCCATTCTGGAATTTTTTAATCATATCCCTGTACAGTATTTATGCCTTTTTAAAGAGCATTTTATAAAGACTTTTGAACAGATGAAAAAAAAAAACAAACTTTTTTTTTTCTTGCCTCTGGAACGGATTCATTGGTTTTCAATGCATTCCTATGAGAAACCGCGCTTTGGTTTACAAATTTCTCGCAATACAAAACGTCCCGGAAAATGCATTAAATTAGTAAACCGAGGTACCACTGTAGCTCCAATTTTTTATGTTGCATGATATTACCGCAAACTTCAGTAAAAAACACAAGTATGTTAATTTTAAGGCACAAAAAAGCAATAAATTGCCTTATTTTTTGTAAAATATAAAAGATGAGGTTGCCGAGAGTAAATAGATATCAACTTGTCAAACCTTTAAATTTTTGTGCGCTCGTAAAATGGCAACAAACTTCAGTACCCTATATTTGCTATAGGTCAACACTTTTTAAAGCTCCTTATAGGTCACCAGTTTAGCGTTACGGATAAGGTCTGGTGCTACAATTATTGCGGGGGTGGGGGGGCCTCTATTTTTTTTGGGGGGGGGGGGGATGGTATGTGCTTGGCTGTAACTTAAATGTTTATTTTTTTTTTTAATTAAAATAAATATATATTTAAAAAAAAGTGTGTGTCTGTGTGTATATTTTTTATATTTATATATATATATAATTTTACATCACATAGGGGACAAAGTCCCCTATATGATTTTTGGTGACAGGTTCTCTTTGAGACCCTGGATGTCTCCTCTTTGCTCCACTGGGGATTGCTCTTTCCCGGGGATTGCATTACAATCTCTCAATGGGAATCCGGAAATTACATCATCACGTCACTTCTGGGTCCGCACAAGAAGGGGTGGGGAACGGACTTGTCCGCTCTTCTCCCTCCCCTCTAGCCGACGGCGAGCTGGGCCTGCAGATGGGCAAGCAGAGCCCGAAAGACCTAAAGACCTCATGCCGGGGGCGCGGAGAGGCTGGCACTGTGTGGAAGCAATCGGCAGCAGGACTAAAGGTAGAAAGAAGCTATCTGCCCAGCGCCTGGATCTACATGTCCCGGGTGTTGGGCGATAGGACTCCAACCCTGTGTGTAATATAATAAGTGTGTTTGTGTCCACCTCTGACTCTTAAATGAGCACAGCAAGAAAGGCTACTGCTATGCGACTAAACAATTTGTATGGAAGGAAAACATGCACCACCTTTTTTTATTTTTTTTTTTGACAGTTGGGAATGGTTAAAATATCTGTCTGACTTTTTTTATTGTTGCCTTCTCATAAGGCAGGTTTATCTAGTGAAATGGCGGTAACACAAACTTTCCACCCAATTTTGACCGCAGGTTAAAAGACCTCTGTTACCTACCACGGCACACTTGGGCACTGAAATGGCTCTGTTTTCTCCCCAGCTGGCTCCCTTCTTCCCTCAGTTTAACTCCTCTCCCACCCCACTGCTCTCTACTCCTCATTTCCCCCTCCTCTTGCTGTCATTCCATCTTTACACTTTGATACTGTTACTCCAAATGAAAATCGCAAAGCCCTCAGTGCCTCACTTGTTTTACCACCCCTCCATTTACACTATTGACTACTACAGTTTCATATTTGTTCCTTTTGTCAACATATCGTGTACATGGAAGCCTGAGAACTGTATTTCACTTCTGCCATGTTCATCTTTTTTTAAACTTTTCTAAAAAGTTATTGAACAAGAAATGAGGGTAATTCCCACCTTTTGACAGTTGTCATCTTTTATCAACTATTTTAGATTTCAACATATTTCCTATTCCAATGACATTGGACATAAGGACCATTGGTGGGGGTAAATCTTCCCAAAAAGGGTATCTGAGAGTTTTAATGCTTTTCTACTCTAAACAAAACTCCCAAAAATTTGGTTGGTGTTCCAGTTTAAATAAACCTCAAAAAATGCTTACCTACTGCTTTATTATTTCTTATTTATGTATGTCTAGAAATATTAAAATAGAAGTCATATAAATATTTAAATATGTTCTACATTTTTCTTCAGGGGGATTCAAAACGCATCACGCTTGTGCTTCAACAGCCTAACCAGGCAGCCACAGGAACGCCACAAGGCCAGCGTCATGTGGTACTGGGTGGTTTGCCAGGGAAAATTGTTCTTCAAGGAAACCAACTGGCTGCTTTGACACAGGCCAAGACTCAACAGGGACAACCTAAGGTAGTGACTATACAGCTTCAGGTACAACAGCAGCCAGGGGCAGCAGCACACACTCCGCAGAAGTTTCAAATTGTACAGCAGACACCAGCTGGTCTGACTCTTGCTCCTGGCACACAGCAAACACATGTCATAGGTCACCAAGGAGGCCAGAGGCTTTCAGTACCTCTCAAAGTTGTCTTACAACCACAGGTGAGTACAGGAACAAAAAGACGTGTGTGTGTGTGTGTGTGTGTGTGTGTATATAAAGTTTATCATGTATTAAAGTGCATTTCTCTATGTACTATTGTGTACATAAGTAGTGTTTTTCTTATGGTATGCATATGTATTTTGTAATGTACAGTATCTCACAGAAGTGAGTACACCCCTCACATTTTTGTAAATATTTTATTCTATCTTTTCATGCGACAACACTGAAGAAATGACACTTTGCTACAATGTAAAGGTTTGAGTGTACAGCTTGTATAACAGTGTAAATTTGCTGTCCCCTCAAAATAACTCAATACACAGCCATTAGTGTCTAAACCGCTGGCAACTAAAGTGAGTACACCCCTAAGTGAAAATGTCCAAATTGGGCCCAAAGTGTCAATATTTTGTGTGGCCACCATTATTTTAGTACTGCCTTAACCCTCTTGGGCATGGAGTTCACCAGAGCTTCACAGGTTGCCACTGGAGTCCTCTTCCACTCCTCCATGATGACATCAAGAAGCTGGTGGATACTAGAGACCTTGCGCTTCGCGCTTCTCCACCTTCAATTTGAGGATGCCCCACAGATGCTCAATAGGGTTTAGGTCTGGAGACATGCTTGGCCAGTCCATCACCTTTATCCTCAGCTTCTTTAGCAAGGCAGTGGTCATCTTGGAGGTGTGTTTGGGGTTGTTATCATGGTGGAATACTGCCCTGCAGCCCAGTCTCCAAAGGGAGGGGAATCATGCTCTGCTTCAGTATGTCACATTAAATGTTGGCATTCATGGTTCCCTCAGTGAATTGTAGCTCCCCATTGCCGGCAGCACTCATGCAGCCCCAGACCATGACACTCCCACCACCATGCTTGACTGTAGGCAAGACACACTTGTCTTTGTACTCCTTACCTGGTTGCCGCCACACACGCTTCACACCACCTGAACCAATTATGTTTATCTTGGTCTCATCAGATCACAGGACATGGTTCCAGTAATCCATGTCCTTAGTCTGCTTGTCTTCAGCAAACGGTTTGCGGGTTTTCTTGTGCATCATCTTTAGAAGAAGCTTCCTTCTGGGACGACAGCCATGCAGACCAATTTGATGCAGTGTGTGGAGTATGGTCTGAGCACTGACAGGCTGACCCCCCACCCCTTCAACCTCTGCAACAATGCTGGCAGCACTCATACGTCTATTTCCCAAAGACAACCTTTTGGATATGACGCTGAGCACGTGCACTCAACTTTTTTGGTCGACTATGGCAAGGCCTGTTCTGAGTGTAACCTGTCCTGTTAAACCACTGTATGGTCTTGGCCACCGTGCTGCAGCTCAGTTTCAGTGTCTTGGCAATCGTCTTATAGCCTAGGCCATCTTTATGTAGAGCAACAATTCTTTTTTTCAGATCCTCAGAGAGTTCTTTGTCATGAGGTTCCATGTTGAACTTCCAGTGACCAGTATGAGAGAGTGAGAGTGATAACACCAAATTTAACACACCTGGTCCCTATTCACACCTGAGACCTTGTAACACTAACGGGTCACATGACATCAGGGAGGGAAAATGGCTAATTGGGCCCAATTTGGACATTTTCACTTAGGGGTGTACTTACTTTTGTTGCCAGCCGTTTAGACATTAATGTCTGTATGTTGAGTTATTTTGAGGGGTCAGCAAATTTACAGTTATACAAGCTGTATGCTCACTACTTTACATTTGTTGCAAAGTGTCATTTCTTCAGTGTTGTCACATGAAAAGATAGAATAAAATATTTACAAAAATGTGAGGTGTACTCACTTCTGGGAGATACTGTATGTAGCTCTGACGCATTTAAGTTTTACAGGCTGTGTCTGTCATTGACATCAGATCCTGCTAAGCAACGAACACTCTTATGCAGACACATACAGTTGGGCACATTTGGTCGGAACTGAATAATCTATTATGTTTTTGGATTGCGGAAGGAATTCTGAAAGAGTTGTTATATTCCTGTCTTACCATCTGTTCCATCTTTGGTGTCAGCTCTGCTTCAATGAAATTAACATGGATTTCCTGATGAGGTTGTGTACAGAGACAAGCGAGTAGTTTGGAGACATTCTTAATGCTGCTTGATGAATTGATGCTGTCCTACTTCTGGTATTAGCTGTGGCCAGAGTGGAGGAGTTTTCCACCAGAGGACTTGCTGGTGTTTTTAGCAGGGGTGTGTGTGTGTTTTGTAAGAAAATTGAAAGTGCTACAGCATTCAGTTTGATGTACACATACACTTGCTGCTGCTCAGTTCATTTGAAAATGAATCTAATAAAGCATATTAAATACGTTTATCCAATCCTAACCCTTTTCAACATATTACATAAACCATAAATCAACTCAAATAATCAAACCTTCAGATATAAAGTGCTACACAGTCCCATATGAAATGCAAGCACCATAAAAGTGCCAAAACGTGTGTTATAAATCTTCTTAAAGTGCAACAATCTGTGCCAGTATTCCTCAAAACCTCTTCACTTTGTGTATAGTGCCCCATGCCCTTCTGGGACTGAACTCTCCAAATGGTGTTGAACTACCTGAGCTTAAACCAAGGTACGTCAAGTGCTGGATCACAGCTGTGCTGCTGTGTGTGACAATTTTCCTAGGATTGGTATACATAATGTATCTAGTGCCTACACAGAAGAGGAATCGAGCAGAAAAAAATCTTCATGGTATAATACTGTTTTATTAAAACTATCATTTAAAGCAAAAAAGGATCTTACAATACTTAGTGCCCCACCTGGCAACCCGAAATCTTCTTCCAAAGCTCTATAGTTAATTGCCACCAATCTAATCAGCATGGGAGGCGGCGTGCATCCCACAAGGCAGGAGTGGCACGTGAACCGGAAGTTCCTACCCCTATGCGTTTCGCTACATCGGGGACGCATGTGTATGTGTTTATGTTTAATAAGGTACAGATTTTTGAATAAACTCTTTGCTTCTCTTGGGGAGCAGAGATTGTGACATCGTCCGCCTGCCTCCCCACATTAGTCAGCCTTGTTTTTATTCAGAAAATACAAAGCCTCCTGTGAATAGCTGAGCAATGCTCAGCCTGACTTTTTTTTTTTTTTTTTTTTTTCCCCCCCGGGCGTGCGACAGGAAATCCCCATTCCCCTGTAGGAACACAGTGCTGTATACTGTATGGAGCTGATGCTACATTTATACAGTGCTAACAGCAGGTGAATATGTTGGTGAAGGTAGTAGTTCATTTGGACCATCTTGGTCCAAACAAGCTATTTTAAAGTTACAGAAAGCTGAAAGTGTTCTGCAAAATTTCACTCAACTCTTTCAGCAGTCTCCCTGCGAACGCCTGGCTGCAGGACATGCCTGTTTCATAAATTGGGACTAGAGAGTTGTGTTATATACAAAATAAAATCCCCCCCCCCCCACCTCGTTGATTTCTGTACTAGTATCTCATGTATGGTTTTTTGTGGGCCATGGAAAAAGTAATTGGGGTTTTCGCTGTCAAAACAGAAGGACTTTGGGAGGTGAGACAGGTGGTTGTCTGTGAATCTTACAGTGAATGTTTTTTTTTTTTTTTTTGGTTTCAGATAGAGTAGCTTAAACCCTTTGTCAGGTTTTTATTGCAGTCTGCCCCATTCTAATTCACCCTCTCTGATTGTCCTGATGGACATTGTTACCAAGAGCAAATGTGATGGGAAATCCAAAATGTTGTAGTTACTAGAATAATGCAGGCCAAGACGGGTCGTTTATCGGCTGAATTTTCATCCGCATGAAAAATCGGCCGATAACACGCTGTTAGTGGGGCCAGCCCATCGGCTGTTTTTTGCAGATCTCCTCATTTATTTTTTATCGGTCATGCTGGGAAAATCCACGAAAAACAGCCATTTTTCGTAGACATTGGTGGCAGCATCGGCAACGGGGCCGACCGATTTTTCGTTTATCAGCCGGCAATTCGTCTCATCTATGGCCCGCCCAACAGGTTATGGAAAGTTTTCCAGTGATGACACCTGTTCTTCTGACTACTGTCTAAGAGGGCGTTTCACTCCCCCTGAAGATATGTCCTTTCATTCCCTGTTGTGTCTCCAGGACAGAAGTGAAGGGAAATCTAATGTCACCACTCCTCCTCTCCACTTCATCCAGTCAGAGAACGCCTTTATATTAATTTAAAAAAAAAAAATACAAGGCATTTTACGGATGGCTGCTGTGCCAACCAATGAAACCCCCCCCCCCCCCCCCCCCCATAGTGATCGGTGTGCAGAAGGAAAGACACTTGTAGAGGACCCAAAGGGTAGTTGGTATTACTGAACCAATACTGTACCACTGCTAATATTGTGACAGTACCGATCACTAGGGTGATTTTCAGCTTCCCCGGCTGCCCATCAAGTATGAGGTATGCATATTTATATTGTGCTAAGGCAGTGGTCGGCAAGCCGTGGCTCGCGAGCCACATGCGGCTCTTTACACACTTCAATGCGGCTCTTCTGTGTGCCGGGCGCCCGCTCCCCTCCCTCCTCTCGGGCGGTCGCCCCAAAAGTCAGGACTCTGCAGCTAGCCCAGCAATGGGCAAACTACGGCCCGGTGGACCTTTTAATCCGGCCCGCGGAGTGTGGCAAACATTGGCTGTCAGGGTAGGTGGGGCAGCGTGACGAACTCCTCTCCTCTCACAGTCCGCCCTGAAGACCGGAACGGCGCGGGAACACGGCGAGAGGAACACGCGGAGCAAAGGTAAGTGAATTGACACAATATGGGGAATGAATTACTATAGGGGGAATGAATTACTATATGGGGGATGAATTACTATAGGGGGAATGAATTACTATAGGGGGAATGAATTACTATAGGGGGAATGAATTACTATATGGGGGAGGTATTTTCAGTTTTAAAAATGTGGCTCTCAAAATAAATTTCAATCGTGGTTTTGGCGAGATTTGGCTCAGTTGAAAAAAAAAAGGTTGCCCACCACTGTGCTAAGGGGAACGAATGGTAATATGCTAGACAGCCAATTCCTTTGAAACGAAACTAAAGTCCGCAATACTTAACCTTTGCTTTAATGACTTGAAACGTGAGGTCACCTTCTCCATTCTTCTGAATGTCGATCTTTTGGCTGTCTTGATTTTCTGACACGAGGTAATGTAACTTCTGCGCATGTACAATGAGTTCAGCCATAGTGGCACAGCAGCACTGTAAAGCAATGTAAACTGAACTGCACCTGTGCAAGTACTGTAAATGATTTCTATTGTAGCACTGGGGTCTCTGGTTTGACATGATCCAAGGTACCATTTGTATGGAGCGCTTATATTTTCACTGTGTTTATATCTGTTTTCTTTTAGGTGCTTTATTCTGTGAATATGATAGACATTATTTTTTTGAAGTGGATAGTTCACTGTCAAAAGTAAAGAGTTGCAAAATGTATTGGTACAAATATTGATGCAAATGATTCTTTACTGAACTCTGTTACCTGTGTGTGTGATTTTCTGCCAGGCGGGCTCCTCACAAGGCACCACACAAAGTCTGTCAGTGGTAAAAGTGTTGAACGCCAGTGAAGTCGCGGGTCTCACAGCTAACCAAACTTTGGTGAAAGTTGGAGGTATGTTTTGTAAGGATTGTGGTTTTCGTTTAATATGGTATTTAAAAATTTAAATGAGTGATTTTTGTTAACTTTCGTAATCTACAACTAAGATTATTTAGTGCCTGCTCTCAGAATAAATTAAGCAGCATTGCAAGCCACTGATCGAACAAGGTTTTCCAGCAGTGCCCTTCTAATGAGGGTTACATATAGATTGAAATTCATCCAGTTCTGTTGAACTGCCCAAATTTTGATCTATGTGTACCCAGCTTGTTAACATGTCAATAAGGCAGCTTTTTTGCCATGTTCGTTGGCCAGATCAAGCAATAATTTAATATCTGCGGCACTGCAGGCACCAACAGGGCCTAGTGAGACAAAAGTAAGAAAACCCTATGTAGTAGTTGGGTGTTTGAGGTGGTGGTGTGTTTTATCAAAAAAAAAAAAAAATGTCAAGGGTTCTCTGCCTTGTTACTTCACCAACTTGCATACTAGGCCTAAAAATGAACACTCCACCTATGCAACTGTTTTTGTTCAGATATGCTTGAGTGCCTTTTGAGATCATGCTTGAATGTCCATCTGTCTTTTAAAGTCTGTTGTCAACTTGAGGCTGATGTCAGGTCAGTGATATGGCAGTTGGCACTTCTCTTAAGGCCTCGTTCACAAGATATGTGCAGATAGAAACTGATGCGCAGCTTTCACTTGCAGAGACACAAGCTTACATCAGTTTTCATGTGCACATCAGTGAGTTTTATAGAAGTTACAGATTCTTGAGCAGAAAAAAAATCTGCACATGATACTATTGTTGTGGTGTGAACAGGGCACATAGAGAACTATTGATTTCGTTATGCCCGTGCAGAAAAACTGACGGCTCTGCACTATGGTGTGAACAAGGCCTAAAGGAAACTTGAACTGAGTGAAATTGGGGGGCTGCCATTGCTAAACCTGCTTCAGAAAATACTGGTTACCTGACTGTCAGGATTCAGTACTTTTTTTTAAACCCTAATTTACAAAAAATATTGAAAAAACTGTTTATTTGCAACTTCTTTCAGGTCAGTGACTCAGAGTACAAAACCATTAGATCAGCATGCACCCGGGGAACTGGGGTTTTCATATGAGAAGAGGGACCACAATAACAGCCTTCACAGTTCTTGATGCGTGTTTTCTTTAAAGCAGTGCTGTTGCTATAGTAAAGTTCTTCTGGGAAAGCTTACCTGTGAAATAATTTTAAATGCTAACCTTTCTGACTGCCTGCGCCTCTGAATACCGATGTAGTAGAAATCATCCCCTGCAGGCCACTGTAGTGAGGTGAATGTGTAAGAGAGTCATCAGTTTTTAAAATGTGTTCTGCTGTCATTTTCTGCTTTTAAGCTACTAGACCCCATTTACGTTGCAGTGCAAAACTACAATACAATGGCACCAGGGCCTTCTTTAATCTGCTGTAAAGTTTTGTGTTTTTTTTTGTTTTTTTAGCTTTTATCTACTGACAAAGTGAAAGTTTTATGCACTGTGTTCTTCAAGACACATTTCATGCTTTGGGATGCAGGTAGCATTTTTATTTACCTAACCTCACTGCCTTCTATGCTTTCTAGCAGGGGAATCTCGTAAGCTGGATAGTCAAAAGAAACAGGAAAAGGCAAATCGAATTGTGGCTGAGGCCATTGCTAGGGCCAGAGCAAGAGGGGAGCAGAATATTCCCCGCGTTCTAAATGAGGATGAGCTTCCAAGTGTCAATGCTGAGGATGATGATGCAAGTAGGAAGAAGAAGAAGAAAAAGAAAGGTGATTCGGGTGATGGCTTAAGCACTGATAAGTCTAAAAAATCCAAAGGGAGTAGCAGTTCAAGATCTAAGAGCAAATCGAAGCCCAGGTGAGCAGAAGTGTGTGTTTGTACAGTATATTGTATTCTTAAAGTTTGGGGCAATGTCGTTTATGGTGATGTCATTTTACACCTGGTTCACATTTATGCGGGTGCAGGAATCGCAGGCTGTTTGATACGTGCAGCTGTTTGAAAATACATGGAGCTGTCATTTATTCTGCATCACATTTACAGGTACGGGAACTGCAGGGAAATCGCACGGTGCATAAGTATGGTGCGATTTCCCAGCTACTACATCTTTAGAATGATGCAGGAATCTTTTTTTTTTTTCTGCTGGAAACAGGCACATCAGCCCATTCAAATGAATGAACTGCCGTGTTCGTGCAAACACGGGCCACAGATCCGCATAGATGTGAACCAGGCCTTAGTCATTAAAGTGTTATTAAACTCTGGACCCTGCATTCACTATATCTGGTCTCCTACAGAACATAGAAGTGCAATTATTTTAGTGAATATAAACTACTAAATACCTTTTCTCATTCGCAATTAGAGCAGTCTTGTGACTTCTATCAGTATCCAGCAGAGCACTGGTTAAAACTTGGAGGAGTTTTAATTCTGCTCTAGGAGGATGCAGGACCCTTGACTCTGTCTGAACAGTGCTGATTTTCCCTGTGTTGATCACATGTACTCCCCAAAAAAAGAAAAAAAAAAGCTCTAGCAATACACACCAATTTGAGCATGTGCAGAGTAACTCCACATGATATGTCTTATCAGGAGATAGGAGGGGGGCACTGGAAGAAGGGGAGAATAAGAAGTCAGGATCAAACAGCCTTTTTACATAATGCAGAGGATTAACCCTTTAGGTTCCACAGTAAGTATAACAAGCATTCTTTAATTGCATATAAAAACTGATTTTACTGTTGTGGGTTTAGTAGCACTTTAAGAGGACTGAAAACATAATACACAATTAAAGGATCTGTTTACCTTTTTTGTAAAGTTAGCTTTTTTTTTTCTAATTGAGGCTCCATGTATTGCAAAATAGATTACATTATGGCTCACTTGAAATTGCAGAAACATTAATATGTTTAGTTTTGGAGGGAGAGAGGTATTGGAACACCTGTCAGGTTTTATTGGTGTCTGAACCCGTCAGTGAGATTCATTCTCTCAATTTGTCCTGTTTACTGTTATCAAAAGTTAAAGTAAAAGAAAATCCTTTTTTTGTCTTCCTATGGGAACACTAGCCCTGATGACCCTGGTGATAGCCAGGGACTCGTTCAATTTGGATAGATTTCCTCTCGCTTCCTGTTTTGACTATGGGACAGAAAGTAAAAAGAAATCTCCCAAATGGGACATAGATTTGGGGAGGGGGGGGGAGAAATAACCCAACAGGGGTTGTAACCCTCCTTTTTACTCTGTTCAAAATGGTAAAAAAAGGTTTGCTACTTTCCTACTTTAGTTCTATGAGATTCAGAAAAGTCCTACTACAGAGCTCCTAATCCCACGTGCTTGTTCTGGATTAAAGAATTCGATAATGGCCATGAGATCTGCAGAAAAGCCAAGTAAAAAGTATATTTAAAAGTCAGCTGTAGCTGGACAGGGTTTCTAGCCCATCATCACACAATGCAAACAAGCTTAAGGTTTGCCAAGAGTTCCAAATGAAACTGTGTTCTCTAGTCTTTAAATTATCATCATCTAACCAGGGATATCAGTTAAAAGCATATTGTTTGGCTGGCTATTTTAAGAACTATTTTATGAAGGATGATTGTGTTTTACTATTCCACAAATCAATTGCAACTTGGTTATCTTTCTTGTTTTTTAGTACCATTACTCCCATTGTTGGGAAGAAGAGAAAGCGGAACCCATCATCTGATAATTCTGATGCAGAAGTTTTACCCTCTCAGGCTTCTCCAGTAGAAGATGAAGATAGCGTTCAGGTACTTGAATTCCCATCTCACCCAGCCTGGAGAGCTTGCTTATTCATATCTTGGTCAGCCTGGAGGGTTTTCACATTTGTACTTTAGTCAAATTGAAGTGTTTTAGTATTAGTAATCGCAAAGTTTGTTTTGTGCTATCTCCTCTCATTATTTTGTTAAGTCAGTGTACACATCATTCTTCTTCTTTTTTTTTATTTTTTTTTTTTCTCTTTTCTTTAGAAGAGACGATCCAACCGACAAGTGAAACGTAAGAAGTACACTGAGGATCTAGACATTAAAATTACTGATGATGAAGATGATGAGGAAGTTGATGTTACTGGGCCAGTGAAGAGTGAACCAGTCCTGTTGCCTGAGCCTCTCCCAATGCCTGACGAGTTGGTTCCCTCCATGCAGTTCTTTGTGGTAAGAAAATCTTGTGTGATATAGCTTTTGTGGAAAGCAGTCTTGATGTGTATATCTTATGTTTATGTTCTTACAGCAAACCCTGCTTGGTAGGCCACCAGGTGGTGCCTTAATTTTTATTTTCCCCTTAGTTTGAGCATTGTTGGAACCTCAGGAAAACCCCCAATTTTGAGGTGTGTGTTTTTTTTTTTTGTTTTTATTTTTTGTTTTTTTGTTTTGTTTTGTCAGTAGGTTTGTGGCCTATGTTTATTGATGACTGCTATGTCTTATAGTGGAAAGGCATAGCCGTAATCACAAAACATTCCAGCTCAAACCTACTCACCAGATGGGAGACTCCTGCAAGCTGCTGAATGTAAAATGGGGCTTACCTGTGCGTTATGTGGCAGGAAGTTCAACATAAATATCTTGATCTTTCAAAACAGGACAGAGGCAGAGTATTCATAGACCATGGGTTACTGGATTGCATCTGCAGGTGATTGGATGCAGACAAGGTTTCGAAGATCTTCCCAAAAGGCTCCAATCCAATAATCCTACCCCACTCTGTGTCCTCCATGGGCAGGCTGTAATGTTGCTCCAAGCCCTGGATCCTGTATGGGCGCTCACCCTTGCACTTGGTGTAAGGAGTATAGTCAGCCCCAGGATGCTATACATGTCCAGGGCCGTAGGCCCTCTTTATGGTACCCAGTCTCTGAAGACCTTTTTGTGGCTACTGCCATGGAGAGGGGCAAGCTTGGACTTTATATTGTATACAGTCCAGCATCGTGGACAGGTAGGATATGGTCACCCTGTGTGCTTCTGATCATGACCATTAAATACCAGGGTGATATTTGAATTGTATTCACTACTGTGTTAACTTTTCAAACTTGGCACTAAAACTCACTCCGAGCTTAGTATCAGGTGGATGACCAGGTGTGACATTACACCAAAAATTGCACATTATACTGCCACTTCCTTCTAGAGCTACTGGGTATGCAGACACTTCTTCCTGCCCTTTCCCCATGAGGAAAGGGACCATCTACACCTGGGGTGTTTTATTCATCTTCTGGATACACTTACACTTTATTCTCCACTCCATAAGTCCCTCACAGCTAATACCTTCACACAGAGCTATGAGGTAAACAAGGCGAAAGGGAACCATTGCAGAACAGTAGGCAAACATTAGCTCTGCTAAAGGCCCATGCAACCCTCAGTTTCAAAGTGATGATGTGCCCCTTGCCCTGGAGCAGCAACCTGCTCTAACACCAGTCTCTGCATTCAGTTTTACTTCCATATTAGCATGGGGCAAGTGGCCTATTTTACAAAAGCAGAATTTTCTGCATCCATGTCACAATTCCTCGGATAATATAGTACAACCACCTTTGGCCAGGACTTAGAAATGCCATGCCTATTCTACTCCAGTTTTTTACCTGAGATGGATGCTGACATGCCTGCCTTAGACAAGACATACTCAGAAGGGAATGAAGAGGGCATTAAGGCCGTTTTGGAGCTGCAGAAGATTTTTCTTCCCCAGATTGCCACTATATTGAAAAGAGAGCTTCACGCAAAATCTTTTGAGACTTTCACTGTTCATGAACAGATAGAATGTGTAATTTGTGTTGATTTGGTTAACTCCAGGACAAATTTGAACTTTCCAAAAATCTTTGCTGAACTCTATCAAGTGGAAAAAAATGTATATTCATGTGATCCTGCTTTTTGAGTCTTAAACATCTCACTGTACCTTTTTTTTGTAAATGTTCCTTCTTTCAAATATTCTACAGATAGAAAGTTTTTAGATACTCTTGCAGGCCTGACCCTGCAACCAGCTCTCACTGCAATTTCATTATGTCAAACGCCAGCTAACAGCCATCTTGACCCTGTTTTCAGGATCATGCTTTTAAAGGAGCAATTACAGCAACTACCTTCTGCTCTGCTTTTTGTGTGGGTTCCCTAGAACGTCATGACACAAATTTCCAAAATGGTTGTAATTCCATTCACATGCGCAGACTCTTGAGGCTAAACGCATGGACCACTGAAGTGTCCCACGTATGGTTTTTCAAGGAAGACCTCTGTTTGTGAGGCACGTCAAAGATGACCCTGGAGGGAAGATTTTACTTTCATAGCGAAAGATCTCATAAACCCCACCCTCAGGAGCCTCTACCTCCTCAAAAGTAGTGCACCAAACCACTGTATCCAGATTTTAACTTATAAAACCTAAGTTTAGCCCCCTATTTGCACAGAAGACTTGGGCCTCAAAACTCAGCAATTTTTCCCAATGAAGGTTTGGCTTCACTACAAAGTGTGGGGGATGTCTTTTAGTTTGCCTCTCTCTGAATCATAGATGGTCATAGACCTGTGAGTTCAAAACTCTGCCCCCTCAACACTTTCCTCTCCCAAATCAACCAAAAACTGCCTAAGGACAGTCAGATTAGCAGAGGCCTTGAACCACAAAGTAGGTTCCAAGGAATTTATTCAAACTGTTGATGGTACCAAAGCCCAACGGGGTATCCTTCCTATTTTGGACTTAAAAATCCATCCCTCAGATCACAAAACTTTTGTACGGAATCCACAAAGTCAGTAAATGAAACTGAGACAAGAGACAGAATGCCTATTTGCACATTCCCATTTATCCCCCTTATCAGTGCTTTCTGCACTTCGCAGTGGGAACCAATCACTTTCAATTTGTTGCACTGCCCTTTGACCTATTTTTTGCTTCCAGAATATTCACAAATGTCCTAGCACCTCTTCTACCCTTCTCAGAACTCTGGAAATCCAGGTCACAATATGCCCAGATGACCTTCTCTTGAAGGACTCCTCTCCCTTTCAGCTGTCTGCAAATGTTTCAGGACAATTCATATGCTCCAGGCTTTCAGTTGGATGATCGATTTTAAAAAAACAAAACGAAAAAAAAAACTGCTCTCTTGATTTCTCTTCGCCTGGAATGCTTGAGTCTGGTCCTGAACACACCCTAGCCTCTAGATTCCACCATAAACTACCACTGTAGCCAGGAAATGTTGGCACAGTTCTCTTTCGCCTACTAGTTATTGCCCACCCTTCTCATTCATTGCTTGGGGATGTCCCAGGGTCTGTGAATACTTTGCCTGTGTCCTGTACTGTATGCTTTGAGATAAGCGGAAGACTTGCCTGTAAATTCCATATCTTGGAGTATTGGACACAGGCCACCTTCCTTTCCTTGGTTACTCTACATTGCTTGCTATGAAACGGAGGACTCTGTGGTGTAGGGTTATAGGTTCTCAAAGGCTTGCCAATGTCCATACCCCAAAGTTTATAAATATTTTGCCTGTATCCTGTACCTAGTTCCAAATTGAGGTATCAGAGAAACGTTTTAGAATTGCCGCCTTTAGTGTATTTAGGCTAGAAGTATGTGTCGACATTGTATCAAGTTTTATTTAAAAGGTCGCATACATCATAAACAAAACAGAACAAAAAATAATCCCTTGCATTCCAGGCAGTAACTAAACAGAGGAGATTCCTATCTCACAGGTGAAGGGCTTCTCCCTGTCACCAACAAAACAAAGCTGTGTGCAAACCTTTTCCTTTCTTGTACAAAGCAATCTTTCATCCACAGCTCTCAGGTGTGGCTCTCTGAGTCCCAGGCCAGGAGCAACTTCTTGCTGGAGTCCTGCTTTATTTATACCACCTGCTGGGGGTCGTTAGTGGACTGCAAAATCCAGTCCGGAACCAACTTTGCCAAAGTGTCCTGGAAAACCCAGACTGGACTCCACCTTAGTCTCCCAGATATGAATGTATGCGAGGTGGCACATTGGCGTCCATCAATCACCTCGCCTTTCATAATGTTACATATCCCCCCCTCTGCTTAAGCCACTGCAGCTGAGCAACTGTCCCAACCAAGCAATGGACATGGGAAAGGGCATCTATGTTATCCTGACGTTTCCCAGCTCTTTGCTCCACTGTGAATTTAAATGCTTGTAGTGCAAGAAACCACCTTGTCACTTGACTATTTTTCTCCTTGTTATCACACATCCAATTGAGAGGGCCATGATCAATAACCAATTTGAATTGTCACCACAACAGTTAATATTTCAGGGCCTCCAAAGCCCATTTGATAGCCAAACATTCTTTCTCAAAATTGCATAGTTTTATTGTTTAAGCCAGTGGTTCTTAACCTTGTTGGAGGTACTGAACCCCACCAGTTTCATATGCGCATTCACCGAACCCTTCTTAATTGGAAAAATAAAATATGATTTTTAAAATTCAAAACATAGGTATATATTTATACATAGGTGCACAAAATGAACAAAACCGTTAAGAACAAAGAACAAAACCATTAAAACATGATTTTCACACAAAAACAAAAACATAATAATGAATATTTACTGCACAAATCATATGAGTCGGGTGTGGGTCTTCACCTCCGCCGAACCCGCGAGACGGACTCGCCGAACCCCTGGGGTTCGATCGAACCCAGGTTAAGAACCACTGGTTTAAGCTTTGTGCTCAGGAAAACCACAGGGTGTTCCTCCCCATCTCTGATTTGGACAGTACAGCACCAAGTCCCACATCAGAAGCATCTACTGTACCACAAAGTCTTTTGTGAAATCTGGTGTCAGGAGCACAGGTTGGGCACAGAGAGCTTGTTTCAACATTTGAAATGCTGTCTTCTCCTCAGGATTCCACTTAATCGTAACCGACCCCCCCCCCCCCCCTACCTTTTGTCAGATCTGTCTGTGGGGCGGCAATGGTGGCAAATTGGGTATAAAACGCCTATAGTAGCCAGTGATATCAAGAAATGCCTGGATTTGCAATAATGTAGCCAAGGTATTTGGCCTCCTCCCAAGCCTATCACACACTTTTTGGGGTTGGCGGTAAGACCTGCTTTCCTAAGCGAATTTACTACTGACTGCATCCGGGGCAAATGAGACTCCCAATCTGGGCTGTGGATGACCACATCGTTCAAATGGGTAGCTGCGTTTTGGCGATATGGTCTTAACGTTCTATCCATCAGTCTCTGGAATGAGGCAGGAGCACCATGCAAACCAAACTGCATCCGCTTATATTGGAAGGACCCCTCGGGGGTAGAGAATGCTGTCTTTTTTCTTTTGCATATTCCTGTAGGGGTATCTGCCAATAGCCTCTAACATGTTCTTTATTTCGTTTGCCACTGCTTCCCGCCTGGCCTCGGGTATTCTATAGGGCTTTACATTTACACGGACACCCGGCTGTGAAACTGTCGTGCTGTATTATTGTGGTCAGTCCGGGTAGGTGAGAGTCTCCATTCTTTCTCACAAACTCCTTAACATGTTCTTTTGGGGGGTTGGTATTGCCAGTAAATTCTCTCTGTCCTTCCAAGGTTTAAAGAGATTAATGTGATAGATTTGTTCCTTTTTCCTTTTCCCTGGCTGGTAAACCTTTATAGTTTACTTCACCTACTTTCTCCATAATTTCAAAGGGACCTTGCCACTTTGCTAGGAATTTACTGTCCACTGTGGGCAATAGTACCAGCGCTCCTTCCCCAGGGTTGAAGGTACGGATCTTGGCACCCCGGTTATAAACCCTTCTCTGGGCCTCCTGGGCTTGCTCCATATGTTCCCATACAAGCGGCATGATGGCTGCAATTCTATCCTTCATCTGTGAGATATGCTTGTTGACGCTTCTATAGGGTGTGGTCTCTCCCTCCCATGTGTTGGTTTTTTTTTTTTTTTTTTTTTTTTTTGGGACATCTAGCAACCCCCTGGAATGTTTACCGTACAGTAGTTCAAAAGGCGAGTACCCTGTAGATGCCTGAGGTACAGTGAAGGAAATAAGTATTCGATCCCCTGCTGGTTTTGAATGTTTGCCCACTTTACAAAGAAATGATCAGTCTAAAAACTACAGAAACGTCTGACTTCTGTGATTGCCAACAAGGGATTTGCCACCAAGTACTAAGCCATGTTTTGTCAAGGGGATCAAATACTTATTTCCCTCATGAACATGCAAATCAGTGCATAATTTGTTAGACATGCGTTTCTTTTGAATTTTTTGTTGCTATTCTGTCTCTCAGTGTTACAATACACCTACCATTCGATTTTTAGACTGATCATTTCTTTGTGAGTGGGCAAACATTCAAAATCAGCAGGGGATCAAATACTTATTTCCTTCACTGTATCTCTCGTGCAGCAAACATGAGGTACGGTAACAAAAAAATCCCATTTTGTCCACTACCTTTTGTAACATATTCTTGAGCGTCTTAAGTCTCTCCACAAGACCACCGGTTTGGGAGTGGTACTGAGGTACGGAGATGGGAGATTTTGACCAAGTTACACAATTCTTTCCTGACACTGAACATAAATGGCGTGCCCTGATCCATTAATATCTCTTTTAGAATACCCACATGACAAAATACCCGGACAAGCTCTCAGGCAATAGTCTTAGCAGAGGTATTACACAAGGGAATTGCTTCAGAATACCGTGTGGCATAATCCAGTATAACCAGTATGTGCTAATGGCCCCGGGCAGACTTTACTACTGGTCCCACTAGATCCATGCCCACTCTTTCAAAAGGCACTTCAATTATTGGTAAAGGTACCAGTGGACTGCGAAAATGGGGCAAAGGTGCAGATTACTGACAGTCTGGGCATGACTCACAATACTCTTTGACATCTGCATGTAAACCAGGTCAATTGAAAATCTGGGTTATTCTCTCCTTTAGTTTTCTCTATACTTAGATGTCCACCCGTTTTTATGACCATGGGCTAAATCTAGTACCATCCGGCGATAGGGTTTTGGGACCACTAGCTGCTCCACCACCTCCTCCCCTTGCTTTTATTACTTGATACAGCAAGCTATTTTTAAGAGCCATGTAGGGAAAAGACACCCCCTACATCCGTTTCAACCAGTTCCCCATCAATCGTTTTAATGTTTTCTCAGGCTCTATTAAGTGTTGAGTCTTTCAGTTGTTCCCTACAAAAATCCTCTTTTCTGACCTCTAGGTCAGGCACCACATTCTGTCCACTCTCATTAGAGCTAGAGATAATCTCTTGTTCAATATCTGCAACCTCTGGGTTGGAATCCAGCTCCTCCTGCTCCCTAGCCATTAGAGAGAGAGGGAAAGGATCTACCCCTTCCTTGGACACACCAACAGTTTTTTTGCTTCAACTTTGCAGTCAAAGGAGTCAGGAGTGAGTTCAGGTGTTTCCCCAGCAGGGGGAGCTCGGTCCTCTTGACTCCTCCTTTTCCCACAACCTCCAGAAATCGGGAAAATCTCTCCCCACTATGGCTTCATGAAGTAGTGAGGGTACCACTCCCACTGAATGTGTCACAGGGCTCCAGGGAGTATCCATGTCAACCATAGCAGTCTGGTAGTTGCGTGTATCACTATGTATACAAATAACCCCAATAGTGCTAGGGTGTAACCTTGCAGGGTTTACAAAATCACCTTTGACTAAGGTCACAACACTACCAGAGTCTAGCAGAGCAGTTACTGGCTTTTCATTAATTGAAATCACACACATTTGCTTTTCCATGCGTTCCTGACATGCTGCTGTACATACCACCTGTGCAAAAAGAGACATGCGTATTTCTAAATAAACATTTTCACATTGCATTGGTTCATCATTTAGGGAACGAACAGTTTGCAGCAATATGACCAAATGCATGGCAACGATAACCTTTTAAACCTTTTATAGGTTCTGTACCCAGACCTCTAAACTGCCTCAGGGACCTTCCTGACCTCTTTGGCTAGTTTCCAGGTCCTGAGCCCACAGTCTCATTATCTAAAGTAACGGTCCTGTAATTTTTTCCCTGAGCCCTCGAACCCAGGAACAGTCTTACCGGATCCCCCTGGTGGTTTTTCATCCCTAGCAACATTGGGGTGGGGCATGGATAAGTGCAACAAGTCCTCAGCGGCCATATATCTCTCCACCAGGTCCACCAGCTGGTTTTCAGTCTTAGGGTCTCCATGGCCAACCCACTTCCTCAAAGTGGCAGGGAGCGCACGTAGATACCAGTTTTATGACCACACGCTCCACTACCTGAGGGCCTGACAAAGTCTCTGGCTGGAGCCACTTCTTGGTGAGATGTATTAAGTCAAACATCTGGGAGCAGGGTGGCTTGTCAGTACTGTACGACCACTGATGCATCCGTTGAGCCCGAACTGCAATGGTGACGCCCAGGTGTGCAAGGACCTCAACCTTCAGCTTCTCATAATCCTGGGCAGCATCTGGTTCCAGGTCATAATAGGCCTTTTTGGGATTCACCTGTCAGAAATGGTGCAAGCAGTCCCACCCATTGCTCTTTTGGCCTTCCTTCCTGAACAGCAACTCTCTCAAAAGTTGTGAGGTAGGCTTCCATATCATCTGCAGGTGTCATCTTTTGCAGGTGGCAGCAGACCTGTGGACTCCTTCTTTAATTCCACCAGGTGTTGGGTCACCTCCTTAAGGAGCTCTCGGTTGGCTTGTTGGGCCTCCGCAAACTGGTGATTCTCCTCCTGTTCTGCTGCAGTGGCTTCTGCCAACTGGCGATTGGTTTCCTGCTGGGTTGCCATGGCCTACAGCAAGGCTCTTATCAACTCCGTCTTCCCACTTGCTTAGGAAGTTAGTTGCCCGCATCCTCCACCATATGTGGGGATTAGCTCAGGTGGGGGGGGGGGGATCACCTTCCCTGGGAAAAAGGTAGCCCAGACGGCAGGTCTTTCTTAAAAATCTGACTTGTAGCCAGTTTTATTTAAAAGGTCGCATGCATCATTGACAAAACCGAAAATAAACCCTTGCCATCCAGGCAGTAACTAAACAGAGGAGATTCCTATTTCACAGGTGAAGGGTTTCTCCCTGTCACCAACAAAACAGAGCAATGTGTAAACCTTTTTCTTGTACAAAGCAGACTTTCATCCACAGCTCTCTCAGGTATGGCTCTGAGTTCTAGGTCTAGAGCAACTTCATGCTCCAGCCCTGCTTTATTTATACCACCTGCTGGTGGTCATTAGTGGACCGCAAAACCAACTCTGCTAAAGTGGCCTGGAAAACCCGGATGTGCGAGGGGAGATACTTAAATCTAAATATATATATATATATATATATATATATATATTTAGATTTAAGTATTGGGACGCCTACCTTTACACACACATGAACTTTAATGGCATCACAGTCTTAGTCCATAGGGTTCAATATTGAGTTGGCCCACCCGTTGCAGCCATAACAGCTTCAACTCTTCTGGGAAGGCTGTCCACAAGGTTTTGGAGTGTTGTCATGGGAATGTTGGACCATTCTGACTGAAGAGCATTTGTGAGGTCAGGCACTGATGTCGGATGAGAAGGCCTGGCTCGCAATCTCCGCTCTAATTCATACCAAAGGTTTTCTGTCGGTTTGAGGTAAGAACTCTGTGCAGGCCAGTCAAGTTCATACTCCCCAGATTTGCTCATCCATGTCTTTATGGACCTTGCTTTGCACAGTGGTGCGGAGTCATATTGGAACAGGAAGGGGCCATCCCCAAACTGTTCCCACAAAGTTGGGAGCATGAAATTGTCCAAAATGTCTTGGTATGCTGACGCCTTAAGAGTTAACTTCACTGCAACTAAGGGGCCAAGCCCAATCCCTGGAAAACAACCCCACACCGTAATCCCCCCCTCCACCAAACTTTACACTTGGCACAGTGCAGTCAGGTAAGTACCATTCTCATGGAAACCGCCAAACCCAGACATGTCCATTTGGATTGTCAGACACAGAAGCATGATTCGTCACTCCAGAGAACACGTATCCACTGCTCTAGAGTCCAGTGGCGGCGTGCTTTACACCACTGCATCCAACGCCTTTCATTGCACTTGGTGAAGTAAGGCTTGAATGCAGCTGCTCAGCCATGGAAACACATTCTTGAAGCTGTCTGCGCACTGTTGTGCTAATCCTGAAAGCCACACAAAGTTTGGAGCTCTTTAGCTGTTTACTCTGCAGACAGTTGGCGGCTTCTGCACACTGTGCATGCCCTGACCCTGCTCTATCATTTTACGTGGCCTACCACTTCATGGTTGAGTTGCTGTTGTTCCCGGTTGCTTCCATTTTGTTACAATACCACTATAACAGTTGACCGTGGAATATTTAGTAGCTAGGAAATTTCACGGATGGACTTATTGCACAGGTGACAACCTATCACGGTACCACACTTGAATTCACTGAGCTCCTGAGAGTAACCCATTCTTTCACAAATGTTTTGTAGAAGCAGTCTGCATGCTTAGGTGCTTGATTGTATACACCTGTGGCTATGGAGGTGATTGGAACACTGTAATCCAATGATTTGGAGGGGTGTCCCAATACTTTTGGTGTGTTTTTTTTTTTTTTTTATAATTTTTTTTTTTTCCTTTCTTTCTTTCTTGATTTATTTTTGCCCCAAGGGTTTACTGTGTCTCCCAGTGCACTTGATGAGGTTAAAGATTTAGGTGAGCAAGAAAAAAAGACTCCTAGCCTTTTCCCAGCAAGCCACATCTGCTATCTCAAGACCAATTGCATCAAAGTCCATGTACAGCAATTTGTTCCTTTCCACTAATTGGATCAGAATTTGAGTAATTTTATTTGTCAAATTTTGGTGCATACATATTTTAATTTGTTTTAGAAATTTTGTTTTCTCTGCTCGTTACTCTGTGAGCCTTGTTGGAGTATGTGTTTTTTTTACATGAACCTATGTATATAAGCATCACCAGGTATAAGTGAAAGCTTCATAGTCTGGTGTGACCAGCAGCTGTCACATGACGATCAAAGGAGACTTTTTTGACTTGCAGGTCGACTGACAATATTGCTTCTCCTTCTGTATGCTAAGTAAAATGGCAGCATCCAGTGGGTGAATAACTGGGTCTCCGTCGACAGACCCGAGTATTTGCTTACTTGTGTGTTTTTTGTTTTTTTTTTACCAGTGAATTTTTTTTTAATAAGCATAAAAGTTCATATTTGGCAGTGATTTCTGTAAGCATTGGCAAAGGAAAGGGATGATTTTTTTATCTTCTTCCCCCAAAGGAAAACCCAAGTGAAGAAGATGCTGCAATTGTGGATAAAATACTTTCTATGCGCACACTTAAGAAGGAGGTGAGGAAAATCTAGACTTAACTGACCCTCCAATATGCTCTTACTGGTGATCTATAACTGAGTTAACATTTCATCATTGATATACTCATGTTTTAGCTACCTTCAGGAGCTTATTTTGATGCAGAAGAATATTTTGTCAAGTATAAGAATTAGTAAGTATCTTTCCATTAAATGTTTGCCTCCAAACATGTGAGTCAATTACTGATCTATATACTGTGGTTCCAGCTCCTATCTGCACTGTGAATGGGCCACCATTCAACAGCTTGAGAGAGACAAGCGCATCCACCAGAAGCTCAAGAGGTTTAAGACGAAGATGGCTCAGATGCGTCATTTCCTACCAGAGGATGAGGAGTCCTTTAATCCAGACTATGTTGAAGTGGATCGAATCCTGGATGAATCTCATAGCATTGATAAGGACAATGGGGAAGTTAGTCTGATCTTTATTTTAAATACTTTTATTTCTTTGTGTGTTTGTGTCCATATAGTGCAAAGTAAACCTCTTTACAATGTAAAGAACCTATATGTGTTTAGTATACTATTAAGTAATTTAATCATAAATACAAATAAATAACAATGCAACCCAATTTAATATTAAGGATATAAAAGTAGGGGCTGTTCAGTTTTGTGGTGTGCGTTTTTTTTTTTTTTTGTTGCCTGTCTCTGGCCCCAGTACAGAGATTCATTTTCTAATTGCCCTGGTTACCTTTTATCATCGGGACAGAAGGGGAGGGGAAATCTAAATTTTAATTGTTTCTGTCTCTGAAACAGAAGGTATGGGGAACACTTCCAGTTGTGACACCTGTTCCAGTAACAACTAACTGAAGGGATTTGTTGTTGCTTTTGTTCTTGCTTTCAATTGCTATTGTGTTTCCTGGATAACAGGTGAGAGAAAATCTCTCCATTAGGACAGCACATCGGAAAAAAAAAAAAGGGGGAAAAAAAGGGGGGGGGGTAGTGTTCAGAGCAGTTGAAGTTGTGAACTGAACCTGCTGCTTCTCTTTTGCAGCCTGTGGTTTATTATCTTGTGAAGTGGTGCTCACTACCCTATGAAGACAGTACCTGGGAGCTTAAAGAAGATGTAGATGACAGAAAGATTGATGAGTTCAAAAGAACTGAGTCTCGTCAGCCAAATCTCAAGCGTGTGGTATGTGACAAGTTGTGAAATATTTTGGATCTTCAGTTGTACAAACATGGGTAACTAATTCTATTGAATCTGTTTCTCTCAAGGCACGGCCTGCAGCTACATCTTGGAAGAAGTTAGACCTCACTCGGGAATACAGAAACAATAACCAGTTAAGAGAATACCAGTTGGAGGGAGTCAATTGGCTGCTGTTTAATTGGTACAACAGGTGAGCAGAGGTAGCAGTTATGCCAGAAATGATGTTGTATAGGTGAACTGATGACCATGCAAAATCCAATGACCTTGGTATAAAATGAGGTTTAATTTTAGTGTAAAAAATACATGCATTATTGATTGTAGTAGTTTGCTCAAATGAAGAGCATTAGTCTCTCACATTGAAAGATTTAGGTTGTGTAATTGACAGTTGTCAGATATGCATGAATTGAGGAATGCATGAAGTCATATATTGTCGGTTTATATTGTCATCCACAGGAAATTTGGGCACTGGCAAACCAAAAAAATTATAGATTTCCCTGTGATAATCTAAAGTAAACAACCTGAGAATGATCAGAGCTGATGACAAACTATAATGGTAGCAATTCCAGCTTAAAGCGGAATTAAACCTCCACATAAAAAAAATAGAAAATGGCCCGCGGGAGCTTAATGCTTTCAGGTGTAATATGCAAAGCATATTACCACGTTATGGCAGATTTACCTGCCAAGCGGTCCTTTCCAGTATTGTGTTGTCAGTACTCTTAGTTGTCACAAGTGCTTTCATGTTCTGGTCTTCCTTCCGGGTTCGGACTCCTAGGTCGCTCGTCTGTCTGTCTGTGACGACATCACTTCCACACATACACATAGGAGTCAGATCATTATGGCACAGAGCAGTTTCTTAAATGTGTGTGCTAAGCTGCGTATGCGTTATTCAGTACATAAACTTTGACAGGCAAGGAAAAGTGATTATGACAGAAGAGACCAAGAGCATCTCTCCTGTCATAAAAATTGTACCGGTCAGTGTGTCCCCTTCTTCTTTTTTTTTTTTTTTTTTTTTTTTTTTTTGCTTAGATTTGCCAGCAGCAAACTATTTTAGCTCTTTGTCAATCCTGATTCTTTTAAGGATGAAAAAGCTTTCTGGTCCACCATTTCCCAGTGGCTGAGGCAGGACATCAAGCTTATGGTCTCAAGCATTGGATGCTACCCTTTTCTGTTAATCACTTGCCCTCCTGAGGATTTACCCCTCTTCATGACCAGGCCATTTTTTGCTGTTCGGCACTGTGCTATTTCAACTGGTAATTGTGCAATGCTGCACCCAAACAAAATTTTTGTCCTTTTTTTCACACAAATAGAGCTTTCTTTTGGTGGTATTTGATCACCTCTGCGGTTTTTATTTTTTTTGCACTATAAACAAAGAGACCGAAAATTTTGAAAACAAAACCCGGTATATTTCCCTTTTATGGTTATAAAATATATCCAATAAACTCAGTCTTAAATTTAGGCTAAAAATGTATTCTGCTACATTTTTAGTAAAAAAAAAAAAAAATCTCAATACGTGCATATTGGTTTGTGTGAAAGTTATAGCATCTACAAACTACAGTGTATATATAATGAAATGTACGTAGCTTTTACTTTCTGACTGCCTATCACATTTCTTGAGGCGATAAAATGCCAGAACAGTACAACCCCACCCCTCCCCCAAATGACCCCTGTTTGGAAAATAGACACCCCCAAGGATTTGCAGGGAGGCATGTTGTGTCCATGGAACATTTTATTTTTTGCCATAAATTTTTTTGAATAAGACTTTTTTTTTTTCTTTAACACAAAGTTGTAACTTTAATTATATATTGCTTATGCATGCCATGGGTATATGTGGAGTAACACCCCAAATCACATTCTTCCACTTCTGCTGAGTATGGAGATACCACATGTGAGAGATGTTTTGGCAGCCTAGCTACATACAAGCCCCCAAAACTAATGACTATCTCCAGGCTTTCAAAGGGCATATTTCCTGTGAAAAAGGAAGGGGGAGTAGGGGGTTGGTCCATTCCTGCTGCTCGTAAAAACAATTCAGCAGCTAATTGGCCTTGGCCACTAGGATTATTATATTTTTATTTTTAATCAAACTTTTTATTGAGAGGGACAGATCTGCAGTTGCATCACAAATTCAATGAAAACAAACAGGTCTGTTCGACAAGCGAATATTACAGTATACAGATAGTAAAGCCTTTGCCGCTGGCAAGGAAAGGAGGACCAGCATGATAACCGCCAACATAATAGTTTTACAGAGAGTAATCATTCCTCTTCCTCCTCGCCACATGTAAACGTAGAGTCATGTCTTTTATCCCAAACTTTGATATTTAGCATGGCATCCTCTATGTATATAAATGACCTTCTTATATGGTAAAGTACTATTTACCACAGCTACCCACTGTGAAAACGTAGGCAACAGTGCCTGCAACCACATATGAGCAAGCAATAATCTAGCTACAAACAGCATCTCTTGCAGAAAAAGAGTCTGAAATTTGTCGGTTTATGAGCTAGGAAAAAGACAGAGTAGGCACTGCTTAGGGTAAAGGGTAAGGGGAGAGCCCATTTTGTCATGAAGGAACTGGATCACTTGAGACCACCAACCCCGAATGAGGGGACAGGACCATAGTAAATGAAAGAAAGTATTGTCGGGGTCCCCAAATTTAGGGCAAAGTGGGCTATATTGTAGCCTGTATTTAGACAATTGAATTGGTGTTAAATAGGTTCTATGTGTAATAATATATAGCTGAGTGAGGTGGTCCGACAACTTCGGGGAAACCACCTTACTCGAGGAGAACACCTCCTCCCACATTTAACCATCCAACTCCCCTACATCCACCTCCCAGCGGGTTTTAAGGCGGTATGCCAAATATTATGCAGAAGGTGAAAGTAGAGCATTATAGAATGTGGATGCAAGTTTCTTGGATTCCATGCCCAAAATCACATCCAGAAGACAATTAGAGTTGGATTGTAAAACGGAGTCACCATACTGGGCACGCAGAGCATGGCGGGAGCTGGAGATAGCAACAAAAACATAAAATTGGAGAGATCATATTCCCTTTTGAGGTCTTGAAATGATTTGACACCTGCACTGGTGAACACCTGGAAGACAAATAAAATCCCCCTACTGATCCAGAATCTAAAATCAGGGAGTGTGCGCAATTCGGGGAGGTCCGGGTTATCCCACAAAGGGGTATGGGCGTGGATGTGTGGAAGCTGTAACCTACTAGAGGCCAGTGACCAAATTTTACAATGGTGACACAACAATTCCCTCCGGTCCCCCACAGTCACAAGGTCTCGCACACCTCGCAATAATAATTGAAATGGATGAACAACCCAAGAAAAAACTTGGGCACTCACCAATGCAAGGTATCTATTCCTATCCCCCTTATCTAAGTGAAAAAAATTAGACCATTGGGCTGCCAAATAATAAAGATTAATATCCAGGAGCTCAATACCACCCAGATGCGTGGGATTTTTAAGAGCACGCCATGACAATTTATGCTGAGTATTGCCCCATACAAAAGAATTAAGCATATAATCAAGGGATTTAAATACCCGCAACGGTAAATATACAGGTGCATGCCAAAGAATATAAAGAAGTTTAGGAAGGAGCACCATCTTACTCAAATTAACACGTCCCATAACCCCAAGAGGGAGACGAGACCAGGCTTGCAATTTGAACTTCAGCATAGGATAAAGGGGTTCTAAATTAAGTCAGAGATAGTCCTCAGCATCACGAGAAACCACAATCCCATGATGGGTAATTCTGCTGATTCTAACTAAAGAAAGATTGTCCTGTTCTTTAGTAGAGGCATCAAAAGGAAGAATCTGGGATTTCCCCCAATTTATTCGAAGCCCTGAAAAACATCTGAAATCCTCTATAAGAGCAAAAGCAGCCCCAAGCGAAGGGGTCTGTATCCTCCAGATACAAAAGCATGTCATCTGCATATAAACTCAACGTCTCGGTCAACAGGCCGGAGCGCAAAGCACGGATATCAGGATGTAATTGAATAGCTATGTCCAAGGGCTCTACTGCCAGAGCATACAACGGGAGATAAGGGGCGTACCTCTGGAAAGTGGGAAGAAATCCGACACCCGACCACCAACCAGGACCCTAGGCATAGGAGCGTGATAGAGTAGTCTAAGCCAGGGCTTAAAATTTCAAGTCATGAGCTACTAGGCAGGCCTTAGAGTTACTCGCCACCAACAGAGACACCTGTACCAGGGGCGGACTGACAACTCATGGGGCCCCTGTGTCCTTGGCCAAACTCAAAAAAGCCTACGAAAAAGGTACCAGGGGCATCTCATGGGGCCCCCTACTGACACCGGGCCCTTGGGCAGTGCCCGAGTTTTCAAATGGTCAGTCCGCCCCTGACCTGTACACACACGTACACACACACAGATGTACACACACGCACATGTATACACACACAGGCACGTACAGACACACAGATACATGTACATACACAGAAATACACGCGCACAGACACATGTATATACAGACACGTACGTACATACACACAAACACACACACGTACAGACACATGTACACACACACACACATGCGTGTACATACACGCAGACACCTGTACAGATACACACATGTACATACACAGAGACACATGTGCAATTGCACATGCATACACAGACACACATGTACACCCCCCCCCATAAAAAGTTGCAGTACTTCGTTGTTCACTGACAGATCCGGGTACTGCACTCTAGGGGGAGGCAGAGAGCACAGCACACACTCCTTGCTTTGCTTTCACTGCACTGAACTATTGAGCAGTCTGACGGCTCTCAGTGCCAATGACAGATCCGGCCTGAGCTCCGATCCTGCTCAGCAAGACAGCCCTGGGGGACACACTCACCCCCACCATAATTTCCACTCGCCATTGGCGAGCAGGTGAGTGGAAATTTCAAACCCTGGTCTAAGCCATTTAAGGAACTTGGGCCCGAAACCGAAGTTTCGTAAACATTCCCATAAATACCCCCACTCCACGGAGTCAAAAGCCTTAGCTGCATCTAGGGAAACCACGACTCTAGAACCCATATTATCATGGGTAGCTTGCAAATTCATGAAGAGCGTCCAAAGATTGAATGCTGTATTCTTTGCTGGCATGAACCCGACCTAATCTGGATGAATTAAATCTAGTATAACTTTATTTAGGCGCAAGGTCAGGGCCTTAGCCAAGATCTTAATATCCAATTGCAGGAGGGAGATGGGGCGATACGACTCGGGGAGTAAGGGATCCTTTTCCGGGTTTAGAGATGAGGACAATTAAAGCTTCGTGCATAGACTGGGGGAGGGAGGCGGATTCAAAGATATGTTGCTATAAGGAATGTAAACTGAGAATTAGCAATTCCTGAAAATAGGTGTAAAACTCCAGCGGGAGTCCATCCGAGCCTGGTGCTTTAGAGGGGGACAGGTGGGACATAGCCTCAGCAATATCGTCCGTGGAAGTGGGAGCCTCCAGAAGAGCAACTTGAGAAGGGGTGAGGGTAGCTCATCTGGAGAGTCATGAACTGTGGAGGAATAGAGACTAGAAAAAAATTACAAAACGCCTCCGCCACCAGGTCTGGGTCAGTGATACTGACACCTGAGGCACCCCTCAGGGAGATCACAATGGGGGGCCGAAGGTTTAAATGGGCCAAATACACTAGAAGACGACCAGCATGTTCCCTGTGCTCAAATATTCCCTGCATGGCAAAAATATGTTGCTTAACCTTCTCAAAGAGGAGATGATTAACCAGACGAGCCTGCAATTTGACCAATGAAGCGACTTCACCCGAAGGGTTAATTTGAAACTAATGTTCTAGGTCAAGTAAACGCTCCTGCGCCCGCCGAACAGCTAAGCTAGATGTAGATTTGTATCTGGAGATGCGGCACGCCAAAACACCACGAGCATGCAATTTTTAAAGGAGTCCCAAATGGAACCAAAATCAGCCGAGCCCTCATTAGTTGCAAAGAAACAGCCCCAGTCGGTCTGTACATCTTCTGGATTTGGAAGAACAGTCAGCCAGAAGGGATTCAACCTCCACATATAGATAGGGGAAGGAGAAGACTGGCTGAGTGTCATCCAGTAGGGAGCATGGTCTGACAATACCCGGGGCCAAAACCCAACTTGGATAGTAGAGATTTGGATATGAATATATAGTCTATGTGAGACATCATGGAGTAGGAGGCCAAAAAGGAGGAGTAAGCTTTGGTCATGGGGTGCAAGTGTCTCCAGGTGTCCACCAGCGCAAATTCCATCAAAATTTACCAAACCGAGTTACATGGGATGGACAAAGGGGTCATAATCCAATTTATCCAAACTAGGGTCTATAATCATATTAAAATCCCCCAACCACTCTGCAAGAATACCAGGATGACATGCAATGAACGTCAGGCCTTCAGTGAATACCGCAAACTGGAAGGGGGGAGGGATATAGTATGCCAAGATTCCTTGAGAACAGCATGTAAAAAAAAGAAATCTGCCGTGTGGATCCACCTGCAAAGTCAATAACTAACTGAAAAAGAAAAGCAGGTTTTTTTTAAGGGCCATCTGAAGCTGACCAGTGACGTGGGTTTCCACAAGAACCGCCACATCAGCCTTTAGAGATTCTAGGTGGGACATGATTGCAGTGCACTTAGGTCGAGCCCTCATACCACGGATGTTCCATGTCAAGAACGTAAGAAAGGCCATGACGCTATAAAAGATAAAGGGGTAGGCAGGCTAATCCACAGGAGCAAAACAGTATATAATAGGACCAAGGGGTAGTGCAAAATACAAGTATATACACTCATTTGGGACATAGTCAAAAGGGCCACTAGGATTGTTTTTTACATAAAAGCCGACCACCATTTGAAAAAAAACGATACCAGGATGATGCCTGTAGCTGCAGGCATCATCCCAGTATAACCACTCCAAGCCCAGCGACATACCAGTACATTTCTGGTCCATGTTGGGCATATATGTAACAGCAGAGAACACGGGCATATGATGAATTGGCTCTGTGGATCAACATGACCGCAATTCATTCTTTTTTGTAATGCCCATGTTGAAGATTAGGCCCAAAAGAGTTTTAAATTCAGAAACGGTGAGAGGTTTCTATGCAAATTGTCTGGCAAGAGCTGAATTTGGGTGGGCGGCCATGTATTGTGCGTATAAATTGCCTTGGCCCACAATCAATTGATACAAATCTTCAGTGAAAAACAGCAGAGGGGCTAAATGCTAGTGCTGGTAGCGAACAGGGCCGATCCTACTAACTCTGCATTTTTGTGAACACTATACAAAGGAGGCACTGGTATAGTTCTGTTCATGATCAATATGTTGATCCTTACAAAAACTAAAGTAGTAATGGTGGTGATCAGCGACCTATAGTGTGCGGGCAATGTAACGCTAGCTGACCCTGGCTGGGTGAGGCGCTTACTGACCCTGATGCTATCTGATGTCGCTAGTGGCAGGAATACAATGATCAGTGAAAAATTCTATATACTGACACTGTACTAATGGCACTGGCTGAGTGACGGGGCGATTAAAGGGTTAATAGAGGCAATCAAAGGGTTAAATGTGCTATTCTAACGCATGCATGTAAAATGTGGTGGTGCTTTTACTCGGTGCTGTGTTCTCTCCGGGAAGTGGTTAAGGCACACTTTACTAGATTTGATAGTGCCTCCTGGGTCCTTTGGCATCAGGCTACTGTGTTGCTGATATGTAAGATTGCCACCTGTTCTTCAGTTTCCACTTTTTCCATGTTTTACCAGATAGATGTACAGGCCTCATCTGAAGCCAATTTCAGATGTGAGGTCCTTCAGGCAACTCTTTGAGTCCCCAGTTTTGTTGTGTTTTTTTTTTTTTTTTGTGGACTTGTTAAGGTCTGCTGTTGCCCACCCTTAGACTGCTTTTGGACTTCCCGTGTCCCTCAATGGACAAGAAGGAAAATTGGGTCACTGTAAAATCCTTTTCTTGGGATCCTTGAGAAACACTGGTCCCACCTGTGTGTTTTTTTTTGTTTTTTTTTTTCTTGCGAGCATCCTGTCCTACTATAGGAGGCAATGTAATCTGTCAATATATGACTTGTGTCCCTCATGGCACTCCAAGAAAGATTTTACAGTGAGAAAAAAAAAAATAATTTTTTTGATGGGTTGCTGTTTTGTGATAGTATTTATTAAAAAATAAAAAGTTTATTTTTTACTACTCCATCCAATTTTTTTTCATTTTATGAAAAAAAAATTGGAGTAGAAAAATAACATTTCTCCTCCCCTTTTTTTTTTTTTTGATCGCGGTCTAAAATTGACTCCCCACATTTTCTGTCCCAAAAAGAGACTTTGTTCAATGAAATAAATCATTGTCTATCTGATAGCATGGCTCTGAAATCCATTTTGCTATGCTGTTCAGCCATACCTTATTTATGTAAGGTACATACAAACACTAACAGAATTATATTTAGTTTGCTTACAACACTGTATATCATTAACAGTTCCCATGCATTGTATAGCTTGGTGCTACTGATCTTCTACAGGCTCTTTGTAGCCACTTCCTGTAAACATGCATACACTTAATGTCTGCATTGTATTTCTTGGAGTGGGTTTCCTAAAGGGTGACAACAATGGATCATCCCTCCATGATGTGTATTTTAGTCTCCATCAGAAGTCTGTGAGACCGGGTGACAATGCAGGAGCCCAAATAGGCAACAAGGACAGAGCATTGTCACCTATAAGAGGAAATGCCTTTAGCAAAGACCCTCATTGTGGGATCATCAGGTGTTTAACGATTTAAATATACTGAAATTGACCTTTCAAAATGTGACTAATTCGGCTAATGACTTTAAAATACATTTTTGTTCCTGCAGGCAGAACTGTATTCTGGCTGATGAAATGGGTTTAGGCAAGACAATCCAGTCTATCACATTTCTGCAGGAAGTGCATAATGTTGGGGTGCAAGGCCCTTTCTTAGTGATTGCTCCTCTTTCCACTATTACCAACTGGGAAAGGGAGTTTGCAAGCTGGACTCAAATGAACACCATTGTTTACCATGGCAGCTTGGCCAGCCGACAAATGATCCAACAGTATGAGATGTACTGCAAAGATTCAAAGGTCAGTTTGTGTGCATTGTGTAGCTTAAGTATTTCCTCGTCTATTCACTGAAGGAATTCTCAATTTTCATTTCTTTAGGAGTTGCCTTGTTTCCAGCTATAATCTGTAGTACCTTGTGTCAAGTGTCACTATCATTTTCTTTGATAGCACTAACCTCTCTTACTTTTTAGGGTCGTCTCATTCCTGGAGCTTACAAGTTTGATGCTTTAATCACAACTTTTGAGATGGTGCTTTCTGATTGCCCTGAGCTACGTGAAATTGAATGGCGTTGCGTCATTATTGATGAAGCTCATCGTTTGAAAAACAGAAACTGTAAGCTTTTGGACAGCTTGAAGCACATGGATCTAGTGAGTTTATAATTTTATAGTAAATTTTGAGTTTTTTTTCCCCATTTTTCTAAAATTGTGAATACAAACTGTCAAATCACTTGGAATTTTCTAGGAGCACAAGGTCCTCTTGACTGGGACACCATTACAGAACACTGTGGAGGAGCTGTTTAGTCTATTACATTTCCTAGAGCCTAGTCAGTTTGCCTCTGAAGCAGAATTTCTGAAGGATTTTGGAGACCTTAAAACTGAGGAGCAGGTACATGGCATTAACATAGCCATCCACTGAAACTGAGATACAGTATGTACAGTAGATTTTCCTATTCCCGTCTACCTATGTGATGGACTGTTACTCTTTCCTTCACTTTGCTGCATGATATTGACATCTGTTATTGGACACGCCCAAGCTTTGCAGTGCTCAGACTGTATTATCAAAAAGTTAATCTTTTTTTGTGGTTGGTGATTTTTGATCCAAAACAAACCAGAGAACTCTTGGCTCTGGTTTTTTGTTAAACCACATTTTGGAAGTATGCAGAAAATAATAATGTTCTGTTGCATGTCTGTATTAGACATTTTCCCTGTCTTTCTCAGGTGCAAAAGCTGCAAGCCATCTTAAAGCCAATGATGCTAAGAAGGCTAAAGGAAGATGTGGAGAAGAATCTTGCACCCAAACAAGAGACTATCATTGAAGTGGAGTTAACGAACATTCAGAAGAAATACTATAGGGCCATCCTGGAAAAGAACTTTTCCTTTCTTACCAAAGGAGCTAGTCAGTCTAATACTCCCAACTTACTTAACACCATGATGGAGCTTCGCAAGTGCTGCAACCATCCCTATCTTATCACTGGTATGATAAAACTATATACATGACCCTAGTTCCCTCATTCCGTTCTTTCTTCTTCTTCTTCTTCTTCTTCTTTTTCTTCTTCTTTTTCTTTTTCTTTTTCTTCTTCTTTTTCTTCTTCTTTTTCTTCTTCTTTTTCTTCTTCTTTTTCTTCTTCTTTTTCTTCTTCTTTTTCTTCTTCTTCTTCTTTTTGAACATTCTTGTTTTGCAACTTTTTTTTCATTTATATTAAAATTCTTTTCTTTTCCTCGGTTTCACATACTCGCTAATGCTTGCCTAGTTTATATGTACATGCATGTATAACTTTTTTAAAAGGTATTAAATATTTTTGCATTTTTTTGGCCTGAAGTTCTACTTCATGTTAATCCTGTTGTTTTTGTTTTTGTTTTTTTTTTTTCTTAAATAACTAGGAGCGGAAGAAAAGATAATGTCTGACTTCCGAGAAGCGACACCAGTGATTCCTCTTGACTTCCACTTACAAGCAATGGTGCGCTCCTCTGGCAAATTAGTTCTAATAGACAAACTTCTACCCAAGCTTAAAGCTGGAGGGCATAAGGTTCTTATCTTTTCCCAAATGGTGCGGTGCCTGGATATTTTAGAGGATTATCTCATTCAGAGAAGGTAAAGAATTCAATACTCTACAACCTATACATGTAAATTTACAACAAACACAGGCTTTATCTGGTTCTCACTCTCTCTGCTTTGGAAAATTGTCAAAATATTTCTGAAGTTGTATGTGGGATGTTTTTCACCCATTTCTATTAACCTTTTACAATGCTCCTTTCACCTTAAAAACCCAAGCCAAGAGTTGTTCTTGTTTTGCATATATACATGCCTGCATACATGTTATGGGTTTTAAGTGAGTTTTCAGTTGGTAAAGCCTTAAAATAACTTTTCTGAATATGCAGTATATATTTTGCACTTTAAGTAGCGCATAATATTTTAAAGGTTTGGCTTTGAAATTTAATTCATAAGACTTAAATTTCAATTTGTGTTTTAAAACCTAGATATCTTTATGAACGAATTGACGGTAGAGTCCGTGGTAATATGCGCCAAGCAGCAATTGATCGATTCAGCCGCCCAGACTCTGATCGATTTGTATTCTTGCTATGTACTCGGGCTGGTGGGCTGGGGATCAACCTCACCGCTGCAGACACTTGTATCATCTTCGACTCTGACTGGAACCCGCAAAATGACCTTCAGGTATACGCAGATATCCCTGTCATTTATCTTTGTTACACTCCTTTTTCTCTTTCTTATATAGAACTGCAGTTAAGTACTTGAAATGACAATGAAAACAGTAACTAGCTTATATAAGACAACCAGCAATCACTGCATCCAGACTGGCCATGTAATGTAATCCTAAAACAATCCCTGTTTTTGTTTAGAGGCTCCTCATTCTCATTTTAGGAATTTTTGGGATGGGGATGTAAACTGTGTGGACCCTCCACTGAAGGTTATACATAGACCCAGAAAAAAAACTCCGCTCTTTCTCTGCTGAAGAATTACCTCTATTCTTTGTGACCTGCACTGTCAGCATGAAAAAGCGAGTTGGACATAACCCTTTTTTCTGGGTGTGAGATGCTGTACTGAATTTTATCTGCTTGTAGTAACTTGAGGTAATAAATGCTATGTTTCTTGATTTCGGCAAGTCCAGATAAAACCAGATTTGTTGCGGTCTGTCTGCATGATGTTAGTAACTTGCAGCTTTAAAATCTAGTGCACTTTCCAAGTTTCTCTGATTGTATTTAGTCATATTTGTCTCCAGGATTTCTCCAGGGTGTCACCCATCCTCTGGAACTCCCTGCCCCAACCCATCAGATTATCACCTACTCTCCTCTCCTTTAGGTGCACCCTGAAAACCCATCTCTTCAGGGAAGCCTACTCCACCCCCTGCTAACTTGCCGACCTCCTCCACTCTTCCTACCACTCCATCCTCCACAGCTATCTCTTCCTGTGCCACCATCCCCTCCCTCCTAGATTGTAAGCTCGAAAGAGCAGGGCCCTCAATCCCCTCATGTATTGTATTGGTATTGTTCTGTCACATGTTCTGTCCCCCTTTGAATTGTACAGCACTGAGTGAACTATTGGCGCTCTATAAATACTGTATTATAATAATAATATTTGTAAGCTAATAAGACTTTTCTTGTATTAAGGCACAAGCACGTTGTCACCGGATTGGTCAGAGCAAGGCTGTTAAGATTTACCGGCTGATCACCAGAAACTCCTATGAAAGAGAGATGTTTGACAAGGCTAGCTTGAAGTTAGGACTTGACAAAGCTGTACTCCAGTCTATGAGTGGACGGGACAACCACCTTAGCGGGGTGTGTATGATATTTGATAGAGATCAGCAGAAACAAAAACTATAGATTGTTTATTTATTTGAAATGCTAGAAACTAGATAAATATACTAAATGAATAAATGGCTATTTATGTTCATTTACAGCCCATCCAGCAGTTTACAAAGAAGGAGATTGAAGACTTACTTCGGAAAGGTGCTTATGCAGCCATCATGGATGAAGATGATGAAGGCTCTAAGTTTTGCGAGGAAGATATTGATCAAATTCTGTTGAGAAGAACTACCACCATAACAATAGAGTCTGAAGGCAAAGGTTCCACCTTCTCTAAGGTTGGTATCTGTTATAGCTATAGAATAACTGTATATAGTATATGTTTCATCAGTTGTGTTTTTTTGTTTTGTTTCTTTTTTTCTAATATAAAAAAATAGAAAATACATAAAAAATTTTGTGGATGCTATTACACAATTGATTTCAAAGTACTTGGGTGGTTTCCTCAGGTACGTTTTACTCACATGCTCATATAGAGCCTATGCTTAGAGGCGAACTAGAGGAATTTTCCTTATAGTGAATATTGAGAAATTTCATGTGTTTTTTGGTAACATTTTTTCTCTCTGTATCAGGCAAGTTTTGTAGCATCTGAAAACAGGACAGATATTTCGTTGGATGATCCTAACTTTTGGCAAAAGTGGGCTAAAAAAGCAGATTTAGATCTAGATCTGCTTAACAGTAAGGTGAGTTTAAATATGATTTGAAATTAAGAAAATAATTAAGTGACATTAACTGTTATACTTACGAAGGGGTCACTGAGTGCAGAAATATTCCTATTAATAATATGAATGTGCAGACATAGAGGTCCAAGAACAGATAAGGTTAGAATAGGAATAGTAGGTATTGCTCTTTAGTTTTGAAAGCCACTAGCCATAACACAGGTGCAAATGGCTGTCATTAATTAGAAAGTTGTTCCTTTATGTGAGGATGTACTGCTACAGGGCAGCAGGGGTGTGCAAAATCACGTGTATACATGATTTTGCATTTCCAGGTAGGGGGCAGGCACTCCCTATCCACGCCGCTATTGGCTCCTCAGCATGTCAATCACCTGGTCCTGGCCGCCAATTCTTGGCCGGGACTTGGTGATAGTCGGTGCAGCTAACAGGAGAGGTTTGTATGTAAACAATACAAATCTCTCCCCTGTCCACAGGAACAGGCTGCTTTCTATTGCTCTGCACAGCAGAGCAATAGAAAGCAGCTTGTCTACACAGTAAAACACAACACCGCACACAGTTAACCCTTTGATCACCCCAGGTGTTTACCCCTTCCTGGCCAGTGTCATTAGTACAGTGACTGCTTTTTATTAGCACTGATCACTGTATTAGTGTCACTGGGGATGTCAGTGACCGTCAGTTCCCACCCAGTGTCAGAATGCCTGCCGCAGTCCCGCAATAAGTCAGTGATCGCTGCCATTATTAGTAAAAATAAAAACTTTCACGGAAACCAATTAATTTACACGTATTGGGATTTTTTTTTTAGCAAAGACATGTAGCAGAATACATTTTGGCCTAAATTTTTATGAAGAAATTTTTATTTTTTAAAAAGTTTTATAGCAAAAAGTAAAAAAAAAATATTTTGTTTTTTTTTTCTTTTAAAAATTGTCAGTCCTCCTCCTTTTCAAATACCAAAAACCACCGAAAGAAAGCTCTATTCATGGGGGGAAAAAAAGGACATACATTTAATTTACGTACAATGTTGCATGACCGTGCAATTGCTGTATCGCCAAAAATGGTCTAATCAGGAAGGGGGGTAAATTCTCTAGTTTTGACTTTTTGCTATAAAACATATCCAGTACAAAAAAAAATTTTAAAAATCAAATTTCATCATAAATTTAAGCCAAAAGGTATTCTGCTACATGTCTTTGCTAAACAAAAATCCCAATACATGTAAATTAATTGGTGTATATGTGTGTGGTGATCAGCAACTTATAGCGGGATTGCGGAACTGTGGCGGGCATTCTGACACTGGGTGGGAACTGACTAACTGCCAATGACACTAATATAGTGATCAGTACTAATAAAAAGCACTGACACTGTACTAATGGCACTGGGCAGGAAGGGGTTAACATTAAAGGTTTAGCTGTGTGCTGTTTTACATAATGTGCTGTGTTTTACTTGGGAAACATGCTGCTGTGTATTTTTCTGCTCCCCTGTCAGTGTTACTCGGCGATTGCCATACACACTTTAGTACATCTCTGGAATACATGCACATTTTTCTACATTTTATCGCTTTAAAAATGCTGTATGCACAGGACAAAAACTGTTTGTGTACCAGAAATATTGTATGCCCCTACCTTCTTTTTTGACATGACAACATGGCTGAATTTTTAAGGATGTGTGTTACTCCTACTTTCTTCATTTATGATGACTTGCAAAGAACACAGACCTCTCATCTCCCCTCTTCCCCCTCCTTTTCTTGATTACTAGGACACAGGGTATCTTCATCTCCATTTATGTTAGGCTTATGCTGCTTCCTTCACTTGATTGGACACTGGTAAAAAGACATGAAATCACTTATTAGGCATAACCCCTCCTCTTTAGGCAAGGCGTTAGTATTTTTACTATTAGGTGATGGTAATGCCTGTGCAGTCGATGCACAAAAACAGTTTCTCAAAGGTTCCATCTGGTCTTAGCAGACTAGCTCTTTTTTTTCATCCATTTTTCTATGGTCAGAGGAATGGTACCTGGATCCCACTCTGGACATGCAAGGATGGACCTGAAAGGTTGACCCCATCTTCCCCAGGCAGGACAGGAAGCGTTGTTCTCTGTATGGTTTTATTTACTGTGTACAGTGCTTGGTGCATAACTGTATAGCCTTCAAGGGCTCCCTGAGAACAGTACATGCACAGTTCGAACGGGGATGTCATGGATGGGACAGATCTCTAGGGCTGTGGCCACCTTGGATCCCCACGTGAGATCAGCAGAGCATTCCTGGTAGGACTACAGGTTGCAGCAGTTCATTGTCCATGGGACGGCAGGTTGCACGAGACAAGACTTGGCTAGTCCAGTAGAAGGGGATGCAGAAGAAGACTCCTCTGCAGGTTGTACTCCTGAAGAGCCCTAGGGCAAAAGTTCATCTCCGACCTAAAAGGTGTTTGTGTGTTTTCTTGCAGAAGTTGTCCAGATTAATTTAAATTTACCGCTTTACTGAATCCTTTACTAAAAGGTTACAGGATTTGGATCATGGCATCCTCCACAATATTCTCAGTCTTTCTCTGTAGATCCTCATTTAAAGGATATGGTATGTGGCCTGGATTCACCCTGAGGGCTCGTTCACACTTTCTAACTCTTGCCAAATGCCTCTATAGCATTTCACAGGCATTCGACAGGTGCTTGGGAAGGGTTTTTAATGCCCTATGCGCGTTTTTGAGGCACCACAAACGCCTATAATGACGCTTAATGGTATTAACGCCCCGCAAACGCCTGCCAGGCGTTTGAGGAGCTTCACCATAGACTTGAATGGGAGGCTTCAACTCCTGACTCAACATGAGGTGTCAATTTTGCCGTAACGCTTCAGTGTCAACAACACTTTGTGCTGCCATCTGTAGAATTTTCATAGGCGCTGGAGGAGCGTTAAAAGCGCTTTCCACCCATGGATCATACTGTTATCTATGTTGTTGTTCTTTTGCCCATTCCATTGTCGATTATCCTTATTATTTTCTTGCTATGTACTGTTTAATTTGATACAAAATCTAATAAAGACAGAGTTGCCTTTAAAAGCGCTTCCCAAACGCCTGCTAACAAAGCTAGCGTGAACTTAGCCTGGCAAGGTGTTTCTTTCCAACAAAAGTTTGCTCAGTATACCCCATGGAGAGTGAGTTCACTAAAGCTGGCCATACATGGATCAAAATTCTGCAGTTTCAGCCGGGACCAGCCAAATTTCGATCCATATATGGCCACTGTGGTTGAACAGATTTCAGTGCACTGATTGACTTCTCTTTAACCACTCTGCAGCACTGATCAGTGGATTCTGACGGCAGGGAAGTCTACCTGCTGTCAGAATACAAAGACACAGCGGGGAAGTTTCCCCGCTGTCAGAATATATTCGCACAGCGGGAGGATTCCCACATTTTAAACATTTTGTTGGATGACCCTTGGACTCGTCCGGATTGACCCGATCGATTGTCTGGAGGTCTGATATTTTATCCACCTTTTTTTTTACGGTCACTGACTTTAACAGCATTGGTTGTAGAAGCCAGGGTCTTAAAATATAATTATAGGCAATTTTTTGTTTTCCATTTTGGACAGCGTAGAGGAGGGTTATAACCCCTGTCAGATTTTTTTTTTTCGCCTTCTGCGTCCCATTGCAGAGATTTACTGTCACTTCCTGTCACATAGCTAAACAGGAAGTGAGAGGAAATCCCTGCAAATTAAGGGTATTCCTTGGGGACCCCCTGGTCACCAGAACTAGTGTCTCTAATGGAAGATTTCCCCTCTATTACTTTTCTGGGGACAATCCAAAATGTGGGAATTTCTTTTACTTTCAGTGACAATGGTAAACAGGACAAATTGCTTTTTATTGCTTTTTATTGCTGTCTGTGCCCCTATTAAGGAGATTCACCCTCTCTGACAGGTGTTGTAATCCATCTCTACTCTGTCCAAAACTAAAAAGAAAAGTTTTGCCTTTAGTTATACTTTAAGGGACAGGGGAGTCACTGTGATTCAGTTATTCCTACACTGCTAAAAGCTAAGAAGGGAACTTCTAGGAAGATGTACATCAGGGCTTGGAAGTCTTATTTTGGCTGGTGTGAGGCATGAGTATTTCATCCTCGTAAGTATATGGTGTGGGCTGATTCCTGGTATTTCTCCAGTTTAGATTTGATCAGAGACTAGTCTTCAGTACGAACAAGGGTGAAATTTCAACCTTCGCAGACTTTTTTTCAGGGACCGATTGCTTTACATTTTATGCTGCATGCTTTTGTGCAAGGTGTGTATTGTTCCTCCGTTTTTTTAAAGTATTACTAAACCCACAATAGTAGAATCAGTCTGTATATGCAGTAAAGCATGCTTGTTATACTCAATGTGGAACCTAAGGGATTATTCCTCTACATTGTGTAAAAAGGCCATTAGATCCTGTTCTCTGCCCCTCCTTAAATTCAGACATCCACCTGATAAAACAGACTGAACCTGTAGCCATATGCTCAGTTTAGTGTGTATTGCTAGAGAGTTGTGTGTGTTGTTTTTTTTTTTTGGGGGAGAGTGCATGTGATCAGCACAGGGCCAATCAGCACTGTCCAGACAGAAGGTCCCAGGCTTTTGCATCCTAGAGCAGTAAGAAAATTCCTTCTACATGCATTAACCAGTGCTCTGCTGATGTCACAAAACTGCTGATGAGAAAAGGTATTTATCAGTTTATATTTACTAAAATAATTGCATTTCCAAGTTGTGTGGGAGACTAGATATAGTGAATGCAGGGTCCTGGGTTTAGTAATACTTTAAGCCTCCGTTGACTCTGTAGGACCTCCATTTGCTGTAATGCAGCAATCACATATTGAACCCATCAGACATATTCCATTAACATTTCTCATAAGGTCACTTTTTCTGCTTGCCATTACTTTGGTTTGAACAGTTTCAGAAATGTCCGCTCTTTACTGTCAGGAGCTTTTGCTGGTGCTGTCATCACACCTTCAATGTGTCTCATGGTATCTGGTATTAACTGAAGTCGACTGCTGCAATTTTTTGGTAACCGTTCATTCTGCCAGGAGTGGCAGTGCCTCCTGGGCTGTTTTGTCATTGGGCTTTGGTAGCTTTTGCAAATTTGTAAAGCTGCTACCTAGGCTTCGGTTCATACTTTTGCAAAGTTTTACAACATGCGTATTAAAGCTACTGAAGATGCTACCTTTGGTTGCCAAGTTTTCTAGGCTGCTGCATGAGGTTCTAACCTATCCTTGCTTAGTTTTTTTTTTTTAGACCTGTTAGCTTGTTACCGTATTTGCTTTCCCTCCTATTCTGTGCTTTGGGACATCCCCACCATAATGGAGGTGAAGATACCCTTTGTCCTGGGATGTGCGACAAACAATGGGATTTTTGGGTTACCTGTTAAATTCTTTTCTTGGAAGTTTATGGTTTGCTACAAAAACTGAAACCTTGCTTTGCCTGGGAGGGGGATTTCCGTGTGTGTGTATATGTGTGTTTCCGTGTGTCTTTGTCTGTGTCCATTCACCTGAAGGTTATAGAATTGAATATAACCCTGTGTTCTGTGATATACTGCAAGAAAAGGATTTTACACGTAAACCAAAAATGTCATGATCTTCATAAATCACTGTGCACAGGCAGAGTACAGGAAGTTATCAGCTCACAATATTTCTGGCAGAATAAACCGGTATTATTTACACTTATAGGACAAATAAAACCCTTTAATTAGTATTTTTAGCAGACTAAGAGGGAACAAAAAGGAAAAGTTCACTTTTGGGGTTTACTTACTTTAAAAAGGCATAAATGGGTTTTCTCATATTGTTTTGAACTGAAGAAATTAGAAACTTGTGAAAACCTTGAGTAATTCAGCTGTTCTTTCTTACAGAACACACTGGTGATAGACACACCCCGTATCAGGAAACAGACTCGGCACTTCAGTAATAAGGATGATGATATGGTAGAGTTTTCAGATCTAGAAAGCGATGACGATGACCGCCCACGAGCTCGACGGCAAGACCGCAAAAATGGTTATGGTCGTACAGACTGCTTTAGAGTAGAGAAGCACCTTCTTGTCTATGGGTGAGAAACTACTCTTGTCCCTCATCTTATGTACATCTTAGAAGGGTTGTGTAGGATTTCTGGAGAAGTGTTTGGAGTTTTTTTGTACAATGCTGTTGAATAATAATTTGCATTGTCCAATCTTTATTAGATGGGGTCGGTGGCGTGACATATTAAACCATGGTCGCTTCAAACGAGGTATGACAGAACGAGATGTGGAGAAAATCTGCCGAGCCATTTTAGTTTACTGTCTATTGCACTATCGTGGAGATGAGAACATTAAAAGCTTTATTTGGGATCTGATCAGTCCTGCAGAGAATGGCAAAACCAAGCAGCTGCAGAACCACTCAGGTAATTCTGATTCTGGCTGTCCAGTCATCTCACGATTTTACTGCTTGTTCCAAAACTATAAATAGACTAGTTAATGTACATGGTCGTTATGTTGATTTTCTGTGTTTTACACGCATAGGTCTTTCGATTCCTGTACCTCGCGGGCGCAAGGGAAAAAAAGTAAAGTCTCAGAGCAGCTTTGATATTCACAAAGCAGAATGGATTCGCAAATACAACCCTGACACACTGTTTCAAGATGAGGGTTACAAGAAGCATTTAAAGCACCAGTGCAACAAGTAAGGAGATGTTTTTAGCAGCTAAAACATTGATAATTGTCGTTACACAGATATCTTAGCATTCCAAACAATCAGGTCCTATGATCCATTTATCTAATCTGAACATTTAGTGTTTAACCTTTTCAATACTGGGCACTTTTACCCCCTTTCTGCCCAGGCCATTTTTCAGGTTTCAGCGCTCTCACAATTTGAATGACAATTGCACGGTCATACAACACTACCCAAACTAAAATTTTATCATTTTCTTCACACAACTAGAGATTTCTTTTGGTGGCATTTAATCACTACTGGGATTTTTATTTTTTGCTAAATTAACAAAAAAAAGACCGAAAAACACGTTTTTTGTTTCTGTTATAAAAGTTTGCAAATAAATAATTGTTCTTCATAAATTTAGGCTGAGATGTATTCTACTACATGTCTTTGGTGAAAATAACCCAAATTAGGATGTATTATTTAGTTTGTAGGAAAGTTATAGCGCTCACAAACTATGGGATAGATCTGAAAATTGATCAATCCTGAAGTACTGACAGCCAATCTAATTTCTGGAGGTCCAAGAATGTCAGAACAGTACAGATATCCCCAAATGACCCCTTTTTGCAGAGTTGACAGTCCGGCGTATTTCATAAGAGGCATGGCGGGTTTTTTGAAGTTGTATTTTTTTTGTCATTTTTCGGAAAATTAAAATTATTTTCCTTTTTTTTTTTTTTTTTTTTTTTTTTTGTTTTTTTTTTTTTTGCATACTGTCACCATTTTTTTTTTGAATTTTTTATTACTTTTTCTTAAGATTTTTTTTCATATTTCACTATGACCAAAGTAGTACAATGTTACTATAGTAACATTGTACTACTTTGGGGAAGTGATCAGTATTTTTTATTTTTTATTTTTTTACAAAATTTGCTTATAGCAAAGAATTATTTTGCTATAAGCAAGCATTTACCTGAATTGCGTCGATTTTTCATTCAGGGTTTTTTTTTTTTTTTTTTGTGCTTAGCTGTGATTTGGCCATGGCAAATAACATGACACAGCTGGGCTGTGATTGGCCCAGCTTGTGCATGTGATCATTGTGACCATTCACAGCTAGGCACACTAGTATACAATGGATGGCATGAATGAAGCCATCCATTGTATACAACTGTCATGTGACCTGCTGTGATTGTTCACAGCAGGTCACATGGTACCGGCAACGGGGCCGGTACTCAGATCTGTCAACGGCCATGTCTGAGGTACACGGCCGGTGACAGATTACATGGCTCTGCAGGCGCGTAAACTGCGCATGCCTGGGAGGACGCCATATGGCGTCCACCCGGAACGCTGAGGGATTTTGCCAGCCGCCAATGGCTGGGCGGCAAAAGGTTAAAGGCCAAGTTCACCTTTAAGAAAAAAATGTGCATTTTTTATTTTTCCCACTGGAGCCTACAAAGCTGCTTAGAGGGTGAGAGGTGGGTGCTGGAGGAGTGGAGGAGTGAGGAACATGTTCCTCGCCAAACCCCATAGCAGCACCCTGATCCTTGCCAAACCGCATAGCAGCACCCTGATCCTTGCCAAACCGCATGCCAGCACCCTGATCCTTGCCAAACCGCATACCAGCACCCTGATCCTTGCCAAACCGCATACCAGCACCCTGATCCTTGCCAAACCCCACGCCAGCGTCCCGATCACTGCCAAACCCCACGCCAGCGTCCCGATCACTGCCAAACCCCACGCCAGCGTCCCGATCACCGCCAAACCCCACGCCAGCGTCCCGATCACCGCCAAACCCCACGCCAGCGTCCCGATCACCGCCAAACCCCACGCCAGCGTCCCGATCACCGCCAAACCCCACGCCAGCGTCCCGATCACCGCCAAACCCCACGCCAGCGTCCCGATCACCGCCAAACCCCACGCCAGCGTCCCGATCACCGCCAAACCCCACGCCAGCGTCCCGATCACCGCCAAACCCCACGCCAGCGTCCCGATCACCGCCAAACCCCACGCCAGCGTCCCGATCACCGCCAAACCCCACGCCAGCGTCCCGATCACCGCCAAACCCCACGCCAGCGTCCCGATCACCGCCCAAACCCCACGCCAGCGTCCCGATCACCGCCAAACCCCACGCCAGCGTCCCGCTCACCCCCCAAACCCCACGCCAGCGTCCCGCTCACCGCCAAACCCCACGCCAGCGCCCCGCTCACCGCCAAACCCCACGCCAGCGCCCCGCTCACCGCCAAACCCCACGCCAGCGCCCCGCTCACCGCCAAACCCCACGCCAGCGTCCCGATCACTGCCATACCAACATTTTTGCATATGTATCCCATAGTTTGTAGACTCTATAGCTTTCACACAGACTAAATAATATACACTATTTTGGGTTATTTTTACCCCAGAAATGTAGCAGAATATATTTTGGCCTAAATGTATGAAAAAAATTATTTATTTGCACAATTCTATAACAAACCTAAGCAAAAAATATTTTTTAAAAAATGTTTTGGTATTTTTTCATTTATATAGCAAAAAATAAAAAAACCCAGTGGTAATTAAATACCACCAAAAGAAAGCTCTTTCTTAAAAAGGATGAACATTTCATATGGGTACAGAGTTGCATAACTAAGTAATTGTCACTCAAAGTGTGATAGCACTAAAAGCTGAAAATTGGACTGTACTTGGAAGGGGGTGAAAGTGTCCAGATTTGAAGTGTTTAAGAGATTGTTATGCAACTAACCCTGTCTGTGTATGACCAAGTTGAGTAAGTTGAACTAATTCTTGATACATGCTTAAATCTTTTAAAATTGTTTACTAGATTTTATCACCTATATGTTTGCATAGTTAAAATGTGTGAGATAAATTATTGATTTATAGCTTTCTTTTCATTTGTGCTTTTATAGGGTTTTGCTGCGTGTTCGAATGTTATATTATCTCCGTCAGGAAGTGATTGGAAGCCATGCAATAAAAGTGCTTGGTGGAGTTGATGCCAAGTACGTTTTACTCTTTTTTTTTTTTTTTTTTTTTTTTTTTTAAATCATAAAATTGTCTGTTGGAGATTTTCCTTCCATCCGTCTTAAACAATGTTTAACAGGTTGTAGGTGTTGGCAGAAGCATGGTAACAAATATCTACCTTCCTGCAATAAATGACCATCAGCATTTACCTATTTCTTACTGAACTAAAATTGTCGTCTTGAACTAAAATAATTTTTCGCTTTTATTACTGGGCTTTCATGCACACTTGAGCGCAAAAAACGCTGTTTTTACAAGCGTTTTTGAGTTTTTTTGTTTTTTTTTCCCCCCTCTGCTTCTAAACTCCCCTTCATGTTACCTGTGTGTTCATATACACTATAGGAGTTTACAGGAATTTTAGAGGCAGGAAAAAAATCAATTGTGCGTTCAAGAGAGGAACGTTTTGGCAGAAAACACACCTGATATGGTTAAATGCACATTTAACGCTAGACACGGTTAGCACTTGAGTGTTTTTACATTTCTGTGGCTTGATGTTCCTAAAGGCATTTGAAAAACTGCAGCTTAGGAACGTTTTTTCCGCTGCTTTTCTTCTGCCAGGAGAAAAGCATTCAGAAAAGCCCGGTGTTCATGAAGCCTTATAAGATAATTTTCTAAGAGGCTATTTATCCCTTTTTTATAGTTTTACTGGATTTTTTACTTAAAATGTTTATCTCCATTCCATATCCTGCTCTCCTAAAGGTCACTTTATATCTAGATCGGGGGTCAGCAACCAGTAGATTGCGATCTACCAGGAGATCGTGGCCAGGTGACTGGTAGATCGTGATCTGGGTTTGCTGACCCACCATCCCATAGCATTAAACAAGGTGCAACTTGTAAAGATGGAGCTGTAGTAGGGAACAAGAGCCTTATATGCCAGTGCCTCCTGTAGTTCTGGCTCCTGTCCAATGCAGAGTGATACTAACTGTACTCCACCTCTTATCCCGGCCAGCAGCAGAAAAGAAGAGATCTTCATGACAGCGTGAAGCAATACACTGGACATAATAGTATAGGGCTGATTTCACACTGATGTGCTGCCGTTTACCCAAACCATGGTAGCAGTGCAGTGTACCTGCAGCTTTCCTGTGGGTTTGCTGTGCTTAGCAATATACTTCTACTATATATTGTGCGGGTTTGGATGCATTTTCTGAAAGCGCACAGAAAACTCCCGGAGTTTTGGTGTGCCTTCAGAAAGCACACCACACCTGCAGGATATAATAGAAGTCTATGGCAAAGTGCAGCTAACCCAGGAAAGTTGCAGATGCGCTCTGCTGCACCCGCGGTGCAGTTAAATCACAGCACATCAGTGTGAAAGCAGTCTTATAGGGGTTTTACCACTTCCTGCCCCAACTGGCACCCCCTTTAGCTGCAGTGGCCAGGGGTGTACACATGTCACAGCTGCAGTGGGAGTTATACGCCCTGTCATGGTTGGTGGGTGTAGCACTTGCCAAGCATGAGCCATTCAAGTGAATAAGGCCACTCTGCACATGCCCTACAACCTTGTGCAGTGCAGCACAGAAGTTAAAGCAGGCAGCGTTGTGTTTCTTTCTCACCACCTGCTTTAACCCATTGGACCCTGTAGAAGCATGCAGTTGCAGGGCGCTTGCAGAGTGGCCACATTTACATTAATGGGTCGTGATTGGCAAGCAACAGGGCATTTAATTCCTGCTGCAGCTTGTCTACACCTTGGCTGCTGTTTCAGCAGCTACAGGGGGTAGGGATTAGGGGTTGTAAAACTGCGACTCACCGCCCTTCAACACACACCAAATTTACGCGTGAATGAGCCCTCAAGGGGCTGCTGCCGAATGCAACTAAGGGCTCATTCACAAGGTGGTGAGGAGGTCACCTGATTTAAAGCCATGATTGCGACACGGTAGTATGACAGGTTTAAATCAGGTGTGAGGAGGCGACACTGGGAGACATTGAGCACCGATGATCTTTGACTTCTCCCATGTTTTTCAGGTAGTTCTCCACTTCATTAAGGTTGCCTACCCCTGATCTAGACCATTTCATATTTACACATCATGCATTTATAACACATTTACGTGTGAAATAACCCAATGCAACCGATTAGAAAGTATCTTCTTGAAATTTGGAGAAGTACAGCCAAAGCTCTTTTGACTCTACTTCTGTGTAGATCACAGGAGTGCAGTTCGTTCTGCACGTCTGTGACCTGTTTTCAGCTAACAGCAGGCCGAAGTCACTCAGCCAGTCCTGGCTGAAGTCACTCAGCCGGTTGAGGCTGGGGAAAGATCCACTCTAGAGTCTGAAGTGGCATCTGGCTCAACCTGTCAGTGATCTGCTGAGAGCCTGAGCCAGCTGCTGGTCACAGTGGCTGTGAGAACTCAGCTGTCAGAGGTCATGTGATCGCTGAGTTCTCACACTTAGAGCCGGCAGGGGACAGGTGCAGCATCGGAGCGATGCTGCATCCACCTAAGTATGTATAATGTGGGGGGACCCAAACTTCTCTTTTAACCTACCAAAAGCTGCTTTGAATAGTTGTTAAAGGTAAGCTCACTGGTTAATTGTGTTTTCCCATCCATCAATAATATGAACAGTACAAAAATATATTCCCTATTATATAAAGCCCCAATACTTCATACTTTTTGTTATTTGGTAAGTGTTGAGGCATCCCTCACCATAACGTTTGTAAATTGTAGATTTGCTATGTACCTTTTTCTTTTGATACAACTTCATTTCTGTGTTAATTTTGTGTTCATTTATGAACTATTACAGAGAGATCGACTTATGGGTCCCCCAAATTGATCAAGCTGACTTACCAGCTCTTTGGTGGGACAGAGAGGCTGACAAGTCTTTACTTATTGGAGTCTTCAAACATGGTGAGTTTAAAGAAGTGTAGGAAATCAGAAAAACAAATTGCCTACTATATTTGGCAGCAGCAACAGTCCAATGCTGCAGTTGTCCCCCGCCATCTCTAAGCCTGAGAACTGAGCAATCACGTGACTGCTGACCGGTTAGTGCTGAGGTCCACTCTGTGCAAAGTACAGTGAATATCAGTAGGTGCTTTCTGCCCTGCCCCTCAATTGCTCACTGAAGCTCTGGGCAGGAGAGGCGTCACAAGCGGCTGGCTCAGGCTGTCAGCGGTGTGCTACAAGGCTGAACAAGCTGCCAGTCAGGCATCTGGGTAGATTCCAACATTGTTGGGATCCTCTCAGAGACTGGAGAAGCACTGATGTCAGCTGTTGGTGGACTTTAGTCCGCTGTCTTCTAATTCTGGGTCACAGAAGTGAAAAAGTGCACTCTGGTGACCCACTAGAAAAATATGGCAAGCTTTGGCCAGATTTCTCTTTTAAATAGTCATTACAATAACTGAATTTTTATAAACCTTCATGGGTGTGGAAATTTTTTAAAAAAACTACTTCTCCAGGGACTAAATCGGTGTCCAAATTTACTTGTCCCTCATGACAATCTACTTGTCCAGATAAGAAAAAAATGTTTGTGTTTTTTTAACCAAAACCGTATTTAAATCGGAAGTGATTTTAGGAAGGTATGGGGCTTTTGAAAACAGGAGGGGCTTTAAGGTGACTTAAACGTGTAATATTTTTAACATTGCGCTTTATATCCCCTCCTCCCCTTGCAGTGTAATTAGCGCCGATTGGGTGCTCCTTAGGAAAGGGGAGTATTGGGCTTATCCTTTATCCCTTTTGCTGACAGAGCCATTTTTGCGTTTTTTGCACAAGTTTAAAAAAAAGGCCTGAAGATTACATTGATATATTTTCTGAAAGCAGAGACCCCAGAGAATGAAGTAGTGGTAGTTCCCATTTTTTATGTCGCATGATATTACCATAAAATGTTTTAAATTTAAAAGATGAGGTTGCTCGAAGTAAATCTCCAACGTCAAACCTTAAATTTGCGTGTGCTCATGTAATGGCAACGAACTTCAGTACCCTATATTTTTCTATGAGCAACACTTTTTTAAAGCTCCCTTTTATAGGTCATCAGTTCAGCGTTACGGAGCAGGTCTGGTGCTGGAATTATTGCTCTCATTCTGGCGTGCGTGGCGTTACATAACATGTGTATCGCAATCGACGTTTTCATGCGTAGGCACCCCAGCGTGTGCTTTTACGTTTGTACATGCGTATATGTGAGGGTGGGGGGCTCATTTTTTTGGGGGGGATGGATGTTATGTGTAACTTTCATTTTTTACAATTTAAAAAAAAAAGCAAAACAATACAAAAAACTTTTTTTAATCACATAGGGGACATAGTCTCCTATGTAATGATTTTTGGTGAGAGATTCTCTTTATTGAGACATCCAGGATCTAAAAGACGCTGGATGTCTCTCCTGTGCTCCACTGAATGTAATGCAGTGCACATCACACAGGATTACATTCTTTCCGGGCCTCCATGGCCAGGAATCTTTCAACGGGGACCCGAAAGTGACATCATAACGTTACTTCTGGGTCAGAACAAGGAGAGGGGAGCGGACGTGTCCTCTGTCCTCCCTCCACTCTAGCCGACAGCTGTGAGCCAGTCTCGGGACCGCAGGTGGGAAAGCGGAGCCCGGGAGACCTCACGTGGCAGGAGGTTCACATGGGGAGTGGAGGGGGTGGGGGTAGAAAGGTTGGCACTGTGTGGAAGCAATTTGCACTGCTGCTGGAATGCTTCCACCTGACAGGTGAGCATTGCTGCTTACCCGCAGCAGGGCTAAAGGTTAAAAAAAAACCAAAAAAAAAAAACTACCTGCTCGGCATCCCGGGCGATACAAATTCAACATCCCTTCCTTCAGATTATAACAATTTAGGAAATGAGAGCCTTTAAAGTGTTTTGTAACCGTAAAAATAAAACTTAATAACTCTATCTCTTTAAGACCTTAAACTGTGTGTGTTTTTTATACCAATATGTAATTTTTTTTTATTGTATTTATGTAGTACCTGGCTGATCCTGCCAGTTCCCCATTTGTTGATTGTAAACTGACCATGCTAAGCACTGAAGCTGATCTGAGATGGCCAGTTTGTATCCCCTCTCATCCTCTGAGTCACAGGCATGCTGTTCAAGCGTACAGCCTGCCTGTATCCTCCGTGATCAATTTGTAGCTACGCCCCCACCATCCCTCCTATCTTGATTTAACAGTACCAGCCGGTGGATCCCCAGTCCCTCTCTCATATCCTGTTCACGATGAGGTGGTCACGCCCACCCGCATGTCCATGATGTGCTTTTTTTTGTTTTTTTTTTTGTTTTGTTTTTTTTTTTCTAGAACTGTGTATTATAGAAATATGTTTTATAGCTCAGAGAGTGTGTTAGTGTGTTTAAAATGTCTACTTTAAGACCATATTCTACTGTTAGAGACATTTTTGAAAGAGAATCTGAATGTCTTCCTGGGTTTTTTTTTTCTTTTCAGCATGATGGTGGTGACAGTCACCTTTTAACAAAAAGTATAATTTGTGATATATAATAGGTAAAGTTTCATGTGAACAGCAGTTATATTGGAGACATATTTTTCCAAAGAAAGGAATTGTAGATAACAAAGTTATTATCTTCTTTGTAAGGATATGTAGTAATCCCATTGCCTTTCCCTGCAGGTTATGAGAAGTACAATACTATGCGTGCAGATCCTTGTCTTTGTTTCCTAGAGAAGGTGGGGGGTCCTGATGAGCAGGCAATTGCTGCAGAGCATCATGCACAGGATTTTGTGGAGCTGCCAGAGGGGTGAGTGGCTTTTGGACAGCTGATGTGTTTGTAAAGAAATTTGGATATTCTACAGTCAGTGATGTGTTGCCATACTAACATGGACACAACAGCAAGCGTCAGCTAGGCACCGTGCTAAAGGGAACATGAATTTAACACACGTCTTACGCACTTAGTGCTCAAGCTAGCTATATCTATATTGGATGACATTAAAGCTAGATGGTTGGGGATTGTTACTGGGATTTTAAACGCTTATAACATACGTTTTTTAAATTCATTCAATTTTACAGTGGAGATTTTGATAGAGATGTGGAAGATCCTGAGTATAAGCCACTCCATGTACAGAAAGATGGTGAGGAGGAGGTGAGACTGACTGCTTAATTATCAAAGCATAATATTTAAGGCACACCAAATTTTTGTCCTGACATTTACAATGTAATGCAATACTGTTCTAGATGGACCCTCTTATGATGGATGAGGAAATATCTGTGGTGGATGGTGAAGAAGGTGAGTTGAGAATGCAGGGAGAAGTATGAATGGGTTTAGGTTTTCGCATACAAATATTTTTTAATTTTTCGCTACCAAAAACAATATAAGCCCTCATGCATATTTGACATTTTGATACCGCTGGTAATGTTAGCTGTGTAAAGTCACGTTAAAAACATGAGTTTTTCAGTTTTTTTTTTTTTTTATCATTTTTGGCACTGGCGTTTTGCTGCATTTTTTCCATGTTTTGCAATTTTTAGCTTTTTTTTTTAATAGCATTTTTACGTCATTTTACCGCGTTTTTCAGCATTGGATTGTTTTTACAGCTAAAAACCTCCTCTAGAAACCCACTAGTTCTGGGGGGTTTTTTCCATCCAAAAAAAAAAAAAAATGTTGATTACGGTCTATGTGTGCATGGACACATAGTAGACCCCCCAGCATGTTATCCTATCTATAGAAAAAAACGTCAAAAGCCGAAAACGGCAGCTGTAAAAATGTCAAGTGCGCATGAGGGCTAACAAAGACAACTTGTGCAATGACAAGTGTCTTTAACTGTCATCTTTAGTTTGAATGTGGAAAATAGACTGTAAAATAGTGGGAAATTAGACTGTAAAACATGCAGGGACTGTGTCATGGTATTGTGCAAGTTCTTTTTATATTATGGTCAGGGTTAATGATGTTGTTTCTCCCACTATTCAGTGAGGGATAAAACGGACTTCTGGCGCATATCACCAAGAGGCATAAAAATGTTGTGTACCACATATTTGTATTGCTGCATAGTGTTTTAGTTAGAAGAATCATTCAAGGGCCATTATTTGTTGCCTTTTAAATTGATGAGCTGTAAATTTTTTTGAAGTGGAACTACATGCAAATGCGAAAGTTTGCTGTGCTACAGGTAAAATTTAGAATTGTTATTGTGCATAGGTAATACCATTAAAAAAATCCTCTTTTTCCTGGAATTACTTCTGAAAAGTAGCAGTGTAATTCCTGGTATGAGAGCGTGCCTACTTACTCCTGTTTGCTACCTACCTATAGCTGTACAATATATTTGCAGTGTGAGATCTAAGGCACTGCTGCCGCTGACTGAAGTTTTTAATGTACTTTGGTGATATCACTACTTTGTGTTCTGTGGTTTTTGCTGGAGGCTCTGACATCGGGAAGTAAAGCCCTGCCTCTAACAATATAACTGTCTCCACGTGGACGCACCGTGAAGAACAAGGCATAGCAATTCCGTAATAGGTGAAAGATTAACTGCAGGGAGACCATGGTCATACTGGTCATTAGTCCTTAATCCTCTGCCTGCCTATATTTTGGCCACAGATTTAAGAGTTCCTGATTAAAGCATCGCCTATGTACAATTTTGGGTACAATAATTTTGCTGAATTCTGAATTGTAGGTGCCCACACTTTCCTAAATATATTTGGTGTCTATTTACTCTACACAATTTCATCTTTTATATTTTTGGGGGAAAAAATGAAGATGTTTGTGTGCATTAAAATTTAATTTTAGTGTATTTTTTTTTTTTTTTTTTACTGAAAATGTAGGGTGTTTTTTTTTTTTTTTTTTTTTTTTTTATTGTCCATTGAGCATGGGAAATCTTTAACCCCCAGGTTCTGGTGCCACCTACTGAAGAATTGGACACTGGCAAACTGGAAAAACTGCAGGCTGGCCCATGGATAACCTCTCCTAAAAGCATACTTTTAGTTTTTTGCTAGTGTTCTAGGAGGATAGATGGATATTTTCTTCTGCTCTTTCTACTGTAAAGACAAACCTATTATATTGGTTGCACTTATTTCTATTTTTATTTAATTCCCGCTCAATAAAGACCCTACCTTGCATTGCTGTTGGAAAGTTCCTCTCCTTCCACCAGTCTTCCAGCATAGCACAACCAACCCCCCCCCCCCTCCCCCTCCCCGGCCTGGTAGGCTGGTCATGCTGCTGAGCAAGGAGTGCTACCGCATTGTCATCAGTTGTTTGGCACCTTTTATTCAGTTTCCACTTACTTACTTTTGCCATGGAAGGGGTTATTGCTGATGCCGTCTGTGGGGTGGAGGGCCACATACATGCCCTCTACTCTATTGCCTACTATTCAGTGAGGAACATCTCTCTGCTGCTGCTCCAGTTACAAAGGGCCACATGGGACATCAATCTTAGAATAATTCTTGCCTGTCTATAGAGCTACTTTAGTCACCTCAGGGCATTCAACCCTCATCTTCACAAGCTGTCCAGGTATTGTGAGTACTTAAGACCTCATCTCCTAACCTGCTCCTATAAGCTGCTATACAGCACCATGACCACAACATGTTTTGATTCTTGACACAGAGGGGATGGGGAAATTGCATTCCTGCTGTACCAGGTGCCCCCAGTTCACTCTCTAATAATGGCTCTGGGGCTGCTTGCAACATGCCTACCTACTGATGGTGCTGATGTCTGGAGGCAGAAACCGTGCTGTTCTCCATCTGTTGTGGCTGAAACCTCTGCCATTTTCAGCGGAGGTCTTTACCATGGTCATGCATGGCTTTATGACCCAAATTACCTAGTCATCTTCTGGCTCAGATCACAGAGCCCATAAGCTCACTCCCATACCCTCTCCTGCGTGTTTTAATTTTGATTTGTCCATGGCCTAAGTAGCTTCTGAGTTGTTCAAATCCTTGACTGATGAGCTTACCCCTGAGTCTTCTGCTATTACTCATAAATTGAAGTAGACTCTTTCAACTCTTATTGATAGAGTGCACACCACTCTTAAAACTCCTAAGGCCACAAACGTTTGCATCCCCTTTTCCAACTTTTTCCAATGCAGAGAGGAAGTGCATGGTATCCATTCTGAGAGTTTGCCATTCATCAAAAATGCTCCATTCCCACAGTGCCTTGTCTTGTTTTAACAAAGGGCTTACTGCACAAATGGAGAATGCACCTGTCTTTAATGACACAACTGATACGTGTTTGGGAGACCTTTTACAGAGATCTGGTTTTACTGGTAGGTCCTGCTCTACACCTGATCCTGGCTGTGACTTTACTTTGTGTAGCTATTTCTGATTGGTCTAAATCCATTAAAAGAGATCTAGTCACTGTTGCGGTTCATCCCTTGCTTTTTGAAAGCATGGAGCAGATGGCTGCTAAATTTTAGCTGTGATGGTTTGCTGGAATTGTGTCTCATCTCTTGCATGTAGCGCATGTCATTGCATATGTTTGGGGCACTTTGGCTTAAGGTGGTATTAAAATAAAAAGCAAACCTTTATTTTATTGCAGTTTACCAATTCTTAGATGTGATAGCTGCATTCTTTTTTTCTTTTATTTTTATCTGGTGATCAGCCAGTAAGTCTGTTCTGTTCTTTTGCAAAAGAACAAGCTTGCCAGCCTGATCGGTTACAGAGAGTTGTGACAAACCAATTACCACTGATAGGGGTGATTACAGTGATCCACTTTTATTGATGTAAATACTTTATTCCAAAAGGAAAAAACGGTTTGTTGTAACTGCTTTTAAAATGTAAGCTGGAGTTTGGCTTCAAAAAGTGTATCTAAATCTGCTAGTATATGTAACACTCACCCTCCCCCAGACTATCAATGCTGCTGTCCAAAGGTGTCCCTTATGCTGCTTCATCCAGAGTGGGGGAATTCTACAGGAGGGAGGTGTTACTAGCCAGATCACCAGGTGAAAACAGAGGGGGAAAGCCTAAAAAAGGAAACTAATGCATCCACAGTCCTCATTTCCTGACTTCTGACCTTCCTGTGTTTCCTCACAAACTAGCAGATCTTCACTTGGCCCACTTAGGTAATGTGGATGAAGATGTCATTGCCCAGTTCCTGTTGCTTTACACTTCCAGGGATTTTATGCCAACCTGTTCACTATTCCCAAGTTGAAAGGGGGCATTTGCCGCATCTTGGGTCCTATGGCTTTGAATGTCTATATTTGAGACCAAAAATTCCAAATTGATTCTAACAGATCTCATAGCCTCCTTCCACCAGGTAGGCTTCCTTGACCCTATGGACATCAAAGATGATTACTTTCTAGTACATCAGCAGTTTATTTGCTTTGTCACAGGGCCTTTACGCTATCAATTTGTGACCCTGTTCTTCAGCATCTCCTCTCTGCATCGCTGATGTTCACCAAGATGCTGGTTTCAGTGTCAGCCCTGTTGCATTCTTGAGGCATGCCCATTGTGAGATACTTGGACAATGTCCTTTTTAAGGTAATAGTTAGCGAGGACTTTGTTGGCTTTAATTGTCCAGATGTAAAAAAAAAACAAAAAACCTTCAGATCTTCTGGTCTCAGATTCAAAGTTTTCAAGCCATCTGACTCTCACTTTGTCTGATTTTCACTCTAGACATCTGCAATTATGGAATAATTCAGTCCTGTCTCTTGACAGTCCAGTTTCAGTTGATGCCAAAGACCAGGGTATCTCTGGATTGGTGGCTCTGTAATTTGGATCTGGGGTTGGGGACATCCAAGGTTCTCATGATGGATGTCAGCCCGCCAGGCTGGGGAGGAGTCTTGGGCATCTTGAAAATGCAGAAGACTTAAAGGAGTCTCATCTCTCGGTGAGTGCTAAGAGTGATTTGACTGGTCCTGTCCAGTGGCTTACATCAACCATTGGGGAGCAAACAAAAGCAAGAGCGGTAGAGTGGATCCTATCCTGAGCAGAATTTCACATTCATCCTTATAAGACATGTATTTTCAGGCATAGACAGTTGGCAGATAGATTTTTCTCAAGTGGCAACACCTAAAACCGGGAGAGTGGTTCCTGCACCTTGAGTTGATACATGACTTATGATGCAGGTGAGGAATGCCAGTTGTAGCCATCCTAGCCCTCCTCTTCAACAACAGACTAAATAGGTTTGTAACTGGGTATAGTCATCCCTTAGTGGAATAAAGGGATGCTCTTGTGGCTCTGGGATTAGTACACCCTGATCTGTGGATTTCCTCTCCTGAAACCTCTTCCTCGTCTGCTCTGCAGAATTGAGGAGGACATTCTGGTGATCCCTATTGCTCTGGACTGTCCTGGGCAAGAGTAGTACCCTGACCTGGTAAGATGTCTGGCAGGCACTCATTTGGGCAGTACCAGATCATCAGGACCTTTTGTCCCAAGGGCCAGTTTGCCTGCCCTCCTGCTTCTTGGTAGCTGGTTAACGGCATGGCTGAGGAACCCTAAGTTTTTTTTTAAAGCACATGGAAATGTCACTCTGTGATTGCTGCAATGCTTAAAGCTAGGAAGTCTACTGCTAAAAGGTCGATCATCATATATGGAAACCATTCTTCACTTGTAAATCTTGAAGCTTCTACCCCAGGAGCTTCTTTGTAGGGGGAATTCTATCCTTCCTGCAGCTGGGTTTGCCTGTCAAAACTATCAAAGGTCTGGTGTCTGCTCTTTCCATTCTGTTTCAGAGACCGTTATCCCTATAACTTTTTGATAAAGACCTTTTTAAAGGTTTCCATGTACACCCGCCCCCCCCATCCCCAGTAGAAACCAGAAATTTCTCTCCCTACTCTCACCCATAATGTATTTTTAGCTTGTAGCCATTACCTCTCTAAGGCAGATGGCCTTATCTTGCAAAGAACCATGTAGGCCTTGCATAGGGAAAAAGGGTTGTTGAGGCCCAAGACTTCCTTGTCCATGCTAGTTTCTGCCTTTTGCTTTAACCAACACATTGCTTTGCCTTCCCTCTCTCCAGCTTTGGTTTATCAAAAGGAAATTGCCTGAATGTGGCGCAGGCTTTGTGAGTCAATCTCTCAGCCGCTGCGTCTTTCAATTAGATTGATTCCTTTTCCTTTTTTGCCATCCCTTATGGGCACTGGAATGGGGCTTCCAGGTTCTTGTTCCATAATTCCTAGGTAGCTGAGACAGATGATCATTCAAGTTTATGGTCGCAGGAATGGGTTCAATTCTTTCATGTTAATATGCACTCTACTAGATCTGTGAGTTTTTCTCAGGCTTTTCAGCCTCAAGCAGTTGTTCCACAAATTTGCAAGGTTGCTGCTTGGTCTTCTGTTCAGAAGTACTTTAAGGTTGATGTTTTGGCCTCATCTGTGTTCAGCTTTGGGCATAAAGTTCTTCAGGCAGCTGTTTGAACTGAAAGTCCTGTGTTCTCTGTTTTTTATTGGGCTTGTTAAAAATTTTTGTATGCACTGTAAAATTTTTTCATTGGGGTTCATTGAGGGCCATGGGTTTCTTCCCTCTTACCATGCTCTTGGTACTGTTTTTCCAGAAAACTGAGGCATGCTGGTAATAAGAGTGGACTGGCCTATGGTTTATTTTTTTGCCAGCTAATCCTACTGTAGATGGCAGTTTAACCCAAAGGTTTTTTTTTTTTCTTTTTTTTAAAACTATTTGAAAAATAGTTGTGCGAGTAGTGTGTGAAATTTTGAACTATGACATCTTTTTACGGGTTCACTGCTTTAAAACAAAATGTCAAGTTTTGTGGGTTTAAGGTAGATTTTGGGCCAATAATACACATTTTAACACGTGCGGGGAAAAGCTAAAATTACTCAGGCAGTGAATGGGTTAAACAGGACAAAGGATTTCCAGAGCACTATGGGTTAACAGACTGCACCACAGAGCTGCTTGCTTTGAGGTCCAAGTTGTCTAACTAAAACTGCAAACTCAGAAATTCATAAGGTATATGCACTCTTTTTTTTGTGAACACCCAGGGCACACTTCAACTGTGTGCCAGCACATTTACCACACACACACACACGGGTTTGTGTATGCGTATGCACATACACCGGTATAACATTTAATATATTAGTTCGGAACTAAAAATCTAAAATAAATTTGATCCAAAGCCGTTTTACTTTTGACATCAGTGACTTGTAGCAATGCAATAAGGTTTCTTCAAAATATGTAACTGGTTCTGCCATCTCCCAGAAGTGCAAGAGTCTCAAATATTTTAAGTCACCAGTCTATACTATATGTGGTAACTACACAGGGGTTAAGTCATTGACATACTACTGTTTACGCAGCAACACCTGTGCCTAGTGGCATGCTATGGCCACCTGGATCTGCACTCACTGCCCGCCTTCGCCGGCTTATTACTGCATACCAGCGCAGCTATAAGCGTGAACAGCTGAAGATTGAAGCTGCTGAACGAGGGGACAAGCGGAAAAAACGATGTGAGGCAGCTTTCAAACTGAAGGAAATTGCACTTCGGGAGAAACAACAGAGGTGAGACTTCAAAAGCAGATGACTTAGTCACATAAAAGTGTGTGTGTGTGTGTTTGTGTGTACACACTATATTGCCAAAAGTATTGGGACGCCTGCCTTTATACGCACATAAAAGTTAATGGCATCCAAGTCTTAGTCCCACCCTTTGCAGCTATAACAGCTTCAACTCTTCTGGGAAGGCTGTCCACAAGGTTTAGGAGTGTGTTTGGGAATGTTTGACCATTCTGCCAGAAGAGCATTTGTGAGGTTAGGCACTGATGTTGGACGAGAAGGCCTGGCTCGCAATCTCTGCTCTAATGCATCCCAAAGGTGTTTTATTGGGTTAAAGTCAGGACCCTGTGCAGGCCAGTCAAGTTCCTCCACCCCAAACTCGCTCATCAATGTCGTTATGGACCTTGACATGTGCACTGGTGTGCAGTCATGTTGGAACAGGAAGGGGCCATCCCCAAACTGTTCCCCCAAAGTTGGGAGCATAAAATTGTACAAAATGTCTTGGTATTCTGATGTCTTATGAGTTCCCTTCACTGGAAGTAAGGGGCCAAGCCCAACCCCACACCATAATCCCCTCTCCACCAAACTTTTCACTTGGCACAATACAGTCAGAAAAGTACCGTTCACCTGGCAACCGCCAAACCCAGACATGTACATCAAATTGCCAGACAGAAACATGATTAGTCACTCCAGAGAACACGTTTCCACTGCTCTAGAGTCCATTGGCGGCGTGCTTTACACCACTGCATCCTATGCTTTGCATTGCACTTGGTGATGTAAGGCTTGGATGCAGCTGCTCACCCATGGAAACACATTCCATGAAGCTCTCTATGCACTGGTGTGCTAATCTGAAGGCCACATGAAGTTTGGAGGTCTTTAGCTATTGACTCTGCAGACAGTTGGCAACTTCTGCACACTGCGCTTACCCTGCTTTCATTGTACATAGCCTACTACTTCATAGCTGAGTTGCCATTGTTCCCAATTGCTTCCACTTTGTTATAATACCACTAACAGTTGACCGTGGAATATTTAGTAGTAAGAAAATTTCATGGATGGACTTATTGCACAGGTGACAACCTATCACGGTACCACGCTTAAATTCACTGAGCTCCTGAGAGCGATCCATTCTTTCACAAATGTTTGTAGAAGCAGTCTGCATGCCTAGGTGCTTGATTGTATACACCTGTGGCCATGGAGGTGATCTGAACACCTGAATGCGATGATTAGGTAGGTGTGAAGAAATGCTTTAAAGTGGGAATTGAATGCTGTCAAAAACAATTATGTTAATCAAAGCTTTCACCAGCTAAAGGGTTCTTTAAATGTTGACCAGTCAACAACCAAAATGCGTCAAAAATGCTTAAACGCTGGTCTTAAAAACAGGGACTCCCTAGAAGTCTCTCCACACCCAGGGTGTACCTCAGATATGCTCTGGATCTACTTCTAGCGAGTTCCTGTTTAGCTGGTGGTAGCTGGGTTTCCTTTGTTTTAACAGCTTTGGCTCACTTCCCTTCACAAATGCATTGCATGCCCATCTCTCAGTGACTCTAGAGATTTTAATGTGCTCTCTAAACTCCTGAAGAAGCGGTGACAGACCATGAAACCTGTATAGACATGAAGCTTCGCTGTCCGTGCGTTATCCCTCCTCGTTTTCAGCATACTGACTGAACCTACTATCTTCATCTTGTGATCAGCAATCATACTGAGAAAGGCAACCTTTGGAAGCAGATATGCATATTTTGGGTGTTTTTAACTTATTTGAATTTTGTATCCATAAAGATATTTATGTATGAATTAACTATTGGATTATGTGTAATCTGATGGTACCAAAAAAATCCGCCAACTCTCCCTCCTCCTTTTTTACGTGCTTTGGAATTGATAGGATGAAGGTACCACTCTATTGTTCTGCACTCAACTTGGAATATTTTTGTATAACAATGTAGTTACATTGTTAGCATCCCCTTTTATTTTTTAAGTTTGTTGCATGTTATTTTTTGTCTAACAGGTGGACTCGTCGAGAGGCTTGTGATTTCTTCCGTGTTCTCTCTAGTTTTGGGGTTGAGTATGACCCTGACACGCAGCTTTATGACTGGCAGAGATTTCGTAGTTTGGCTAGGTTGGACAAGAAAACTGATGAGTCACTACTTAAATATTTTCATGGTTTTGTGGCAATGTGTCGGCAAGTTTGTCGTTTACCACCAGTCGCAGGAGATGGTGAGATATGCTTTTTAGTTGGGTGTCTTTTTTTTCTTTTTTTTTCCTTATTGTTGATTTAGTTATTTATGTTTACATGTTTTTTTTTTTTTTAACCACATACAGAGTCTCCAGATCCATCTCTGTTCATTGAACCTATTTCAGAAGAACGGGCATCAAGAGCTTTGTTTCGCCTTGACCTCCTGCGTAGGGTTCGCGAGCAAGTTCTGTGTCATCCTTTGCTTCCTGCACGATTGTCTTTGTGTCGGCCGGACCCTGAATTACCTGATTGGTGGGAGAGTGGCCGTCATGATAAAGAACTTCTTGAAGGGGCAGCTCGATATGGACTGAGCCGCACAGACCTTACACTAATGCCTGACCCTTCATTTTCTTTCCTAAGATGCCGACTTAGCTATCTCCAATCTAGAGGCATGTCAAATACCTCCCGCCCATCCACTCCCTCCACTGTCCACCCTCTGCCTACAACAGAACTTCAAGCCCCTCATATTATTTCGCTCTCTTCATCTGTCAGTTCCTCTCCAGCTCCACGACGATCTTCTTGTTCTTCAGCATCCTCTTCATCCAACTCAGATGATTCATCTGATGAAAGCAATGGAAGCAAAACGGCTAATGTGAATGGTGAGCATTTTGGAAGATTCATAATCTAGTATTTTCTTTTTCAGCAGGGGGAGGAAAGGCATTGGGTAATTTTCATCACCCCAAGGAGGCACGATAGTGGTGACAAGTTAAATCCTCATCTAACACCTCTGCTCTGTCATTTGCCTACATTTATTTTATTTACTCTTGCCATATACCGGATCATTTTTATATTGTAATTTTGTTTTTAGAAATTGTCTTGCAGATCTATTAATGGATTAAATCAAGATAAGAAAAATACTAGTATTGGCACGCCAGTGTATCTAATAAATTACTTTAAAAAGTTTTGGTTCTTTGTTGACACTTTTTTTTTTTTTTTTTTTTTATATTACAACATTAATTTTATGGACATCTTTGCTTATTATTTCTTAGCAGGTTTACCACACTCTCGGTTACTTGATGAGGAAAATCGATTATCCCTCACAGACTCTCCAGCAGACCTAAAATCGGAGGACAGTGCCCAAGCAGTTGTGGAGAATCCACATAGTGCAGATTGGCCAAAGGTAAGTCACAGACCACAAATAAGTTTTTTGAAAAGCACAAGCCTGTACCTGCAAATGAAGTTTAGAGATACTGTGATTACAAACTGCTAAATAAAGCTAAAATTTTATAGGATCGTGTTCTCCTCTGTCGAATCGAGCAAGTCTGTAATGCTGTGTTGACTGGCAAATGGGGTTCACCAAGGAGAATTTCAGACCCACCAAGCGACAGCCCTGACAGTATGTCCCCAACCCCTGAGGAACAGAGCCCTGCTACCTTTACACAGATACGGCCTGTCTCTGATCCAAAGGAATTTACAGTCCAAATCAAGAGTGTAAGTTGTATTATAGTATACTTTTTAGTTTCTTCTAAAGTCATAAATAATTTTTTTCATCAAGCTATAGGTGTGTTTCGACAGTTCACCTCACTTCATTCTTATTGATAATTGTGTGAGCCTGAATCATCTACCGCAGGCTCTCTTTTGATTCTTGCATACAGAAAGCCTGGTGGAGGGTTAGGGAGTCAGTTCAGTTCAAAGATGTTTTACACAGCCACTAATCGAATTCTAGTTTTCCTTGGAAGTTTGAATGTGGTTGGTGAAGCAAAGAGAAGAGTGTAAACAGGACTCTTATAACTTAATGAAATTAAAGTAGATTGCGTGAGTGTTCTGATTTCAGCACTGCTGCAGCATTTGCTGAATATTAGTTGCTTATATTTGTCACTTATTGCAGGAAATTTTGTCTTTTAATACATTTGGGGGTAAATTTACTAAAACTGGAGAGTGCAAAATCAGGAGGTGCTCTGCATGGCAGCCAATCTTTTTCTAACTTCAGATTGTTCAATTAAGCTTAGACAATAAAACCTTGAAGCTGACTGGTTTCTATGCACAGCTGCGTCAGATTTAATAACTCAGTTTTAGTTTTACAGTTTTAGTAAATCAACCCTTTTAGTATTATACTCAACAATGAGAATACTCCTGAATAACAGTGAGGGCTCCACGCCTGCAAATCTTATGGCCTCATCAAAGTGGTTGTAAAGGCAAGACATTTTTTACCTCAGCCACTTGCTGCCAGGCAGCATGGGCAGGCTGGATCACGTATATGTACATCATCAGCCTGTTCCACAGCGAGCCTCTCCTGCGATTTACTGTGTGCACCAGACCCAGCGGATTGCGGCTCCCTGTACCTTTTGAGCTGCCCGTGGATCATGTGATCACAATGTCATCAAACTTATGAATGAATGTCATTCATAACAGCTCTGCTTTCTATAGAGTAATGCTGTGATTGATCCACAGCTATCACATGGTTTATGGGCCAATCACAGCACCCTGTAGCATGTAATTAGCTGTAGCCAATCACAGATTACTAGTAATCTTTCTTGTAAGTAATCAAAGTGTAAAAAAAACACTCCTCCCCCTCCATGAGTAGCAGTGTTACTATAGTGAAACTGAACTACTCCGATGAAAGTATGTAAGAAAAAAAAAATAGCAAAAATAGAGGATAAAGTAAAATAAATAAGTGTAAAAATTATAAATAAAATAATTTTTTATGCATTTAACATACTGTCACCAGTCAGTGTCCCTGATCACCGCCACACCAGTCATATAATGACTCTGTACTGCACTGGTAACAGTATGGGGAAAAACCTTTCAATTCATTTTCAAAAAAGTGCCAATAAAATAAAAACTTCAAAACGTCACCATGCCTCTTATTATATACCTCAGCAGGGGTGCACAATTTATATCGCCCTTGCCCGAGATGTAAAGTTCTGGTCGCCAGGCAGGTGGATTTGTTTTTTTTGTTTAGTCTTGCTGCGGGCAAGCAGGTTTCTTTCCTTTTTTTTTGCCTCATTCGGGTCGGCGCCTCATTTACTCATTCAGCAAATGCGCTTCTGCTGAGCATTAAGAGAGCCCAACAAGCACCAAATCGGTGATCAGCACATTGCAAGGTCTCTCACCTCTCTGCTAGTCCCCAGGTGCGGTGATGGCATTGGGCAGGGAGGTGAGGAGGAGACAGTGCAATGTTAACATCCTTAAAAGTTTAAGTCGCCATGAAGTCCCTTTTTGTTTTTTAAAGCCCCAGACATTCCTCAGATTTAAATATGGCTTTGTTAGAATTTGTTTTTATTTTTTTTTTATCTATCAGGACAAGTAGATTGTCATGAGGGACAAGTAGATTGGGAGCCTGATTTAGTCCCTGGACAAGTAGTTTTAAAAAAAAAAACTTCCCACACCACTGCTCAGACTTTCTACAAAGGGGTCATTTGGAGGTGTATGTACTGTCCTGGTATTTTAACGGCCTCAAGAAATGCTGTAGGCTGTTAGGATCAGAACTGATCAATTTTCAAATATACATACTATAGTAGACTCTATAACGTTCACACAAACCAATTAATATACACTTATTGGGATTTTATTTTTACCAGACATGTAGCAGAATCCATTTTTGGCTGCCTTTTTTATTGATTTTTTTTATATCCAGTGGTGATAAAACCAAAATAAAGCTCTGTGTAATTTACTTTCAGTAACCACACAATTGCCAGTTAAAGTAGCGCAGTGCTCAATAGCAAAAAATTATCTAGTCCTGAACTGGGGGAAAACCTTCCGGAGGTCAAGTAGTTGAATAAGTTAAACCCAGCATTTCATATTCCTAATATGTGCCTGTTGTACCATGTGCTTGTATGAAAATGTATCCTGTTCTTTCTTGACTTCCTTTGTGTGAAATACCTAGAGTTTCTGCCAGTCACTCTGCTTTCCTAATAAAAACTGACCACCAGGCTGGAGAGCACAGTGTGGTTAGTTTTCGAACTGTGCTGGGATCTGAACTTGCTCTCCTCCAAAGATCAGCTTGTGCTGTCATGCCCCCACTGCACAGTCATTCACTGGGAAGACCAATGTTCTGCAGTTTTTCCTTCCCCAGCTCTCTAAGATCCTTTTGTGCAGCTGAGAACAAAGATTGTGATCACTTATAAAAAAGGGAAAAAGTTATTTTATAGTGTTGTGTTTTTTTTTTTTTGTTTTTTTTTTATATGTGTACATAAATGTTTTGCCTTTCTTTTCTGTTTTAAGCTGAATAGGTTGTTTTACAAGGTAAAGGTTTGCATATACCTTAATGCATTCCATGCATTAAACTAAAATATGTCCCAGTATTTGTATCACCCCAAATATTTTAGGTGTCAGCAACAGCCTATGGATCCTGCTGTTGTCGTCAAATTCTGTGGGGAGGGGGCGGGGCTGAGCCACACGGTGTTTGTCTATGGACATACACAACCTGGCTCAGAAGCAAGCATGCATTTGTGCCACCATAGGAAGCAGCTTGCTACAGTGGCACACACAGAAGAGGAGCAGCCAAGAGCATCCCAGCAGAGTGGATTCAGGGCTGCTCTGTGGAATATCATTGCACAGAGCAGGTAAGTATAACTTGTTTCTTATTCTAGCAAAAAATAAAAATACAATTTAGCCTTTACAACTGCAATATTTTGTTATGTGTCTTCTATGAATGAAATGTAATCTCTTATGAATGAAATGTAATTTCCTCTGTTTGTCGTAGGAGGAAGGGCTAAAGATAAAATTTCAGAAACACAAACTCCTAGGTAATGGAGCAGTAGAATCTGTACAGCATGTACATAGGAAGAAGAGTAAGAAGAAATTGGTCCAGGTGAGCTTGTTCAGTGCTGAGGATCATTTTTCTGATTGCATTTATAAAACTGCAATAAACAGCTAGCAAGATACAATTATATTTAAAAAGTTCAAGTTGAGGCATTCCTATGAGCACTAATGTGCTGTTTGCAGGAATGTTTCCTTTTTGTAGATCAGCATGTGTTTCCCGTGTATTGGATACGGTTCACTTCACTAAACCCAGATTTATGCATTATTGCTCAAGTGTTACCAGCTCTTCCTGTTATTTTGTTAAAGATTTAAAGTCACAACATATACTTTTATTTTATAACATCAGTATTGCATTAGTAATAAAAACCATAGTTAATTTTGACAGTCCAATGTAACTTTGAGAACAAAGGATGTCCGATCGGCTGCACTCCAAACAGTCCACTTTATTGAACCAAGATAAAACCAATACAGACAGTGGAAATGCAGTGGGGGACTTGGAAGGTAAACACATTTCATGCTAAAGACAGCGCTTATTCATTACCCAGTGGACCCATGTACAAAGTGTTGGTTTTAAGCACCAGCAACAGCTGTTCCTCCTAATCAACACTGGGTCCACCTCCTGCTACACCAAACCGATTTAAAGGTAAAGACCGTTCTGCAACTAACAATTTTAACATCCCCAAAGTGCAACGCATAAGATCCAATGCACCAGCCACAGGATATGTGCAAGAATTCCTGCGTCGCACAATGGAGATGGCAAAAATAAATATGAAAATAAAGTTGTAAACAATGTATGGGAAGAAGAAACAAAACAACATACCATGAAGAAAACACCACATCATGTATATTGGATCCATCCCAAATTAGATATACAAATTATAAAAATAGATATGCCTCAGATCTATAAAGTGTCTGTCCTATCTTCACCCTCCCAGATATGATAAAGACCAAAAAGGCCAATAAGGCGCTGGAACGGGCAGAGACAGAAAATAATTAAAAAAGATCAGCACCAAATAAACGCATGTAGTCAAACGTATATATTCAATAAGCTGGTAAAACATAACCAGATCAGAAAGGGATGGGGCCATGGCTGGGCAAGGAAGTCACTCATAAAAATGGGTAAGATCCCATTCAAAATTCAAACCATTAGGAATACGTGTATATACCGTATTTTTCGCTCCATAAGACGCACTTGACCATAAGACGCACCTAGGTTTTAGAAGTGAAAAACAAGAAAAAAAAAATATTATGAACCAATGGACTGCAGACACAGTACAGGGGATGACCAGAGACTGTGGACACAATACAGGAGATGATCAGAGACTGCAGACACAGTACAGGAGATGACCAGAGACTGCGGACACAGTACAGGAGATGACCAAAGACTGCGGACACAGTACAGGAGATGACCAGAGACTGCGGACACAGTACAGGAGATGACCAGAGACTGCGGACACAGTACAGGAGATGACCAGAGACTGCGGACACAGTACAGGAGATGACCAGAGACTGCGGACACAGTACAGGAGATGACCAGAGACTGCGGACACAGTACAGGAGATGACCAGAGACTGCGGACACAGTACAGGAGATGACCAGAGACTGCGGACACAGTACAGGAGATGACCAGAGACTGCGGACACAGTACAGGGAATGACCAGAGACTGCGGACACAGTACAGGGAATGACCAGAGACTGCGGACACAGTACAGGGAATGACCAGAGACTGCGGACACAGTACAGGGAATGACCAGAGACTGCGGACACAGTACAGGGAATGACCAGAGACTGCGGACACAGTACAGGGAATGACCAGAGACTGCGGACACAGTACAGGGAATGACCAGAGACTGCGGACACAGTACAGGGAATGACCAGAGACTGCGGACACAGTACAGGGAATGACCAGAGACTGCGGACACAGTACAGGGAATGACCAGAGACTGCGGACACAGTACAGGGAATGACCAGAGACTGCGGACAGTGCAGGGAATGACCAGAGACTGCTGACCTTTGGGGAGGGAGGGGGAGCGGGTACCTGAATCTGACAGGTATCCGCTCCCACTCCCGTGGAGTTGTCCTTCCCTCTTCTTCCCGGGCCGGCTTCTGTGACAGCCGGGTGCCCGCTGCGCATGTGCGAGAAGCGCTGCGCTTTGTGAATGGCCCGGCGCCTTCTGGGACCTGTCATGTGTCCCAGAAGACAACGGATCATTCACAAAGCGCAGCACATGCGCAGTGGGCACCCGGCTGTCACAGAAGCCAGCGCGGGAAGACTGTGCAACGCTGGAGCGAGGAACAGGTAAGGCTCTGCAGGAGACAACAGCTGAGCAGCCGGCCCGGTATTCTGACATGGTGGCCGCAAAAATACCGGACCGGCCGCTTTATATTCGCTCCATAAGACGCACTGACCTTTTCCCCCATTTTTTGGGGGGGAAAAAAGTGCGTCTTATGGAGCGAAAAATACGGTAAATAAAAATCCAAAAGACTTCACATTTGCACAGCAATCTAAAGCCATCTCCACCCCTAGGAGACCTGTCCACCCTCTAAATGCCCTGTATGCTCAAAGCACTAAGGTCACCTCCATGAGCACGGTTAAAATGATTAGAGACATTGGTAGAGTGATTCTTTTGTATGTCATAAACATGATCATGGAAGCGATCTTGTAGCCTCCTAGTCATCCTACCAACGGATTGTACTTGACAACTTCTACAGGTGATCAAATATATTAGATGCTTTGTATTACAGTTAATAAAGTTCTTGATCCTGTAAACCTTGCCACTAACTGTGGATCTAAATTCCTCCTCTTTCTTAATACAAGATCAACAGGGACAGCCATCTATACCACACCTATAGTTGTCCTTAAAACTCAGCCATGTTCTCTGAGTTTTTCTAGAGGAGAGCTAGAGACAGAATATCGCCCAAAGTTGGTGTACGTCAGGAAACCATTTTAGTACCGTGGGACAAGATTTGTGCAAATATGTCATCACAGAAGTATTTGAAGATGGCGCTCAATGATCCTTTTAATCCTCCCAAACTCTAGGCTGAAAGCCGTGGAGAAAACTGGTGGTCCCTGCCTTGAACTACACCTCTCCTCTCCTTTTGTTATTAATAAGTTGTTCATGTCAGTATTGTTAGCTATACCCACAGCACAATCTATCACGGGCACCGAATAACCTCTCTAAAAAGCAATCCCCCATGTGTGTCATCTCTCTGTTGAAATCTTCATCCTTATAAATCCTACGCAATCGTAGGAACTGTCCCACAGAAATCCCTCTAATTGTGTGTTTGTGATGTCCTGAGTCAGCTCTTAAAATTTTATTGCCTGATAAGGGTTTCCTATACAAACTGGTGACAATTGCACCCTCACAACCCCTCAATGTGACTTCCAAGAAATTAATGCTGTGATCGCTCATCTGTCTAGTGAAGCTGAGGTTAAGTTCATTGTCGTTGAGATACAATAAAAAAACTTCCAAATCCCCAAACTCTCCGGAACAAAAGAAGATCAAATCATCTATGTAGCACCTAAAAAATTGGATGTAGGGATGGGACGGAATGCGTTGTTAGGTCCAAATATCTTCACCCTCTCCCACCAACCCATGTAGAGGTTTGTGAGAGAGGGCGAAAACCTGGCATCCAACGCCTCCCCACATCGTTGGAGGTAAAAAATAACACTATCAAAAGAAAAGTAGTTGTGTGATAATAGGTATTCAAGACATTCCAAAATGAATTTCCTCTGCATGCGGGAATATAGTCCACTCAAACCTATAAAGAAGGAAACAGCCCTAAGTCCCAAAGTATGGGGTATGGATGAATATAGGTTCGCCACATCACATGTGACCCACTATCTCCATCCCTCCATTTAACCTCCCAACACAGGTTCAACAAATGGTTGGTATCACGAAGGTAGCTGTGGAGTCCCACCACTATAGGTTGTATTTGGAAATTCAACCTTTGTCCAACCCTTCAGGGACCCAATACCGACTACAATGGGTCTACCCGTTAAGGGGTCCAACCCCTTATGTGTCTTGGGTAGATGGTAAAATATCAGGACAACAGGAGACTCTGGAACCAGTGCTGCACTTTTCACATTAGGATAGAACACCCAATCGAACACCCTTCTGGATCAGTGAAGTGAGAACACATTTATACTCTTTGGTAGGATCCCTTCTCCGTTTAAGGTAAGTAGTCTCATCTGACAGCTGTCTAAGAGCCTCACGTCTTTGTGTCGGCGTCCTGGACAACAACCAAGCCCCTTTTATCTGAATTTTTAATAACGAGAATCATCCTCACTTAGTATCCTAAGAGAATGTTTCTCAATGGGGCTAAGATTGTCCATCGGGGCAGCAACACCAGATGTGGTATGCATGGCCAATCTGGTTAACTTTTGCTCAACCATTTTTTTTTTTTTAAAGCGATCCATTTCCTTGCCCCTAGCATGAATGGGATAAAAATCTGACCTATATCTTAGAGACAGGGACCAAAGATCCCTGTTCATCCTCCTCAAGACGAGATTCCATAGCTAAATCTGCCAAATCACAGATAATACATTGGTCCAAAAAGTTATTTGTTTAGACCTCTTGTACAAAATTCCTTTCAATGTTCTCTCCATTTATGCTCTCACCAAAAAAGTGTTTACGCAGGGTCAAAGAGCGGGCAAACCTATTCAAATCTAAAATAGTATCAAAAAAGATTGAATATGGGCAGCACAGTGGCTAAATGGTTAGCACTTCCGCCTGGCAGTACTAGGGTTGTTGGTTTGAATCCCTGCCACGGCACCACCTGCCTGGAGTTTGCATGTTCTCCATGTGCCTGTGTGGGTTTCCTCCGGGTACTCCAGTTTCCTCCCACACTCCAAAGACATGCTGGTAGGTTAATTGGCCCTAGTATATGTATGTATGAATGTAAGTTAGGGACCTTAGATTGTACGCCCCTTGGGGGCAGGGACTGATGTGAATGTACAATATATATGTAAAGCGCTGCGTAAATTGACAGCGCTATACAAGTACCTGAAATAAATAAATGACGTGTAGGGCAAAAATTGAGACCCTTAGACAGGAAAGATATATATCATCACAGAACAAAGTCCTTTTGGACAATTTCAAAATGTTACCTATTGTTTTGACGTCTGTTTCCTCAATGAGTAGCAGTCCAGACCTCCACTTTCTTTTTTTTTTCTTCGCCCCCCACCCCCCTTGGGTTTTCCTGCGTTTTTTTCTTTTTTTTTGTTCTTCTTTGTGCTTTTTCTTTTTGCTCACTTCCATATCATTTAAATGGCTAGAACCAGGTGTGGCACTTTCATCCACCTCTAAAGAGGAATCCACCCCCGACGCTGCTAAAGTTTTATCCAAATTATCATTCTCAGACTCGGAAAAATGAACTCTCCTGATCATACCAACAGCGTTTCCCTTCTTTTTATTATTGATTCTTGGATGTTGAGATCTCTTCCATACATACACCTCACAGGACTCATAATCAAACTTATCCTAAAGCAGTTTCTGCTTATTAGCGGTCACCTCCTTTTTTCCATTTTGTCCAACCTCTCAATTTATTATCCAGACTTTTAAACATCAGGTAACTCCTAAATGGTGTTATCTCCTTTTTGTATTACCACAATTTCATCGTTTTGCTCTATTGAGTTCCTATGTTTTAGATTCCACAATGATTTGCATCTACTCATGTAAGGCTGCAGACAGTGTGTCAGTCCATTTCTTTTTCAATTCATCTGTGGCCAGTTCAAAAGTAGGGAATTTTTTCTTATGTGGCGTCTGCGAGGAATCCGATCCACTGCTAAATATTCAATCAAGGTACTTTTATCCCAATAGTATTTCATCTCCTTAATCATGCATCGCTTTAGTTTATGAAACAAAAACTTTAGAGTCCCCATATTTTCATCAGCTGTAGACTGTAATACACATTCGGTACTAGATCTTAAAGGATCTGCCATTATAGCTCTGAGTGTATGGCTATATCTTTCCCCCACTGTAACATCACTGCTGTTGGTGGTCATCATAACATCAAATCGTGGAACCGGAGTATGTGCAATAAACACAGTTCATATACACTTGGTCACGGAAAAAAATCACTCACCGAGCCAGCGTACATGAATCCGGACATTCACAAATATATGTTTATCACTGCTCAAGGTAGAGAGACTCCCAATCTCCAAGCGCAACTCCTGTAGGTGCTAGCCCAGCTCATGTGCTGCATAGATGAGAACAAAGGCGGTCCAATTGGCTGCACTCCAAACAGTCCACTTTATTGAACCAAGATAAAACCAGTACAGACAGTGGAAATACAGTGGGGGACTTGCAGGTGAATGCGCTTTTCTCTAAAAACAAAAAAGAGATTAGAGTAGTAGAGTGTCAAAATCCAAGGACAGATTGAAAAAGAGTACGAAGTGGAGTAGTTTCTTTTTTTATGCACTAAATTATATATTCACTAATGGTTTTGTCTTTCTCAGATGGAATTGGATATGGACGCTCGAATTCCAGTTGTGAATCAGAGGGATGGCACTGTGCTACTTGGGGAGGAAGCCCCCAAGCGCTGCCAACTACATGAGTGGTTACACAGGCATCCTGACTTTATTGTGGATCCACGATTTATAGCGGTATGTGAAAATGAAAACTGTGCTTGTATCAAAATATACCAGAATGTATTGCAGTTCTGATGTGCAAGGACAAAGGGAACATGTTGCACGATTCACATGTTACATTGCCAGTATAGCATCTATAGCAGCATAGCTGTGGAAATTCCAGTATATATACCATAGTTTGCAGACGCTATAATGTTTGCACAAACCAGTTAACCACTTTCCCTCCTGTGGATTTACTCCCCTTCCTGACCAGGCCATTTTTTGTGTTAGGGCGCTGCGTTACTTTAATTGACAATTGCGCAGTCATGCAATGCTGCACCCAAATTAAATTTACGACCTTTTTTCCCCACTAATTCCGCTTTCTTTCGGTGGTATTTGATCGCCTGTGCAGTTTTAATTTTTTGTGCTATTAAAAATAGAAAAAAAAAAAACCTACAATTTTGAGGAAAAAAAACAGTATTTTTTAGCTTTTTGTTATTTAAACATGTCCGACCGGGACCCAGTGATTGACAGCCGCAAATGGCGGCACGGGTAGGGCATGTGCGCGGCTTGTGTGCCCCCAACCCGGAAATGCAAAATCGTGTGTATATGTGTATGTAATATACAGATGAAACTCGAAAAATTAGAATTTCATGCAAAAGTTTATTTCATTAATGCAACTTAAAAGGTGAAACTAATATGAGATAGACTCATTACATGGAAAGCAAGATAGTTCAAGCCGTGATTTGTCATAATTGTGATGATTATGGCTTACAGCTCATGAAAACCCCAAATCCACAATCTCAGAAAATTAGAAATATTACATACAATCAATAAAACAAGGATTGTACATAGAACAATATCGGACCTCTGAAAAGTATAAGCATGCATATGTACTCAGTACTTGGTTTGGGCCCCTTTTGCAGCTATTACTGCCTCAATGCAGCGTGTCATGGAAGCTATCAGCCTGTGGCACTGCTGAGGTGTTATGGAAGACCAGGATGCTTCAATAGCGGCCTTCAGCTCTTCTGCATTGTTCGGTCTCATATCTCTCATCTTTCTCTTGGCAATGCCCCATAGATTCTCTATGGGGTTCAGCTCAGGCGAGTTTGCTAGCCAATCAAGCACAGTAATCCCATGGTCATTGAACCAGGTTTTGGTGCTTTTGGCAGTGTGGGCAGGTGCCAAGTCCTGCTGGAAAATGAAGTCAGCATCCCCATAAAGCTTGTCTGCGGAAGGAAGCATGAAGTGCTCCAAAATCTCCTGGTAGACGGCACAGTGGACCAACACCAGCAGATGACATGGCTCCCCAAATCAACTCAGACTGTAGAAACTTCACACTGGACTTCAAGCATCTTGCAGTGTGTGCCTTTCCATTCTTCCTCCATACTCTGGGTCCTTGGTTTCCAAATGAGATGCAAAAGTTGCTCTCATCAGAAAAGAGGACTTTGGACCACTGAGCAACAAACCAGGTCTGTTTTTCTTTAGCCCAGGTAAGACGCTTCTGACTTTGTTGTTCAGGAGCGACTTGACAAGAGGAATAGGACATTTGAAGACCATGTCCAGGATCCGTGTGTGTGTGTGTGTGTGTGTGTGTGTGTGTGTGTGTGTTGGCTCTTGATGCACTGACTCCAGCCTCAGTCCACTCCTTGTGAAAGTCCCCAACACTTTTGAATGGCCTTTTTCTGACAATCTTCTCCAGGCTGCGGTCATCCCTGCTGCTTGTGCAACTTTTTTCTTCCACACTTTTCCCTTCCACATAACTTTCTATTAATGTGCTTTGATACAGCACTTTGGGAACATCCAACTTTGCAATTACCTTTTAAGGCTTTCCCTCCTTATGGAGGGTGTTCATGAGCTGTAAGCCATAATCATCACAATTATGACAAATCACAGCTTGAACTATCTTGCTTTGCATGTAATGAGTCTATCTCATATATTAGTTTCACCTTTTAAGTTGCATTACTGAAATAAATGAACTTTTGCACGATATTGTAATTTTTTGAGTTTCACCTGTATATGCAGTTAATATACACTTATTTGGTTTTTTTTTTTAGTTTTACCAAAGGCATGTAGCAGAATATATTGACCTAAATTTATGAAGAAATAGATTTTTTGATATTTTTTTTATTGGATATGTTTTATCAAAGAAAATAGAAATATATATATCTATATATCTATATATATATATATATATCTATATATATATATATATCTATATATATATATATATATATATCTATATATATATATCTATATATATATATATATATATATATATATATATATATATATATATATATATATATCTATATCTATATATATATATAGATATATAGATATATATATATATATATATTTCCAAATATTTAATTCACTTTTAATTTTTATAATAAAAAAAATAAAGAACCCAGTTGTGATCAAATAGCACCAAAAAGAAAGCTCTATTTGTACCCAAATGAAATTTATATCGTTTTCACACAGTGTTGCAGTGCATGGATAGCAAATAATGCTCTGGTTATGAAGGGAGTAAAACTTTTTGCAGCTCAAGTGGTTAAAGTGTACGTAGACTGTCCATTCATAACTCTTGTGAGCTGATAACGTCATGTACTTCCCACCTATGAACTTTTTATTAGCATTATTCCCTATGATCTCCATGGGCTTCAAAACACCTTCCACTGGCATAAATTGTGTGAGGTGTTATATAGTCCTAACAAACTCCCTGTCCTAGGGTCACAAAAACGCTGTTCAGTACAGTTGTCGAACTTGACAGGAACTGAATTATAGGCATGATTACCAGGTTAAGATAAAGAAAACGGTGGGTAGTCACCACATTTGAGGACAGGTAAGCTCCAATACTATCAAGTTTTCTCTTGGGTTTAGATATGCTTAAATTATGTTCTTTGTCTTTATTTTGTTTTAAAGAAAACACACAAGCCCTGCAGAAATCTGCATGACAAATGTGTTTGTAAAAGCCAAAACAAAAAAATTCACAATAAGAGCACAAAGAGGTTCCAAAGAAATTCTCAACAACCATCCTCCTTTGAGGGCTCATTCACACTGCCTGCACGCTAAGAATTCCCTTTCAGTGTGCAGCAGTTGTCCATTTTGGGTTGCAGAGTGGCACCTTAGGAGGTGATGTGCATTTTAGCTCACTGCAGTTTCCTTTTTTCTTTCTTTCTTTTTTGAAGTGTATAGTGTAACACTTCATTCATGTCTCTGCACATCAGTGCAGTCTATTGTACTCAACATGTCTGTATTTTATCGCAGCTCACTGCACCGCACCTTCAGGCTGCATTTCACTGCACATGGGCACATACATTATTACCCTTTATACACATAAATGTAGTATAGTCTATGCTAGAAGTGATATTAAAACAGTATTCTATAGCATCTCTATCGTGTAGCAATAGAACATATTATAACCCGTATTACCCTTCTAACTTAAATTGCTTATTCCTACAGTGAGGCGTAATTTACAAATAGTTTTGCCATAACCCAATGAAACACAGTTTAGTAACCCACATCGTACCATGCCCAAGAGTAAGGTGCCAAAATTATGCACACGTTATTTCGGGCCTCTCTACCAATATCTGTGTACTATAATTCTCATGTTTTAGTACCCACATATCTCCAAGCAGGGACCAAGAACAAAGAACGGCTAATATTGTAGAATACTCAAGGATACAAAAGCTATGGGGGTAAACCTGTAGTTTGAAGCCAAGGGTCCCAAAGCTTATTGAATTTAAAGGGATTCCCCCTGTCTCATTTGTTTCTCTTTCTACAAGGTAGAATTAACATTCATCCTCCACTCTTCAAATGTAGGGGGTGCAGATGCAAGCCTGGAACCCTAGTATACATGTCATTGGGTAATATCACATGAAAGAACCGGTTGATGGTACGAAGAACAATACTCCAGTATCGTACTAGTTTGAGGCATTTTCAAGACATATGTAGATGGTCAGCTGGGGTCCCTCTACGATGCCATTTAAACAACTTGTAAGGTGTTCTAGAAGCTCTATGTATAAGGAAGAGTTGTGGCAGTCGCTGCTTGGGAGAGAGATACTAGGGAAATCTGTTCTAAAATTGAATTCCAAAGCTTTCCATCTAATGTAGAAATATCTAAAGACCATCCATGTCTACCTGGCATCCGTAAGGTAACCTGGAGGCCACACAGATTAAATTGATATAATGAGGAGAGAAGGCCTTTTTTATTAGAAGTAGAAGCTATTTGATCAATGAGTGAGGTCTGAATCCGTGTAAGGACTGTCGCCTTGCCTTGAACAGTTAGCGCATGACGTATCTGAAGATATTGAAAAAACCTACAAGTGGGGATATTAAATTCCTCCGGTAAATCTTTATAGGATTTTAGCTGATTATCATTGTCTATCTGGTGTATATAACAAACACCTCTAGAGGACCATCCTGCAAATTCCTGCAGTTTGCCCAACTCATCCAATCTTCCTCCCTCCCAAATGGGGCGATATCTCGATATTCCATCATCTCATGAGATGCCTCATCTCATCCCAAACCTTAGCCATGAGTATCAGTGCAAATTATTGTGGACAGCTCCAAACACCCCATATTTTGATTGGAATACTTCTCATTATGAACGCCCCACCCAGAGACATTCTGCAGTTTTGCTGCTAAAAAGTACAGTTTTGCAGATGAGACTGACAATCCTCCGCCGACCTTAGGCAGCTGTAGTATGGATAAGCAGATTCAAGGTAGTTTTCCCTTCCAAATCAAGTTTCAGTAAAGAGAATCAATTTGTTTAAACCATTTTTGTGTCACCCACAATAGGGAAGTATGTAAAATACAGTAACTGAGGAGCCCAACCATTTTAATGATGTTCGTGCGACCCACAACAGATAGTGGGAGTTTACACCACACCTTGCTTTTAGATTTGAATTTCTCTAATAACGGTTGCAAGTTGTGTTGTGGATAAACTTGTACCCTAGGATGAAACCAGACTCCTAAATACTTAAATGCCGGTACAATTTTTATCTGTTGAGCACCTGGAGGGAGTGACGCCTGTTGGCCATCTATGGGGAGAAGTAATTACGAATCCCGAAAAGGAACCAAAGGTAGAAATAGTAGTCACAAGAGAAGAAAGGGACCCATCCGTATCCCCCAAAAAAGAGCAAAGCATCATCAGCATAGAGAACTAATTTATCTTCCATATTTCCCCTTCTAAAGTTGCCTATGATCTGTTGCCATATAGAAGCTGCCAGCGGCTCTATCGCCAGGGCAAATGGAAGGGGAGAGAGGGGGCAACCCTAACGAGTCCCCCTACAAAGGGGAAAGGAATCTGAGTGTGATCCATTAACCAACATGGCTTTCAGGGAAGAATACACTAATTGTACCCATCTAATAAAGCGGTGTCCTAGGCTAAAGCGCCCCATTACTTCACACAGATAGGGCCACTCAACATTATAGAATGCTTCCCATGTCCAGTGCTAGGATGGCCCTGTTACCCACATTATCAGAGGGTAACTGTTTGTTTAGGAATAGCCTGTGGATATTAATGGCTGTGGATCTGGTGGGTATTAAGTCCGACTGGTCAGTGTGAATCAAACGTTGCATAACCATACCTCAGGATTCGGAAGCACAATAATGCCAGCCATATTCACAGACTCCGGAAGATAGTGAAGGTTAGAGGCTGAACTTAGTACCTCTAGTATGTCTCCAAAATTTGTATATATTTCGGAAGGAAGGCTGTCCAAACCCGGGGCCTTATTATGAGTCTCCGCTACCGCTTTGCCAATTCTTCCAATGTTATGGGGGAATTTTAAGAGCTTCCTATCAGATGCAATTAGACAAGGGAGCTCAAGGGCGTCCAGAAAATCAGATAACACATGTGGTGCATATTGCACCTTGCTACAGTATAAATCTTTATAAAAGGAGTGAAATGCTCCTATAATTCCTCTTGGATCTTGTGTAAGTACCCAAGAGGCAGTAGTAATGGAGGTGATATAACTAGGCGGGGATTGAGACATAGCAATAACTGCCAGCAAGTGGCCAGAGTTTTCCTTGTCAGCAAAGTATTGACATTTCATATAAAATTACTTGTTCTCTGCCTTGGTATACAATTGTTGCTTGTAAACCATTTGAGCATCTTTCCAGGAGCGAATGGTTTGGGGAGTAGGAGTGGATAAGTAAGCTGCTTCTGTTCTATTTCTCATTCTGATGCTTGGTTTGAACTTCAGTAAATCGTATTCGCCATGTCTAGATGCCTAAATGCATTGAGTTGCTGCTATGCGATTGGCTGATTAGAAATTTGTGTTAAACAATTGAACAGGTGTACCTAATAAAGTGGCTGGTGAGTGTAGAAGACAGCAGTGACTGATACTCATCCAGCAGAGGAAAATGCTCGCTGCACTATGTGTGAACCAGCGCCTACTTGTCACTTTTGAATTCCATTGGTAGATGTGCAACATAGAGCCTGAGTGAAGTTTTTCATGATACAGGCTACCATACCTCCACTATAAAGTCCTCCTTCCAAGTTCACCATGGGTTACTTGGCAAGTGAAATCAAATTATCACCATGATTTAACAATTCTTTTGATTATAGATAGAACAGAGAAATCCTTTCTCTTCTCAATCAGATTACCTACAGTTGTGAGGACTGGGGATCTGTATGACAGGCCTTGCCCTTCCCCCTATTCTGGCTGTGAACTTAAGTTGCCAAACTGTGAAAGAATGGTCCAAATCTCTCAAAAGGGATATCGCCACCACAGCAGTCGATCCCTTCCTGTTTAAGTGCATGAAACATCTGTCTGAAGCTCTGCGCTTCAGCTGTGATGGCTTGCTGGAGTCATCTTGGCTTGTCTCTTGTTTGTGTCTGTTGTCTTTACAAATGCACAAAACCCTCTGGTTAAAAGTGCTAGGATGCGGATAAACACTGTGTCCAAGGACTGCTTAACCAGTTTGTTCTTAAAAGGAGGACTTCTCTTAAGAACTACCCCTGACATAAACATCAAGGATGTCACTGGAGGACAGAGTGTTCACCTGCCACAGTGTAAGAGGTCTAAAGAAGTGTCTAATTCTCTTTCCTCACTTTTACCCACTTCTTGAGTGGACACGACTGGGTCCCCTAACCCTGGTTCTTTGCCCACTCTCAAGGTTGAGAGTAAAAAAAAAACCTGTTCTTCTCTAAAGGAAACTTTTGGCATGATGGTGCTCCCTGACTTTTCTAAGTGGAGGGACTTTTTTAATCCTTGCAGGCTGTTGGGTCATTTGCCCTTTAGGCTTAAAGACTGATCACTTGTCAACAGAGCTTTCTTCAGCTCTCTACAATCTGACCAATCTGTGCGATGACACAGGAAGGCAAACTGACGTTGCTTTCTTGTGGGCCTATAGACCCTTGTTCTAGCTATTCTGTCAGTTCATTTTCAGGATCTGTATCCTAACCTGGCCACTGTCCTCTCCCCAAGAGAAATTTTGCTTGTTTTGTAATGTTGCAGTATGTGGCCTCACCCCTTCTCATTACATCCCTATTATATGACACTTAGGACACCCCCAGTGGAGAAAACAGTCACCATGGTCTCCAGTGGACATGGTCTTCTTGAGGTTTCAAATGTCTCCAAGTTTCAGCTGGATCTTGTTTCATTAGGAAACTGGAAATCATTCATCACCTCAATGCTTTTCTGGCGATTTTTTTCATGTTTTGTATTTACCCATATTCCTGAGGGTTACGCCACAAACTTTGATTTAGCATTGGGATTGGGAAGTCAGGAGCCTCTTTATTCTGGTACCCTGCTAAATTTGGGGGATGCAGGATATTTTCATTAATGTTTTCCTTAGGATTTGCCCCAGGAGATAGTTCTGGAAATACTTCTGGCCCAGGTTATTCTTGGTGTTCTTTCCTGGGTAGTTCTTGCTTGGTGAGAACCCTGGCAGCCCTTCCAAACAATACCCCCTTTTTCTCTTTTAGACCTATGGGATCAGGTGAGTTGAAGCTTAGTCTTCTCTAATCCAAGGCATATCTGGTTTCCCCCTTAGTAGGACATTGTTCTCAGTTTCCCCTGACAACACTTTAGGATGTGAGTTCTTCACTATTGGGAAATTGTTTTTTTTTGTTTTTTAATTCTACCCTACCTCGTTGGATCAGGTAGTCCAGTTTCCAGAAATCAGATGCCCTCTCATGGTTATATTGTTTCTCTTTTTAGTTGTGAGTATTTTCTTGTCCTCAAGCGTCATGCTTGAGTCTTAAACCAGTCCTAAAAGGTGGTAGGTTCAGTCTCATCTGGGACCAGCTTTGGGTGTTGTTCCTCAGGATGCTCTTGATCTGCTCACAGTTCCCTGTTTTTGTTAATGTTGTGCCTGTTAGAAGTTGTGTACTGTTGTCCACCCCCATATGGATTGCTTATAGACTTGTCACGACAGTATACCTCTACCTGTGTCCCTCAATGGAAGTGAAAGGAAAATAGGGTTTTTGTAATTGCCATGTTCTTGGTACTGCTGTGAACAAATGAAGCATGGTGGGATTAGGAGGAGTTATCCTGGGCTGGCTTTCAGAATTTGTTTGCAAGTGTCCAGTCCTCCTGTAGGTGGCAGCATAACCCGATCATATACTGTATGATATCCTTTATCCCTCAGCGGACTCCAAGAAAATGATTTTATGCCGAGTACAAAAATCTGGGTTCTTACGATTACTTTAATTATCTGAGAATTAGTCATTGTACTAGAAAATGTCTACTATCAAGAAATCTAAAAATACACATCTGTTGATCATACAGTCAATACGTTGATGTATGTATCAACAGCTAGACCTATTTGGGGTCCCTGTGTTCAGGGTAAACAGGAGAAAGTAATTTATTGAAAATATTTGGAATAAGAATAATTATACGCAATAATTTAAACCTTAAACAATCTAGAATAAATTTTTTTGTATTTTGTAAATTTCACTGTGTATAATACATTCAGGGTATTTTTAAAACACATTATTAAATAAAAGGCCTATATGTTCATAAAATGTGTGTGTATTTTTTGGGGGTGTATTTTTTTTTAATATAAAGTTAAATGAATACCAAAATGTCAAAATTTGGTTTGGTCAGAAATAATTTGATACCTGAACATAAAAACGTCAAACAGGGCAGAATGCTGCGAGATATATACTGTATTAGCAGATATTGGGTAATGTTGATTATTCTGGCTTTGTGTACTTTCTCATATTGACAAACTATCAGTATCAAATATTGTGAAAAATTTTTTGCTGTTAAAACCACATATGGCTTTTGATAGATTTGTCTTGATATACTAGAAGTGCAAATAGAACAATCTAAAACAGATGTTATCTCAAAAATAAGTTCTGCTTTTGTATTAACTATCCACAGTACATGGAAGACCGGAGGAAACGCAAGAAACATAAGAGTAAAAAATCCAAATCCTCTTCAGTAGCACTTGGTATTATGGGCACTATGCAGACATCGCACCATCACAATGGAAAAAAGGTAAGCAGTTTGGTTGGTATATAATAGTGGTACAATTTAGGCATTCACATTAAAGTGGAACTATACTCACCCTTCAATCTGGCGATGCCCTGTCCCGGAGCTCCCCGCCTGGCCACTGACATCTTTGGGCTTCCGGATCCCCAACACCAGCTGCTATCATTGGCTGGATGGGGATGATGTCACTGCATTGCTGAATTTGTACAGTGAACTGTGCCTGCGCGGCTCACAGTACAGGGTTGGACAGGCAGGTAGGTCATTAGGAAAAATAATGGTCGGACAGGCAGTATTTTTTAAAGTTCCAGTTTAAGAAATTTTAGAATATATGGCCCTTTTGATCATTTTATTTAGTAATCGTTCTGCTTTGTCTCTATCCTTTCAAAGAGTAAAGGCATGATTTTTACCTTCCTGATATTGGGGTTTTCTAAGTTATGTAAATGTTGTACATTTACAATGATATTTTATTAATGGGCCAGCACAGTGGCTAAATGGTTAGCACTTCCGTCTGGCAGTAGTAGGGTCGTTGGTTCGAATCCCAGCCACGGCACCACCTGCCTGGAGTTTGCATGTTCTCCCTGTGCCTGCGTAGGTTTCCTCTGGGTACTCCGGTTTCCTCCCACACTCCAAAGACATGCTGGTAGGTTAATTGGATCCTGTCTAAATTGGCCCTAATATGTGTATGTATGAATGTAAGTTAGGGACCTTAGATTGTACACCCCTTGAGGGTTAGGGACTGATGTGAATGTACAATATATATATGTGTAAAGCGCTGCGTAAATTGACTGCGCTATATAAGTACCTGAAATAAATAATAATTATACTTTTTTTTTTTTTTATCTTTTCAGTCTTCACTCACAGAGAACACATTTGATGCTCCACACCTGCCCACAGCAGCTAAGAAGAGAAAGAAACGTCCTCCCTCCAAGCTAATTTTGCCATCTGCACTGCATGGTGCTGGTGACACTTCTCATTCCTTCTCCCGGGACCCTAAGCCAGAGCCCAGTGCTAATCCTCTGCGGGCCATATATGGAGCAGCAGGAGAGGGAATGCTGCATCAGTCTGGACTTGCTGGCCTGGCAATACCTCGTTACCACCCTTTGCACGCAACTTCTGCAAGCAGAATTCAAGGACCTACTTTTGGTGATGATTTATCGGGTTATGAGCCCCAACAGCAACACTTCTCTCTGCTTGATGACCCTATGATGCCAGCAAACTCTTCCTCCAGTGGTGATGAATTGGACAGACCTTGATAGGACCCTCCCCTCAGTGGGAATCATGAACAACCCACAGAGATGCAGGGCCAAACCCTCTCTATAGAGACATTGTTCCGCCTTGTCACCAGTAGCCTGTTTTTTTTTTTTTTTTTTTTTTTTTTGTTTTGTTTTGTTTTGTTTTTTATTTTTTCTTTCCCACCCCATTTCTGGACTCCGTGGCTTATTCAGCTTCTATGTTCCAGGATCCATTGCGGCAGGATATACGCAGGATCAGACAGGACAAATAATTGAGGCTTTGACCCCCTCCCCTTTTTTTTTTTTTTTTTTTTTTTAAATTAATATTAACTATATTGCTGGAAGGGGCCTTGCACCACACTGTAGCGCAAAAAAGGTTCTGGGACGTTGCGAAAAGTCTTACAGTGCAATAAGGCACTTCAGGATCTGGGTGACAAGGTCCCTATTCCATTTTGGGTTCTCCACTATTCACTCATCCCTGATGTGCATCAATCCCATAGGTCACTGGTATAGAAATGACAGGACTTGGATACATTGCAGTAAGGTTACTGCACCCTGCTATTCTGCATAGGGCATATGGAAATCTTTGCAAAGCAGAGTAAATCATGTGCAAAATATGTATGAGGGAGGGAATGGGCACTTTGTGTGTACATGTGGGACCTAACACCGAGGAGCAGAATCTGTGTTTTCTAGGGCGCAGGGGTGTGAGGCTACCAGCCTTCACTTTCCCTCAGTCATATGTGAATTGATTAAACTCCTTGATTTAAAATACTGTGTCTTTTGCAATGCTGTGGAGATTGATTAGGTGGTGCTCCTTGTTTTTTTTTTTTTTTTTTTTTTTTTTTTTTTTTTTTAAATCCTGCTTTATTTGTAAGACCGCATTCAGATATTACGTTGAAATTTTGGAAAAAGCGGGGAATGTTTTTATTACTTTGTGTCCCAAATGGGAAGATTTTCTGTCCTGGTAAATATCATCTAAGAGTGATGGCGGTGATAGAGAAAAATGCTTTTATGTTTTAAGAGGATAGCCTAAAACAAGAAGTATAAGGCCTTGTTCACACCTGTGTACTTTTGCTGTGCTAAAATGCACCTTCCCAGCACATCAAAAGTGAATGGAAAAGTGTCCCCTTTAAATCCTATCTAACTGTTTACATCTGTGCACTGCTGTTTTTTACAGTGTAAAGTGCCTTTTGAAAAGTTCTGTTTGCAGCATCTTCAGTGCACGGTTTGAAAAATGTACCTTCCTTTATAGTCCATAGAAGCACACAAATCATACTGCACATTTTTAAGTGTCTTTTGAGTCGCATGTCTATTTTTCTCAGGTGGCCAGGGGAGAGAAAGTCATGCAAACCACATGACAAAAAAAACACATTAAGCTTTGTGTTTTTTGTATTTCAACACAAAGCATAAAAACATTTTATAACGCACAGATGTGTTTACTTAAATAGGATATTCCTCTGGGTGGGGTTGGAAAGACTGTTAAAACATAAAGTATAAGGCATAATGTTAAGTTTATTATTCATATGGCAAAGGCTAGAATACCTCTAATAAATTTTCTGTGCAAATTTTAGTGCAAATTTCCAACAGTTACCACAACAAGAGTGAAGCAATATTATAATTAAGTGTACGAAGATGTTGGGTATATTGCAAACCAGGATAACCTAATTTCTAAAAATGCAAACTATAAATTCCATTTTCTTAATTGTACTTTACAGGACGCAGGTCTTAGACCTTGGGTTATATGCTGCTGCCTTTAGATGGCTGGACACTGGCAAACAATGTTGTAAGCATAGCCCTAATATAACCCCTTCCACTCTGAGCAACCCTCCTTTTTTTGCTAGTGTTCTGAAATGCAAGAAGTTTTTTCTCTATTCTCTGCTCTAGAAGAAGCAAACCACTATTTCCTTTCTGACACTTCCATTAAGAATATTCTATGAAGATTTCTAGTTGTGTTTTCTTATGTGGACAGCTTTCCGGCTCGGTTGACACCTTTTAGATGATCCTTGGAGGGACCTACCGCTGGGAAGAAAATGCAGGTCCAGCCCATAATGTTGCTCTGGGCACTGAATCCTGCATTAGGCACTCACCTTGGCACAATGTACAGCATGCTGAGTTGGCTTGCTGAATGCTATACAGGTCCAGGGCTAGGTCACTACTGTCTAGCATGACCCGGTCCCTGAGGAGCCCACAAGAGGGTTTAGTTTGTCTCAACTGACAATTTTCAACTGGCTGGGATGAGGGCAAAGCAGCAGTAAATTGGTGATTTAGCCAAGTGTGGGTTTTTTTTTTTTACTCTAATCGCTTAGGGGCTAACTGAAAACCACCATCTGCCAATTCAGTTGCAGGTAGTGGCAGAAGATCATCTAGAACCTCTTGCATTTTAATTTTGGTGCTTTTTCTGCATTTTGATGTCTCTTGTGCAGCGTCCTTCCTACCTGGCTGTATGCACATGATATTTTCCCTTCCCCCATGTTCCACAGACTGAGTACTGAGCAGTATCGTATGCCTAGTTTTACCCAGTAGTGTTGCAACTCTACTTTCAGTCGGTTTTTTGCCAGGGATCCTCAGGCCATTGCAGTGGATAGTCCAGAACTCCAGATTCATCATGATCCTGTGATCGTCCACCACTGTTGTCTTTCATGGACGTCCATGCCTTGTTATGTTGCTGAGCTCACCAGTGCGTTCTTCTTTCTTCAGAATGTACCAAACTGTTGATTTGGCTACTCCTAATGTTGCTGCTATCTCTCTGATGGATTTGTTTTGTTTTTGAAGCCTTACATTGGCCTGTTTCACTTGCATAGACAGCTCCTTTGAACGCATGATGTAGGGTTCACAGCAATAGATCCCAAATGCAAATATCACACTTAGAATCAACTCCAGACCTTTTACCTGCTTAATTGATGAAGAAATAAAGGAGTAGCCCACACCTGGCCATGAAACAGCTTTTTATTCAATTGTCCAATTACTTTTGGTCCCTTGAAAAAGGGGGTGGCTACTCTTAAGAGCTGTAATTCCTAAACCATTCCTCCAATTTGGATGTACATACCCTCAAATTAAACCTGAGAGTGTGCACTTTCAACCCATATCCATTATATAACTATAGCTTGAATATGTTTTGGTAAATACCTGAAAAAAACAAATTATGCCTGTGCCCAAATATATATATGGACCTAACTGTATTTGTTGTTACATGGGCCTGTGCGTTTTGTTGCAGAGTTGCTCCACACGCAAGAGCAGGGATAACCAGCAATATCTGCCTATCAGCACTGGATAGTGCAGGCAACAACTCTCTGGTGTACTCAGTGATATCACTTGAACTCTACAGGTTCAGAGCAATGATCCCACTGGAGGAGAATCAAGTCCCTGAAGGTTCTTCAGGTGGGGGTGCCCACTATGATGGTTGAAGATTGGGCTTGCTAGTTCTGCAGCTATGGACTGGCGAGTGCCCCTGTGGTTTAGTGGAGTAATATGGTAGTTCCCCCATCAGTGTTCCTTGTGTAGTGGATCATTATCTAGGAAGCTTACACTGAGGGGATATACAGCAATGATGGCGTGACAAAGGGGCAGTCCAGCTCAGTGATATCATCGTGTGCATCTTCCATTTTTGCAATACATGTATCTTGCAGTACCTGAATCTTACAGTGCGGGAGATTCCTGACAGCACCGTACGATCAGCCTGCCGTGCTCAGCATCTTGGTATTGAGAATTGTCTATTGGGGATGACTGCCACTCAGGTGTACTGGCTTAGGCTGACAATCCTCTCAGCTGAGTGGCTACTACCTTTTTTTGGGTTCATAGGCCTCTTTGACCATCAGTATGCCATAGCCCCACACAGGTAGAGGCAGGTGAGGAAGGATAATGGGGTGGACTCTAGTACAGATGAACCCCTACATCGTTTGCCCTGCAATGGCTCCCCTAACCATCAGATTAGTTCTGAATATCAGTGCTTTTTGCTTCCATAGGACAGCTGTCATGTGTGGTCACCAGAAGGTCTGTCCACATGGCATGAATCCTGTGGCTCAAATGTTGGTTACAAAGCGTCTCTGCAAAAAGCAAATTGAGAAGCTGCTCTTTAACGCTGAGCCATCCTTGGATGCCAACATTCAGAAGGTGATGGTGTGAAAGCACTCTTACCACCACACCTTTTCAGCACTAAGAAAGCATGAAGAAGTCTTTCTTTCTCTTCCATTGAAGGACACAGGAAGTTTTAGCCTTTTGGGTTATACTGCAACCTTGAAGAGGATTGAACATTGGCAAATAAACAAAAAGTAGGCAAGTTCAGGATAACCTCCTGCATCAACATGTCTGGTTTTTTTTGCCACCTTTTTTCTTTCAACATTTTTTCTCTTTAATCAAGGTTGTTTTCTACATCTCTGGCTTTTGGAAAACCATATCTGGGCCCCACTGGCCTTGGAGCTTTCCAGGCCCCCTTCTGATATATATTATCTATGGAGAGCTTTTCAGTTTATTACTGGAGAATCAAGCTTCAACAGAGTAGTTAGGTGAACTGTGGTTGGTGGTTACTGATAAACTGCAGCCATACAGGTTGTGTTGCAGTTTCTGCAGCACATACAGGATTGCAAGGCACTCCTTCGTGATAATAGTGCATGGTACCTCCCTGGGGCATAGCTGACTGCTCTGGTAGAGGGTGGTGCCTTCCTTCCCTGCTGGATTCACTTGTGTCAGGACTGTGTCTAAGCCATAGACATAAGCATAGGTTTGAAACTGACAGGTGAAATCCAGAACTTATTTTACAGAAGCATTGACCAGTGTCTCTTTCAAGCTTGTCAGTCAAGGGTCTAATTGTCACATTAGCAGCTGATAGTTTGTCCAGGCCCTGTGACAGGTAGTGTTTGAACACTGCAATGTTCCCCAGGTAAGTCATTGCAAATTCTCATAGCCCTTCCAACATGTCATTTATGACCCTCTGAAAGGTGGGCCATAAATAACAAATGGAGTGGTGAAGGCTTTTTTTTTTTTTTTTTCTTCCTCTTTTTCCTGAACCTTACGTACTGGGGGAAATTGCCAATATCCTTTATTCAGGCCAATTATAGTTAGTGGGCAGCCACCAGGTTATCCAACCTCTCATTAACCTGGGGCATGGTGTAGCCATCGGCACTGGTGATGGCATTTAGCTTTCTGTAGTCCAGAATGTGGGCTGATAGAGAAGCATATGAAAATAGACAAAAGGAGGACAACCACATTTTCAGTGCTGCCAGACATCTTACCCACCCAACCATTTCTTGCCTTGTGATCAAACTGGCAGATATCATAGGACCAATGGTAATTGGCTTTGTTTCTATACATGTTATGCAAGATGCATCACTCATGCCTTGGCCTTGTGCTCCCCAAATGACCTGCCAGTGGAATATTGAGTGCCATCTTCAGTAAGTGTTCCCTAAATTTGTCAGGTACGATAAGCTGCCTTTTGACCATTTCTGCTTCACTGCCTTTTTAGTGGACAGTAGTTTGTCTTCCCTAGTGATTTGGAAGCTTGGCTTCTGAACTACTGCAGACATGGGTCAGTTTGCAGTGCTTGATCAAATTTGGCACCACAGATCCCAGCCACTTGTACCAATGTGAATGAGGAAAGCAGCTGAGGCTTGGCAGAAGCGGAGTTAACTGGGTCAGAGCAAGGAAGGGGGTTTTAGGTTCCATCCCCCTGTAATTTCAGACATAGAAGTGCTAATAGTTTATTTTTGTCAAATAACTAAATCAACAGAAGAAAAATCAAATCAATATTTGGTGTGACCACCCTTTGAATTTAAAATCACAAATTTTTCTAGGTACATCGTTTTTGTTTTTTTCTTCTTTCTTTTCTACCATAACACCTGTATTTATTAGTCAACTAGCTTTTCTAGGCTTTTTTTCTCTGAATATATTTCTGATGACAATTTTGTTTTCATACAATGGAGTAGTTGTACGTATAATGATTAATTTGGTGTGTTATATTGTATTTATACATATATCAAAAAGATGCAATTGCACCAATCAATTACACCCCCATTTAAGGGCTTTTATTGCACATAATTTCATCAAATATTTTTTTTTTGTTTTACCCATGTTTGCTGTGAATTGCCTCAGCAACCTTATAAAAATAGGTCTCTCACAGGCACTTATGTACAAAACCTAATGAAACCTAGGCTTGTGATCTCTCTCAGCAATTTGGTGAATCATAGCTCTCTTCTCACTGATGTTTAAGACAATATACCACAATGTGCTCTACCGGTCAATGCACTCCTAGTTTTAGAATAAAACAAAAAATGGAATGATGTTCGATATTATGACCGAAATGTCTTCTTTTTACGGTTCTTCGTTTTACATCGTTTTGGAAGGAAGTCTGGAGGTAGATTGTTCCAAACATCTTTGAAAACTAACCACAAATCTTCTATAGCTGTAGGCTGCCTCATATTCTTTGGTCTCTTCATGTAATCCCAGACAGACTTTATGTTGAGATTAAAGCTTTGTGGGGGCCAAAGCGTCATTTCCAGGACTCCTTGTTCTTTATGCTGAAGATAGTTCTTAATAACATTGGCTGTATGTTTGCGGTCATTGTCCTGCTGCAAATTAAATTTGGGGCCAATCACATGCCTCCCTCATAGCATGGAATGATAGATAAATACCTACCTGTATTTCTTAACATTGAGGATACCAGTGCTCCTGCCCAAATCTCCAACCCCAAACTCGCAAGAAACTTCTACCATGCTTCGCTGTCACCTGCACACACTTATTGCACAGTTCTCTAGCTCTTTGCTGAACAAACTGTTTCCTGCCACAGCTGAAAACTTGCCACAGCTGTACCCACCAAGTTGTATGACCTATGACAGAAACAGTCTTCTACAACCTCACCTTAGTGGCAGAGTCTAGCTGTTTTAAGTCTTACACAGCTGTTCCTGTTTCAGTTAATGACTGGGTTTCCTGCCACAGCTGAATATTTCAAATTCTGACTCAGCGGAGCACTTGCTGCCATTTTTCTGCACCCCAGTTCCTATGTTTTCATGCATAGTTGAGTTGCTTAACTTTGTTTCCACATCAGAGGTACGGCTTTTTGGTAGCAATTCTTACATGAAGACCACTTCTGACCACACAGCTCCAGACCGTAACTGGGTGTACCTGGGTCCCACTGGTTTCCGCCAGCTCTGCGCTGATAGCACTGCAGGGCTTCTTCTGATATCGAAAGGTAAGTAAGCATGTTGTGCCTTTCATCTGCTGCCTTAAATTTTTTTGGCCAACCACTGCGTATGCAGTCCTCAATGTTGCCTGATTCTTTCTACTTCTTCAAAAGAGCTTCAACAACACATCCTAAAACCCCAGTCTGCTTTGAAATCTTTGCCTGAAAGAGACCTTGCTGATGCAGTATAATTACTGTTCCTTGTGTCTTGTTGCTGTGCTCACCAAGTTGTATGACCTATGACATGAAACAGTCTTCCACAACCTCACCTTAGTGGCAGAGTTTAGCTGTTCCTCACCCAGTTTTAAGTCTTACACAGCTGTTCCTGTTGTGTTCGCTTCTCGGCCTTTTGGCTAAGATCAAGTGTAGTATCTGTTCTTATCAGTGTCCAGTGGGGGTGCTCCCGGCCATTCTAGCCTTGCGGGGATGGCTGTTGTATAGTACCCTCACTGGTATGATGGGGGTCTGGAAGGCTAGTACTGGGGGGACAGAAACCGGGGAGCGCCACAAGTTAAGCTGGGGCCCTGGGAGTAATTCCCCCAAGAAGACTGGAAGGACCCAGTACCTCCTGATTTGGACGGATCTACCTTGTCTGGCCAGGGACTGAGAAGGCAGAAAGTCCGCAAACTCAGTGCCCCCTGAGTAGATGCCCTCAGGGGTGCCACTAGTAACACCTGGGTGTGGGACCCCACTGTGTGAAGATGGCACAAGGTCACTGTTTTTACACTCTTTTTGCACAGCGCCCTAAGGACCAGGCCTTTTGGCTAAGTTCAGGGCAATTTTTGCTACAGGCCTCAGGGCCTGGTCTGTGCACAATTTGGCACGGTACCACTTTTTTATTTTCTATTTAATTTAACACCTCCCACGTTTGTCACTTTTTCTTTGCTTATGCGTGTGTTTTCACTGGATGGTAGGGTGTGGGTCCTCGGGCCTACCCTGAAGTCTAGGGGGAGGATGTGTGGCCTTTTGGTTCCTTCCTCCCCTGATCCCTAGGGGGTTTTCTCTTCGGGAGAGCCCCCTGACCAAGTACTGGATGTCCGGCTTCGGCTGGACATAAGGAACGGTGGTCCACCAGGCCTTTTGGCCAGGAGGACCAAATGGGAACCTTGTCCCTGGCAGGAGCTTCGTGCCCCAGGGGATCAGGGTAGTGGTTCAACCCCTTTGGGGGTAGGACTAAAGCACACCCCTAAGTGCACTTTTTCGTGTGGTGTTTGCACTTGCACTTTTTTGTGATCACTTATGGGTTTTTTCGTTCTAGTTTGCACGTTTGCGGACTTAAATTTAGAGGGAAAAAAACAGATGTTCCTGTTTCAGTTAATGACTGTGTTTCAATCTACATATCACATTGATGATTATTGGAACCTTCTTGGTACAATTGGTTAATTGTAAATACAATACAAAATAAAATACACCTGACTCTGTCCTACAAAATCACTGACAAATATACAGTGTGCAAGTGTAAGAATTGATTGAAGGTATGATCTATGGCAGATGCTCCATGGGCTCTTCCAGGTCATCAGGATCTTTTGTCTTAAAAACTGATTTACAATCCTGCTTTATAATAAGTGAAGGAAATAGTGCAGCGCTACTTCAGGCTGAATGAACAATACACATAAATAAATGAGTGAACAGTGACATAAATCCAAAAAAGTGAACAATCCACCTACAACCATATAACAAATGTGCAAATACTACCGCAAGGGTGAATGCCACAATAGGATAATACAGTGGCAATAAAGATGGTGAATGCAAGAAAACCTCAAGTGTGCAAATGCGATGACATAAAAAAACGCTGCATCAGCAATAATAACGCGACATATAACAAATATCACAAAAATTATATATAAAGAGAGAAACTTGACCAGAAAAAACAGCATCAAGGGTGCAGTGGATGAATAAATCAATGACCATATAAAAGTGGCATCAAAACGTGGCAACAAAAATGAAAGTGGCCAAATATTGATTTATTCATTTCACTGCACATTTGATAACAATATAAAAGTGGCATAAAAAAATGTGGCAACAAAGCTGAAACATGGCCAAATAGTGAAACATAAATGTGAAGTGGATAAATCATCAAAAAGGACAATGCAACCAATGACAAAAAAAAATAAATAATATGTCTCCAATAATGGATGAAAAAAGTCCAGAACCACAGCCCCCCCAAAAAAAACAAAGTCCCAAAATAGAAAAAAGTACAACAAAAAGGATGTGTGTATCGTCACAAAACGTGAACCAACAGTGACCACAAACAGAGGGACGATCCTTCGCCTAGCGTCTGCGCTCACCTTCGGATTGCGACAGATTGTGCCCCTCCCCGCGCACTGACGTCACCACGTACCCGACTCCTACGAACGGTGAGTACAGGCAGTGTGTGTCCACATGCCATCCAGGCTGGACACAATACACATACTAAAAGCGCTATATAGTTTTTATATCTAAGTGCAAAATTGGCACCAATAAATATATATTTTAACCAAGGATAAGGCACTATTCCTCTCTCTTTTTCCTCCTGGTAACACGTGGAGTAATAGGGAGAAAGCAGACACAATCTGTTGGAGGGAGGACCTTACCCTGGATCCATCCATAGCAGGATCAGCAGGAGCAAAGAGGAGAACCATTCAGCTTGTTTTCCATAGAGGAACACACCAAGTAACTCTTTGTTGTTTTGAGCATTTCTTCCTGTAGATTATCCGGGATTATGTGAACAGTAATTTGCAATAATCATAATCAGCCCCATCTTGATGGGATTTCATCCAAGGTTGGACTGTCATGTATATTGGACATTTTATCAGTTATATATTTTTATGGATATATTTATTTTGGATATATTTATTTTTGATATATACATATATATAACTTTTTTTTTTTCATGTGTATATCAATGAATTGTATATTTTATATTCGAGTAATTTAGATAATCCCTTTTATTTAAATATTATTTCAATTCATCCCTACAAGGGCTTAATATAAGGGCGTGGCACCATTTTTCATTTTGTTTGTTTTTCATTTACTGTACATGCAATGAGGATGTAGCTAGGAGCCTGTGAATTTATCTTCTTAACTCGCATCTCATACAAAAAATTTGAAGTGGCTCACAGGTTATTCCAATTTTATTTACACCACTACAATGCCACTGGATTGCACTCAGTGGCAGTATGATGTCATATTTGGGACCTGCACATTATTGGTAACCATTTGTTAATGATAAATAAAAGCATGTAACTATATTGTGTTTGACTAAATTGACATACTGCATACTCTATGGTGACTCCCATTCTGTGGAACATTAACTGCAGAATAACATGCAATAACATCTTTGTTTAGGCTAACATGGCAATGCTGGAAAGAAAAAAAAAATGAAAGATTATGTAACTGCTAAAAAAAAAAAGTGTTAGCAGGAGTTCAGCTTCAATTTGTTAGTCAAGTCCATCTAAATCTGCTAGCGCATCTAATACTACATTCTTCCCAGACTGGCAATGCTGCAAGGAAATACCAGAAGACAGGAAGTATATTACTGGCTGAAACACTAGGTGCAATAAAGAAAAAAAGGACAAAACAAAAAAAACATGCAGCCATCACATTTAAAGTCTAGTAATCTGCAATATATACAATTTTTTTAGGGAACAATGGAGGGGGAGTTGTGTTTTTTTTTAGTTAAAGTTAAAGGCAAATTTGTCCTTTTAGGTGAGTATATATATAGTTATTTTTTCATTTTGTTTTTTTTGTGGCTTCACTGTTTTCATGGCTTCCTGTCATGCACTCACACTGACAGGTCAGCAATCATCACATTTGGTTTTCCAGAGTATGGAAGTGACAGTGTGTGGGCAGAAATCCTGAATCATACATGGGAAGTCAGAAGTAGCAGGTCAGATCACAGGTTAATTAGTGCACTAATATGTGCATGCTTTTGTGATAATGTACATCTGGTAGTGACCCTATGCACAGAGAACTGTGTGCATGAGCCCACACTGGTCTTGTATTGAAACACACTGGACCTTCCTTACAGAATAGCTGTCAGGAATGGACTGGCCAGCAATAGTGGGACTCATCTGCCTTATGAGCTGCAGTACCAGGGCTGGCCAGCGGGTGCTCCCAGCAATCAGAGACTCAACCTTGCAGCCAGTCAAACACCTGGAACTAATTATACTGGTGTATTTAAGGGACATTCAGACCTGCAGACTCTGCCTTGGTGTTGTGTTGCTCTTGGGCCCTGTATCCTGTTCCTGTCTGATTCTCTGCTGACCCTGCTCTGATCCCTGGCTTGTCTGACCATTCTCCTGCTCCTGATCCCTGGCTTGTCTGACCATTCTCCTCTGCCTGACCCTCTGTACCACGCTGCCCGCTACCTGCTGAACCTGGCCTGTGACCCCGACCATTCTCCGCTTGCTCCCCCTGTACCTACCTGCCCGATTGATATTGACCCGGCCTGCCTGACCACGCTTGCATTGTATGTACTGTTATCTGTGGGTGGTTGGTTAGTTTGTTTGCACTGTGTTATGTTTTAGTATTGCACTGCGTTTATGTTTGTATGGTTAGTGTTAATAAATTACATTGTTTATAACATATCTGAAGTCTGCGTTTCCCTGCGTCAGTCACACACCTCTGGTCATACCCGGGAGCCCTGACAATAGCGTGGAAGGAGCAACAAGTTGCAGCAGGGAGAAGTGTCCTGCTGCACAGCTTAAAGGGCTGACAGCCAGGCTACTTTTTTAATTAATATAATAAATATTGAATTTGGAAAATATTACAAACATGCAAAATAAAAACTGCATCATAAAATGGTATGCATTAGAAATATGAAATGTGAATGTTGCAACAAATGTTGGGAGATTATAAACAGAATTTAAAAAGAAAGATGGCTGAAGAGTAAATGAGTAAGACTGTTCCCAAGAAAAAAAGGAATATAAAAATTGAAAGTAATGTACAAAAATGTCATCCGGTATTGAGAGATAATTGATTGGAGAAAGACAATAGTCTCACAGCCTGAAATGCATTAGTGTTGTAGAAAATGGAAAATTTAATCAGATATTTACCATAATTTCCCTTTCCTGGTGCCAATCCATGGCAGCCTACATGTAGTAGCCCTGCCTACTTCCACCCACTAGGCTAGTACATGGCTATAAGGATTTCATTCCCACACAAGAGCCTATTCCCTGTACATCACAAGGACTCAATTGGGGGTTCAGTATGCTGCCATGAATTGGCCTCAGGAAAGGAGAATTCCGCTAAGTATTTGATACAATTTTCTGTTTTCCTGGTGCCAACATGGCTGCATACATGTAGTAGACTAGGAGCTAGTTAGCAGGGTGGGAAGCTTAAGCAAAAGAAAGTGAGTAATCTGCTGCCTTTCTGTGAAAGTCAGCTGTAGTGTGGACTACTGAGCCCATCCGTAGTGCTGGAGGAACACACCATAAAAGTAGCTGTTTGGCTGTCCTGCTTATCATGTTGGTTGACATCTCTGTAAATTATCCATGATGGTCAGATGCTGCTGGTCGAATATGCAGCAAATCCTTTCGGTGGCTTCAGCCCAGTCATAGAGTGGCTCTTTAAATTAACTTTAGGAACTGCAAAGTGACTGCGCGCTGACACATTCTACCCTTGTTGGTTTCAAAGGAACTAGGTATAGCTGTTCTGGTTACCTAAACAATTGTTGTTTGGAAGTGTGTTCTCCCCAATCTAGCTCTATTGATGGTGTACTTAAAGTGATTCTTACATTTGTTTCTAAAAATAACAAACATGTCTATACTTATCTGCTTGTGCAGTGGTTTTGCACAGAGCAGCCCAGATCCTCCTCTTCTTGGGCCCCCCGCAGGCTCTCCTGGCCCCTCGCTCCTGTCGGGTGCCCCCCACCAGCAAGCAGCTTACTATGGGTGCACCTGCTGTTTCGTGTGTCCATTCACACACGGAGCTGCGGCTAGGCTCTGCCCCCTCTCTTCTCATTGGCTCACTGGCTGTAATTGACAGCTGCGGGAGCCAATGGCTCACACTTCTATCTCAGCCAATGAGGGGAGGGGAGTCCTGGGATAGCCGAGACTCCAGTGCACATCGCTGGATCAAGAGAGGGCTTAGGAGAGTAATGGGGGGGGGGGGCTGGGGGGCTCCTGCACAGAGTTTTTTTTTACCTTCATGCATAGAATGGATGAAGGTAAAAAACCTTGAGCCTTTACAACCACTTTAACCTAAGGCTAGTCAAAGCAATCCTACTGTGGGATAGGCAAACACCCACCAGACTCGTGATGCAACACCAGCAAAGCGGTGAACTGCTTGCAGCTAAAAGAGCCTTCCTGAACATTCTTATGCCAGAAGCTGGCTTCAGATGAGGCTGAATGTCCATCTGGTAGGAAAGCAACTGAGCACCATCCACAATACCCTCCCCATCAGCATCCAAATCAACAGAACAAGACCCCTTCCTTTAAGGGTGCAAACCTGGAAAGCATGTCCTGAAAACCAGCATGCCAGCACAAAATGCACTATGGGTAGCACCCAACTGCTCCTGTTACAAGTTCACTAATATGACTACAATCACCTCAAGCCCCTAGAACATTGGTCACTAAATGGCGGACTGCGGTCTGTGAACGGACCCAGCAGTGTTGCTGCTCGGACCGCCAGCCTGCAATGACAGATCCACCGCTGAGTGGGGCGGTAGTCATGGCAACATGACATCACGTGTGCACCCCGCCCCTTTCACCTCACTGTCATTCCGACTCCTGCTCCCTGCCTGTACACAAGCATCCAGCAACGATCCCGACGCAGCTCCTGTCTGCCCTCAAGGTAGGGTGTAGTCTTACCTGATGTGATGGGAATACATGATGTAAAGTTGCACTCTGATGGCGACACCTAATGTAAGGGGGCACACTGATTTTAGTGACCAGACCTCCTTGAATTTTAATTCATTATCCCTACAACATAGAGAAAGTGAGGATAGTAGGGGCAGCCTTACAGATCTGAAAAACAGTCAATGCTCAGGAAACGCTCATAAATTTACTAAAGTGCATCTTGTCAGGAAGGGATGGAACCTAAACCCTAGACCATGGGGTTGGATAATGGTCTGCTGAATCAACTCAACATAGTGGAATTAGAAATTGCAGCAACATTACAGGGACCATCTTGAGAAAAAAAAAAAGAAAAGGAAAATAGAGGCTGAGAAGAGACTCTCTATCCCGACCACATCCTACCAATAGACTTCCTTTGAGTCAGTGTTTCTCAATTCCAGTCCTCATGGACCCCCAACAGGTCATGTTTTCAGGATTTCCATTATTTTGCACAGGTGATTTGATCAGTTTCACTGCCTTAGTAATTACCACAGCTGTTTCATCTGAGGGAAATCCTGAAAACATGACCTGTTGGGGGTCCATGAGGACTGGAGTTGAGAAACACTGCTTTGAGTGAACTGGGGGCAGACTGAAGAACTGGATAAGGATGTTTCATAATACAGAAGAACTTGGTTTCAACAACTTTGTCTTCTGCAAAAACCTGGGAAGGGTTTCATGCCAGACAAGGCCACCAGTCCAAACACTTTCCTCTTTATGCGAAGGCCACAAGTGAACTACTTTTTATCCAAAAAAATCTCAAGGGCAGCAACATTGAGAGCCCTAATAGTGCTGAAATACCTTCAATAAAATGGAGTGTCAAGGGCAGCAACACTGACAGCCCTAATAATGCTAAGAGGCACACATCGACCTAGGCCCAGCTGAAGGAGAGGACTTGTCACACAAAGAAACTCCTGAGGAGGAAGTCCTGGAGCCTAAACTAAGAAAAGTACACATAATATTTCCAGCAATAGGATGAACAAAAAGTAAACCTCCCAGCTTAGCATCAAGGGATTCCTAAACTCCATGATGCCCGTCTCTTAGAACTTGGGCTTCAATCATCAAGCTGTTAAAGGCAGCTTGAAGCTGGATGGCAAAAAAAACATTCCTTGGGAACAAATGATCCTGATCCAGTAGATTCCTCTAAGCAACTCTCCAGCATCCCTTTAGGTTGGAGTACCACATCTGCCTTGGTCAGCTGGGAATAATGAGGAACACAAGAATGCCTTCTATCCTAAACATGCATGACAAGCGGGGGAAGAAATAGGTCAGGAAGTACTGATCCCATGGAGTCACTAGGGCATCCACTACATTTACCATAGGACCACTGCACCTGAGGTTAAACTATCTTGCCTTCAGTTTGACCTGATTGCCAGGTAGTCAACCTCTTAAGTTGGCTACCGGTGACACACTTCCAGGAATAATTTCAGGGATAGAAATCACTCTCTTGATTGAAATCACTCTCATGTGTTTAGGCGCTGCTGTCTGATGCAGCCTGCCTGCCACTGTGTATGTCTGGAATGGTCATGCCTGACATTTTGTCAAGGATACCAATGTGTCTACAGTCATAGTCAAAAATATTGGCACCCTGCATTTCTGTCAGATAATGCATCACTTCCTGAGAAAATTGCTGCAATTATAAATGTTTAGGCATTCTCATGTTTATTTCTTTTGTTTGTATTGGTATGACACTACAGAGTGGAGAATCAAAAAGCCAAATCTGACACATTCCACGCAAAAACCCAAAAATGAATGGACAAAATTATCCCTCAATTTAATATTTAGTAGCACAATCCTTAGAAAAAAATAACTGAAATTAATCACTTCCTGTCACCATCAATGAGTTTCTTATTCCTCTCTACTGGAATTTTGCACCACTCTTCTTTTGCTTGCTCCAGGTCTCTCAGATTGGAAGGGTTTCTTTTCCCAACTGTTGTTTTGAGATCTTATCACAGGTGCTCTATGGGATTGAGATCTGGACTCACTGCTGGCCACTTCAGTACTCTCCAGTGCTTTAAACCATTTCTGGGTGCTTTTTGACATGTGCTTTGGTTCGTTTTCCTCTCTTAAGACCCATGACCTCTGACAGAGACCCAGCTTTCTGACACTGGGCCCTACATTGAACCCAGAATTCTTTGGTAGTCTTCAGATTTCATTATGCCATGCACACGGTCAAGACATCTAGTGCCTGAAGCCGCAAAGCAACCCCAAAATATCAGTGAACCTCCACCATTTTTGACTGTAGGGACTGTACTACAATTCTTGGCAAAAAGTATGTAATCACCACTCTTGGAAAATGTTAATTAAATTGTTTAACCACTTGCCTACTGGGCACTTATAAACCCTTCCTTACCAGGCCAATTTTCAGCTTTCAGTGCTGTCGCACTTTGAATGACAATTGCGCGGTCATGCAAGATTGTACCCATGTGAAATTTTTATCATTTTTTTCTCATAAATAGAGCTTTCTTTTGGTGGTATTTAATCGCCGCTGGATGTTTTACTTTTTGCGCTATAAACAAAAAAAATGCAAAAATGTTGAAAAAAAAAAAAGTTTCTTTGTTTCTATTATAAAATTTTGCAAACAGGTAAATTTTCTCCTTCACTGATGTGCGTTGATGCAGCAGTGATGGGCACTGATAGGCGGCACTGATAGGCAGCACTGAAGGGCACTGATAGGCGCCACTAATGAGCTGGCACGGATATGCAGCACTGATGATGGGTACTGATAGTCAGCACTGATAGGCGGCACTAACTGGCAGCACTGCTGGGCATTGACTGGCGCCACTGCTGGGCATTGACTGGCGCAACTGCTGGGCACTAACTGGCAGCACTGCTGGGTTGCACTGATGGGTGGCACTGGTGGGCACAAGTGGGTGGCACTGCTGGGCACAGATGGGTGGCACTGGTGGGTGGTACAGGTGGGTGGCACTGCTGGGCACAGGTGGGTGGCACTGCTGGGCACAGGTGGGTGGCACTGCTGAGCACAGGTGGGCAGAGCTAGTGGGTGGCACTGCTGGGCACCGATCATCAGGGCACTGATCATCAGTGCCCTGATGATCAGTGCCGATCCCTACTCTGACAACTGCCGGTTCTCGGCAGTACTTTCCCCATGTTCTGACAGCGTGAGGAAAGTGCAGCCGAGAACCGGCAATTGCATTTCCCTCTGATCAGTGTGTCATTGGACATGGCTGATCACATGGTGAAAGGACGCTGTGATTGGCCTTTTTTTGGCCATATGACGCCCTCCCAGAACTGGCCGGCCGCAGTTCAGCCGTCATTCGGCTATCTGCGGTCAGCAACTGGTTAATTGTTTAGAAAAAAAAAACAATCACAGACATGCCTCAAACCTTTTTTTATTTAACCACTTGCCCTCCTGAGGATTTACCCCTCTTCCTGACCAGGCCATTTTTTGCATTTTGGTGCTGCATTACTTTAATTGACAATTGCACGGTCATGCAACGCTGCACCCAAATTAAATTTACATCCTTTTTTTCCCCACGAATTGAGCTGTGTGTTTTTTATTTTCTGCGCTATAAAAAAAAGATCGACAATTTTGAGGGAAAAAAAAACAATATTTTTGACTTTTTGTTATTAAACATGTCCAGTAAAAAGATTTTAAAAAAATCAAATTTCATCAGAAATTTAGTGTCAGAATGCCCGCTGCAGTCCCGCTATAAGTTGTTGTTCGCCGCCATTACTAGTATAAAAAAAATAAAAAATCTTAGTATATATACCGCCATTTGTAAAAGCTATAACTTTCACGTAAACCAATTAATTTACACATATTGGGATATTTTTTTAGCAAAGACATGTAGCAGAATACATTTTATTTGGTGTCAGTCCAATGAAATGTATAAAGACGACTGCCTGAAAAAAAAACATGCAAATTTCCACAAAACATTGATGATATGAGGTTGCATGTCAGGTAAAGGTACGGGGGAGATGACAGTCATTAAATCTTCAATAAATGCACAAGTTAATATTGAGATTTTGGACACTTTTCTTATTCCATCAGTTGAAAGGATGTTTGGTGAGGACATATTTTTTTAGGATGATAATGCATCTTACCATAGGGCCAAAGCCTTGAAAACTTTCCTTCAAGAAAGACATATGGTATAATGTCAATGGCATGGCCTGCAAATAGTCCAGACCTCAATCCAATTGAAAATCTATGGTGGAAATTAAAGAAAATGGTCCATGACAAGGCTCCAACCTGCAAAGCTGATCTGGCAACTGCAGTAAGAGAAAGCTGGAGCCGGATTGATGAAGAATACGGTTTGTCAATAATTAAATCCATGCATCAGAGAATTCAAGCTGTTATAAAAGCCAGAGGTGGTGCAACATAGTACTAGTGGTGTACTGGAGTGTTTTTTTCATAATTCCATACTTTTTTCCTCAGAATTGAGTGATTCTATATTCTTTTCCCCTGGTTGCTCTGCAAAAACAGTTTCAACTAACTACAGTTTTCTTACTTTTTTATTTTTTTTAAGTATTTCTTAAAGGTATAAGGTTGGAATGTTAAATGAAAATAGTTTTGAGGAATGTCTATGATTATTTTTTTTCTACACAATTAAACAATTGAATGAACATTTTCCAAGAGTGGTGATTCCATACTTTTTGCCAGGGGTTGTATGTTCATTAACCACTTCCAGTCCGGACACTTTTACCCCCTTCCTGTCCAGGGCAATTTTCAGCTTTTAGCGCTATCACACTTTGAATGACAATTGCGCGGTCATGCAACACTGTACCCAAATTAATTTTTTACCATTTTTTTTAGACGGATAAAGCTTTATTTTGGTGGTATTTATTCACCACTGGGATTTGTATTGTTTTTGCTATTTAAATGAAATGTCCAAAAATTTTGAAAAAAAGTGTTTTTTTAATAAAATTTTGCAAATAAATAATATTTCATCATAAATCTTAGCCAAAATTTATTCCGTTATCTTTTTAGTAAAAAAAAAAATCCAAATTAGTTTATAAGCAAAAATTATAATTTTTAAACATTTTTTTTTACATTTTTATTTTATTTTTTTATATTATTATTTTATTTTATTTTTTTTTACATACTGTCACCCTAGCAGTACAGTGTCACCATGGTGACACTGTACTACTTGTGGGGGGTGATGAAGATTTTTTTTTTTTTTTTTTACACTGATTGCTTTTACACCCATATAGGATGTAAAAGCAATCATTTCTCTTTCTCTCTGTGCATTCTTGCACTCATTGAGAAGAACTGAGTGAGCTGTGATTGGTCACAGCTTGTCACATGGTACAAGGCTTTTGTGAATAGCCTTGTACCATGTGACCTCTGTGATCATTCACAGCTTTCACACGTGACATCTTGCTTACTACTTTGCATGTGATCACTGATTGGCCAATCAGTGATCACATGATCGGGACCTCGTACAGAGGTCCCGTCCGATGATCGGTGTTTCACTGTGTCCGGAGGACACAGCGGGCACCGGATCGCGGTGCTGCGCGCTCCCAGGGAGCGCGCACAAGCAGGGTGCGGGGAGGCCGTTTATAGACAGCCACCCGACCCTGCAGTGCCACCGTCCGGCCGTTTATATACAACGGCCAGACGGGAGGTGGTTAATGGCCTTGTTGCTTTCCCTGACAATGGTAGAATAATGGGCTTTACCAAAAAGCTGTAATTTTGTTTCCTCGGTCCACAGATTTTGGCTTCTTCAGGTAATTTTTGGTAAACTCCAATATGGCTTTTTTTATGTTTCTGTGGCAGCAGTTCAGTCCTCCTTGGTCAACTACCATATCATTCCTTTTCATTCAGATGGTCACGTATAGTGCAAGCTGACACAGTTGTACTCTATGTCTGAAGGTCAGCTTGAATTTGTCTGGAAGCTGATCGAGCTTCTTTATCCACCATTCAAACAATCCTTCATTGAAATCTTTGATCAATTTTTCTCTTTCGTCCACATCCAGGGAGATTAGCTACAATGCCATGGGCTGTAAACTTCTTGACAATGTTGCGCACAGTGGACACAGGAACATAAAGATCTCTGGAGATGCACTTGTAACCTTGAGTTTGTCCATGCTTTTCCACAGTTTTTTTCTCAAATCCTCAGACAAAGCTTTGCTGCTCTTTCTCTTCTCCATGCTCAATGTGGCACACAGAGACACACAACAGATAGGTTGAGTAAATTATTGCCCATTTTAACTGGTTGCTGGTGTGTCTCCTATATTGTCAGCACCTGTTAATTGATACAAGTGAGTTTAATTACAAATAATAGGAGCATCACAAACTTGGAATGCAATTATTTCGTACAATTTTGAGAAGGTGCCAATAATGTTGTCCAGTCCATTTTTGGCTTTTTGTTTCTCCACTTTTTTGTGTCATACCAATACTAACAAAAGAAATAAACAAGAGAATGCCTAAACATTTGTAATTGCAACAATTTTGTGGGCGATGGATCCTATGACAAGGCACAGAAATTGCTGAAGGATGGAGGCATTAGTTCTGTTTGAAGCCTGCAAAAGCCAGAAAGTTTCCCAGGTGAAGGGAAGCAATGCAAACTTCTATGGAAAACTTGCATCTAAATCTAATTCTTTAGAGCTTCAAGATGCAGAACAGGTAATGCCAAGCATGAGCTAATGCTGTTGTCTTGGGCTGCCTCAAAGAGACACTCTCCCTGGAAGTCCATGCAGGCTCCTTCTTCTGAGTGAGGAAATGTTGTAGCAGGTTTCTTACCTAGAGCCTCCTCTGGTTTCTTACCTGGCTCCTCTGTTTTTTCTCCACTCATGGTAAACTTACTTAAAGAAAAATGGCCAGCAGGGGCAAAGCCTTAGGATAAACATAAAGTACCAGTTTATCCTTTCTGTTCTTCCTTGCTAGCAGAAGCTGGCCTGCTCTCTGCTGTGGGAGGCTATATGCAGTTGGTAGCAACGTACTTGAATGCAATAACTTGGCTAAACTACGGTAACTTCACCCAGGGCTCACAGAAATCCTTTGTGGCTATGAATAGTGGGCAGGGGAGTTTCTGTCTACCATTTTAGGGCAGTCTTGACACACTCTTTGTCTTATGGAGGCAGCTTCGCTTGGGGTTGCAGCAATTCTTTTCGGCTATGAACATAGGGCAGGAGAGCTTCTGTCTACATCTTTAAAGTGGTTGTAAAGGCTAAAGGTTATATACCTTCATGCATTCTATGCATGAAGGTAAAATAACTTCTGTGTGCAGCTCCCCCCCTACCACCTGAGCCCCATCATGATCCAGCAATGTGCATGCTGGATGATGCACAACCTTGACTGTCTGGGGACTCTCCCTCCTCATTGGCTGAGACAGCATTGGGAGCCATTGGCTCCTGCTGCTGTCAATCACAGCCAGTGAGGAGAGCGAGGGGGCCAAGCCGTGGATCTGTGTGTAAATGGACACGCAGAGCAGTGGCTTGGAAGGGAGCCTACTTGGGTACCCCCATAGCTAGCTGCTTGTTCTGGGGGCACTCAGAAGGGAGGAGGATCCAGGAGCGCTGGAAGGGGACCAAGAAAAGGATAATCAGGGCTGCTCTGTGCAAAACCAGTGCACAAAGCTGGTAAGAACATTTTTTTTAAAGGAAAATTGCCTGTAATATCACTTTAAGGCTGTCTTGACGCATTCTTTATCTTATAAAGGCAACTTCTCCCAGGGCCACAGCAGTTCTTTGCAGCTATGAATAGTGGACAGAAGGGCTTCTGTCTACCTTTTTAAAGCAATCTTAACCCATAATATACCTTGTAAAGGTGGCTTCACCCAGGATTCACAGCAGTTATTTGTAGCTAATCTTAATGGACAAGAGAGGTTCTGCCTGCCTCTTTAAGGCGGTCCTGACACACTCTTCAGGCCATAGTGCTGGAGTTTGCAGTATGGAAGAGGATTTTCTATACCTCAGACTGGATTTTTGGTGCTCCTCTCGTGTATTCCTGTCAGTGGAACCCTTAACTGAGGGAGAGGCCTGTTAGTGGAAACAGAAACAACGCCTCCTGCGCTCAGCGACTCCGATCAAGGGTGGATGGATGGAAAAAAACTTGTGGAAGTTCGTCCACCAGTGGATCCAAGGTTGTTCAGCTCTAAACAAGGCCGGGGAAGCCCGACCAGTACTGCAAAGTAAAACAGAACAAAAAGAAAGCGCACCAACCTTGCGCATTACCTCAGTAAACTGTGATTTTATTACAATTAGATATATACTCACAAACAAGGTAAAACATGTGAATAGGATCCTCAAAGGAACATTGTAAGTGTAAAACCAGTGCAAAGCAAGTCATATCATGAGGTGAGACTCTCAAGGTTCCGCTGACATGTTTCGAAGGGGGTTCCTTCTTCATCAGAGCGTCAGTGGAACCTTGAGAGTCTCCCCTCATGATGTGACTCGCACTGGTTTTACACTGTGATTTTATTAAAATGAGATATATACTCACAAACAAAGAAGTAAAACAAGTGAATAGGATCCTCAAAGGAACATTGGAAGTGTAAAACCAGTGCAAGTCACATCATGAGGGGAGACTCTCAAGGTCCTGCTAACGCTCTGATGAAGAAGGAACCCCCTTTGGAACACGTCAGTGGAACCTCGAGAGTCTCCCCTCATGATGTGACTTGCACTGGTTTTACACTTCCAATGTTCCTTTGAGGATCCTATACTCTTGTTTTACTTCTTTGTTTGTGAGTATATATCTCATTTTAATAAAATCACAGTTTACTGAGGTAATGCGCAAGATTGGTGCACTTTCTTTTTGTTCTGTTTTACTTTACAGAGGCCTGTTAGTGCCTGAATGCAGTATTTTAGTAGCAAAATACCTACATGGTCTGGTGATCCTTACCTATAGGAACTGTGTAGAGCTTTGTTATGTAGTGAGCTCATAGTGCAAGGCAGCTGCAATATGGACAATTAGTAAAGTAAAGTAATAAAGCAGCTTGGAGACATGAGCAAGGGCATACCGACAGTATCTGCTGGTTAGCATAAAATGGCCCTTGATGCATGGTTTGTAGCTATGGGTGTGCTGACATGCAATACTAGCCTGCAAAATATCTGTAAGCCACTAGGTCTCTAATCCTAAAGTTTCTCCATTCTCCTGCCTGCCTCCAACTCCTGGCAACCTGTTCACTTCACTCATTTTCAAGATGGCTTCAAGGCAGTCTTTCCCAACTCCAAGATGGCCACTGGTGGGTGGTGCTTGCCCAAACCAGAGATGTCCCCATGTGAGCTCTATCCACTTCACATGTTCTGCATTATGCATCATTCCCTTGATTGTAGACTTAGCTTCTCTTTCCACAATGGCTACTAGATTGTACACTGGACCACAGTGCAGCTGCAGCCCATCTAAAAAGAGATGTAACACACAACTTATAAAGACATTCACAGACTAATTCTAAAAAAATGAGAAAAAAATACTAGTCTTGGAAATGCGGTGTCACAGTTCCATGGATCCACTCACGTTTGGGAGGAGGGCTCCAGACAAGGAGAGTACTTCTGAGGAAAATAGCCCTGACTGCACTGTTGTATGTGGGGCTAGTTACAGTGGGGCTAGTTAGCACCCATTTTTTTCACAAGTGGTTCCTTGCCCTATCAGAGGCTTTGGAATCCCAAGGTCAGGGACGGCGCTACAGGAGTGGCTGTCATGTACTTGGTGGAGATCGAGCTGGAGAGGGGGTTTCTCATGCACCTCTTGCCCAACACCCCTGGTAGTGATGACAGGAGGTGTGAGGGCGCAGAGTGGTACGAGGACTGGTGTAAAGGGCAGTGCCAGCTGGTGTTTGCAGGAAGCAGATGACCGTAGACCACCAGGCATGAACTAGGAACTGGAACATAGTGACACTTGATCGTCAGACAGAAGCGAAGCCCATACACAAGCCAAAAGTTAATCAACAGCTGGGCAGCAAGGTACAGGCACCTCAGGCAGAGACAGGATATAAGCTGGGATCAGTATACAGCCAGGCAGCGAGGTACAAAAGCAGAGTCAGAATACAAGTCGAGGTCACAGCAGGCAGGCAGAAATCCTGAGGTCAGGGGCAAGCCAGGTCATACACGGGTAGGCAGGTATAGTGGGTATAGTAGGGCAAGGTGCAGGTAGGCAGGAACTAACTGAAGAACATTCAACAATCTGTTCATGTGATAACCAGCAGAAATAGGCCAATTGGTGCCAATGCCAATACCGGAGACACGTGCGCATGCACATATGCACATTCCGCTTTATGCGCACAAATTACAAGCATGTAATAGCCTTCTGGTTTCAATACGTACTGAGCTTCCCTTAGGTCATGTTCACACTTGAGCATTTGATTCTGCCCACAATCCCAAAATGCTCTGCACAAATAACAAACCGCACCACGCCTGTTCAGGCGCCATTCATTGTCAATGGCAGCAAAACGCGGTGCGGTTCTGCTGCAATTGTCATGCTGAAATAGTAGTAAACTGAATTGTGCAAAACTTGTCACCCAAAAGATACTCCTGCTCCTGTTTGAGCGACAAGATTTCCGCTATGTGGTTTGTCACAATTTCTGCATTATTTATCGTGTTGCACTGCATTTTGGTCCAAATGATAAGCACCCTAACAGGCATCGTGCAATTTGTCATTTGTGCAGAGCCTTGTGAGATTGCTGTGATTCTGCCTGAGATCGCAAATACTCCACTCTTCCTCTGGTCCTCCTCCAGACCCTACACTTTCTGCTTTCCAGCTCTGTTCCCAAAAAGGGGTGCACGGTGATGTTAGGGAGGGTGTGGGATTCTTGACATCTGATGTAATGGGGGTTGGGGTGCTCTATACATCTAGTCTTACATATACAACAGGCCCTTTGACAGCAACCAGAGTGCTGATACGGCCCGCGATAAAATGCAGTTTGACACCCCTGCTTTAGATAATCAAGTGGTTGTTTGAAGGGGTGGACGTCTCTGCACAAGGAGCTCGTGACCTCAGCCATCCAAATCAGCAGGTAAGCTTAGGCTCCATTCACACTTATGCAACATGTCATGCAACTTTGGGGTCCAAAGTCACATGACAAGTTGCCCTCCATGTTTCCCAATGTGTACCATTCATATCTGTGCAACTTCAAAGCAGTTCCTGCACTACTTTTGTCCAACTTTCATGCGACTTGAGGGCCATAGACTTCATGTAAACCCTCCAAAGTCGAATGAAAGTTGCACCTGAATGTTGTACATATGACTTGTGTGCAATTTTGTACAGCAGAAACAATTACCCTTGGTCAAAGCCAAGGTTTCACTCATCAAAAGTCGCATTAAAGTCACACTGTAAAGTAGCAATGAAAATTGCACGATTTTGAAGTTGCACAAGTGTGAATGGAGCCTATACATATGCTGGGAGGTGTGAGGAAGTGAATGCCAGCCTCAGCCCCCATCTTGGTTCTGGGGGGTAGCACACATAGTATTGACTGTGCAGAAAGAGGCCTGTGTTTGGTACATGTTCTGCTAGTCAGTGGGTCACAGGACTACCCCACAGAGGTCTCCATCAGAAGTAGCAGAGCTTGAATCATACAGCAATAACCAAGCTCCTACCTGGAACCCTATGCAGCACAGCAATATTCCCTGAACAGTCCCTCCCCACACTGCAGGACACCCAGGGCACCCTGCAGGCTGCTAAATATCATTTACAGCCCTGCATAAGGTCATGCGGAGATTATGGAGTCAATTCACTAATGGTTATAACATGGTCAGGTGACTCATTTACATAAATTATTACATGATATAATAAAAGAGTCTATTCATCAAAGTAAAATATTGAATGTGAGGTAAATACCATACATACCTTAGATTGTACGCCCCTTGATGGTTAGGGATTGAAGTGAATGTACAATATATATGTGTAAAGCGCTGCGTAAATTGATGGCGCTATATAAGTACCTGAAATATATAAATAAATAATATGTTAAAATAGTGAGATAAATACTGCAAAAAAAATCACAAATCATTAAAAAATCACACACACATTCGCTATTTATCACCTGGTGTTTGATTGCAGTATTTTAGAAATGTACAAAATAACAATTAGAGGAACTCTGCACTGGCCAGAAAGTAAAAAGTATACAATGTATCAGTGTAAAAATGTTTTCCTCTGAGCTCAGGAATGAAAATAAATTGTAACATTTCATCAGAGGGAGATCATTTTGTGAATGAAAGCACACTATAATGTTTTTATAAATTCACAGTATTGCTGTGTGCATTCTGGTGCAGTGTTAGCCTGCAAAAAAAACATTGTGAAAAAACAACACTAAAAATAATGCAAAATTTAAGTGCTAAATTATTATTATTATACAGGATTTATATAGCACCAACAGTTTGCTCAGCACTTTACAATATAAAGGGAGACAATACAGTAACAATACAGTTCAATACAAGAGGGATAGGAGGGCCCTGTTCCTTGGAGCTTACAATCTAGGAGGGAGGGGTTAGTGGTACAAAAGGTAATAACTGTGGGGGATGGACTGGTTGGAAGAGTAGAAGATTCCATTATTAGCTGAGGGCAGGATAGGCTTCCCTGAAGAGATAGGTTTTCAGAGATCGCTTAAAAGTGAGCACAGTAGGCGATAGTCTGATAAATTGGGGTAGAGAGTTCCATAGGATGGGGGAAAGTTCTGGAGAAGTCCTGGAGATGAGCATGGGAGGAGGAGACAAGGGAGCTAGAGAGCAGGAGGTCTTGCGAGGAGCGGAGAGTACGGTTTGGGTGATATTTGGAGACAAAATTGCTGATGTAATTTGGGGCAGAGTTATAAATAGTTTTATACGTTATTGTTAATGTTTTGAATTTTATCCGTTGGGCAATGGGAAGCCAGTGGAGGGATTGGCAGAGAGGGGTGGCAGATACAGAACGGTTAGTAAGGTGGATGAGTCTGGCAGCAGCATTCATGATAGACTGAAGAGGGGATAGCCTGCGATGAGGTAGGCCAATGAGGAGGGAGTTACAATAGTCAAGACGAGATATAACAAGGGAGTGAATAAGTTGCTTAGTGGTTTCCGAGGTTAATAACGGCCATATCTTGGAGATGTTGCGGAGGTGAAGTCTAAATAAATGAATATATATATATATATATATATTATATTTATTTAGTAAAGGGATGACATGGCGATCGTTGCACTTTTTTATGTCACATGGTATTTTAGCAGTGGTTTTTCAAATGCAATTTTGTGGGGGAAAAAATACACTTTAGTGAAAGAAAAACAAAACACAAGAGTTACCCCCATTTGTTTTTAATATGAAAGAGGACGTTATGGCCAGTAAATAGATACCTAACATGTCATACTTTAAAATTGTGCATGCTTGTGGAATGGCTACAAACTGTGGTACCTAAAAATCTCCATAAGCTACGTTTTAAAATTTACAGAATACCTGTTTAGGGTTACAGAGGAGGTCAAGTGCTGGAATTATTGCTCTCACATTAACATTTCTGGTGATGTCTCACATGTGCGCGTGATTTCCGTATGCATTTTCTTGTGCACGCAAGCACAGTGATATGGGGGGTACACTTTCCCTTTATTTTATTTTTTTTATCGCTTTTATTCCTATTACAAGGAATGTAAACATCCCTTGTAATAGAAATATGCATGACAGGTCCTCTTTAAGTCCCCAAACCTCTTTACATGTAAAAGCAAAAGGTCAAAATAATAATTTTTTTGTAACTTTTTCGTTAAAAAAGAAAAAAATGTGTTTACGTCCACTGATGAACAGATGCGATGTCATGACATCTCTCCGGTCTTCCATCATGATAAAGGCAATCTAAGACCACAGCGTCTTTTATCCCCACCATCTTGAGGAGGCCACACCGCCAGATTGTTTCTTGGGCTTACCATTAAGCCCGTGAACTCCGGTGTGATTTCTTCAGCCATAACCCTGGTAAACCACTTGAAAATTGCAGCCATTCCATTCTGATCGCCCATTATAAGATGTCAATGCATGGACTTCACTAGACCTCTGAAGGTATTTTTGTAATATCTGGCACCAAGTAGCAGTTCCTTTAAGTCCTGTAAGTTGCAAGGTGGTGCCTCTGTGGATCGGACTTGTTTTTACAGCACATCTACAGTTGCTCAGTGGATTAAGAGCTGGAGAATATGGAGGCCAGGTCAACACTTCAAACTGTGTTCCTAAAACCATTCTTGGCTTTGTCAGATCTGGTCACCTTCTTCCATTAATATATAAATTTGGTATCCACAAATAAAGAAAAAATATTATTATAATACACTTCAAACTGTGTAAATCCAACAAAGTCCTGCAAAAATCCAAAAAAGTCACACTTTCAGCCCTGAAATTTAATTTAACTACCTGCCGACCGCAGATAGCCGAATGACGGCTTCACTGCGGCCGGCCAGTTCTGGGTGGACGTCATATGACGTCCCCCCAGAATGCGCTCTCCTGCGCGCCCCAGGGGGCGCGCACCCGGCTATCTCCGTGATCGCGTGATCGCTGTGTCCTACGGACACAGCTGATCACGTGATGTGGTAAAAGGCCAATCACAGCGGCCTTTTACCACCTGATCAGCGGTGTCCAATGACACGCTGATCAGAGGGAAATGCAAGTGCCGGTTCTCGGATGCACTTTCCTCACGCTGTCAGATCGTGAGGAAAGTACTGCCGAGAACCGGCAGTTGTCAGAGCGGGGATTGGCACCGATCATCAGGGCACTGATGATCAGTGCCCTGATGATCGGTGCCCAGCAGTGCCACCCGCAAGTTCCGCCCACCTGTGCCCAGCAGTGCGCCCACTAGCTCCCCGCCCACCTGTGCCCAGCAGATCACCCACCTGTGCCCAGCAGTGCACCCACCTGTGCCACTCTGCAGTGCCACCTACCTGTGCCCAGAAGTGCCACCTACATGTGCCCAGCAGTGCCACCCACCTGTGCCACCCACCAGTGCAGCCCAGCAGTGCTGCCAGTCAGTGCCACCAGTCAGTGCCCAGGGGTTGTGCCAGTCAGTGCCGCCAGTCAGTGCCCAGCAGTGATGCCAGTCAGTGCCGTCTATCAGTACCCATCATCAGTGTCACCTATCAGTGCTGCATATTAGTGCCGTCTATCCGTGACACCTCATTAGTGCTGCCTATCAGTGCCGCCTATCCGCGCCACCTCATTAGTACTACCTATCAGTGCCCTTTAGTGCTGCCTATCAGTGCCCATCAGTGCCGCCTATCCGTGGCACCTCATCAGTGCTGTCTATCAGTGCCGCCTATCCATGCCACCTCATTAGTACTGCCTATCAGTGCCCTTTAGTGCTGCCTATCAGTGCCCATCAGTGCCGCCTATCAGTGCCCATCAGTGCTGCCTCAGCAACGCACATCAGTGAAGGAGAAAAAATGCCTGTTTGAAAAAGTTTATAATAGAAACAAAGAAACTTTTTTTTTTTTTTCAAATTTTTTGCACTTTTTTATTTATAGCGCAAAAAGTAAAGCGCCCAGTGGCGGTTAAATACCACCAAAAGAAAGCTCTATTTGTGAGAAAAAAATGATCAAAATTTCATATGGGTACAATGTTGCATGATTGCGCAATTGTCAATCAAAGTGCAGCAGCGCTGAAAGCTGAAAATTGGCCTGGTAAGGAAGGGGGTATAAGTGCCTCGTAGGCAAGTGGTTAATTAAATCAAAAAAACCTTTTTTGTGCCAGTCAATGTTTGTAATTCAAAATAAAGTCCACAAAAATTACTCTTCCGTGTCCAACTTGCACCTCCACATAAATCCTGATAAAGTGTGTACCTCAAACAAATGAAAAAACTACATAGTGCATTACCTTCAATAACAGCTGGTATATACTTCACCAAACAATAAGTATATACTTAACACAAATATGTGCAAAAATTGAAACAAGATTCAAATCGTGAGCAACACGTGAATCGTGAAATCACTCTGTGTACACCATAAATAAATAAATGTGAACAATCAGTGTACACTAACAAATAAATAAAAATACAATAAACAAACAAAGGAAAATAATAAATAAATTAATAAATAAATAAATGAAAATAAATAGTGCACTCTCCTTGAACACTTCTATAGTTGGACACGGAAGAGTAATTTTTGTGGACTTTATTTTGAATTACAAACATTGACTGGCACAAAAAAGTTTTTTTGATTTAATCATCTTCTTCCATTGCTCCATGGTCCAGCTCTTGTGGTCATTGTAGGCACTTTTGGCTGTGGACACGGGTCCTTCCATTGCTCCATGGTCCAGGTCTTATGCTCATTGTAGGCACTTTTGGCTGTGGACACGGGTCCTTCCATTGCTCCATGGTCCAGGTCTTATGCTCATTGTAAGCACTTTTGGCTGTGGACACGGGTCCTTCCATTGCTCCATGTCTTTTGCTCATTGTAAGCACTTTTGGCTGTGGACACGGGTCCTTCCATTGCTCCATGTCTTTTGCTCATTGTAAGCACTTTTGGCTGTGGACACGGGTCCTTCCATTGCTCCATGTCTTTTGCTCATTGTAAGCACTTTTGGCTGTGGACACGGGTCCTTCCATTGCTCCATGGTTCAGGTCTTATGCTCATTGTAGGCACTTTTGTCTGTGGACACGGGTCCTTCCATTGCTCAATGGTCCAGATCTTATGCTCATTGTAGGCACTTTTGGCTGTGGACACGGGTCCTTCCATTGCTCCATGGTCCAGGTCTTATGCTCATTGTAGGCACTTTTGCCTGTGGACACGGGTCCTTCCATTGCTCCATTGTCCAGGTCTTATGCTCATTGTAGGCACTTTTGGCTGTGGACACGGGTCATCATGGACACCCTGACCAGTATGCTGCCTCATACACAACACACTGAGATGCTCTGTCTTTTCTAACACCTTTCTATCGGAACAAGCATTAACTTTTTTCAGCAGTTTGAGCTCCAGCAGCTCTTCTATTGGATAGGACAACACAGGTCCATCTAGTCTTCCCACGTACATTAGTGAGCCTTGACCGGCCATGACCCTGTTGCAGGTTTACTGGTTTTCTTTCCTTGGACCACTTTTGGTGGATCCTGACCACTGCACACGAGGAACATCCCACAGGATCTGCAGTTTTGGAGTTGCTTCGATCCAGTTGTCTGAACATTACTATTTGGCCCTTGTCAAAGTCACTCAAATCCTTATGATTGCCCATTTTTATTCTTTTAACACCAACTTCAGGGACAACATGTTCACTTGCTGCCTAATATATCCAACCTACTTTCATGTGCTATTGTAATGTAATCATTAATGTTGTTCGCGTTACCTGTCATTGGTCATAGGGTTATGGCTGATCAGTGTATGTTGCAGGGTTTCAGGTCTCCAAGGAATTCCCTTTAATTCGCAGGGATTTCCTCTCACTTCCTGTTTTGCAATGGGACACATGGTGAAAACAAACCTGACAGGGTTATAACCCTCCCTTCCTCTGTCCAAAATGAAAAAAACAAGTTTTCCCCTATAGTTCTACTTTAACCCCTTGCCTACCGGGCACTTTTACCCTCTTTGTGCCGAGGCCAATTTTCAGCTTTCAGTGCTATTGCACTTTGAATGACAATTGCGTGGTCATGCAACACTGTACCCAAACAAAATTGTTGTTGTTTTGAGACAGACAGAGCTTTCATTTGGTGGTATTTAATCACCACTGAGTTTTTATTTTTTTGCTAAACAAACTAAAAAAGAACATTTTGAACAAAAAAGTTTTTTTTTAGTTTCTGTTATAAAATTTTGTAAATAAGTATTTTTTTTCTCCTTCACTGATGTGCGCTAATGAGGCTGCAGTGATAGGCACTGATAGGTGGCACTGATGAGGAGGCACTGGTGGGCATTGACAGGCATCACTGATGGACACTGATAGGCAGCACTGACTGGCACTGATAGTTTGCACTGAAAGGCAGCTCTGATGAGCACAGATATGCGGCATTGATGTGCACTGATGGGCACTGGTATGTGGCATTGATGGGATGGCACTAATGGAGCTACACTGACCATCAGGGCACTGATGATCAGTGTAGATGTCCCCAGGGGCGGACTGACAACTCATGGGGCCCCTGTGTCCTTGCCAAAACTCAAAAAAGCCTATGAAAAAGGTACCAGGGGCATCTCATGGGGCCCTCTACTGACCTCGGGCAGTGCCCAAGTTTCCAAATGGTCAGTCTGCCCCTGGATGTCCCCTCTAAAGAATGCTGCTTACCGTCTCACCTCTCCTCATGTGCTGTCAGTGTGAGGAGAGGACTGCCAATAACTAGAATTTCACATTTACATGTGATCAGCTGTGATTGGACACAGTTGATCACATGATAGAGCCGACGTCATCAGCTCTTTACTACGATCGGTGATCCGTTGTGTCCCAGGGACACAGTGCACCACCGATCAGCGCATGCACAGCTAGAGTGGGAAGACGTCATGTGACGTCCTCCCAGAATGAGAGAGCCACCGCCTGTCCGTCATTTCCTTATATGGCGGGCAGGAGGCAGTTAAAGTAGTATAGGCAATTTTTTTTTCATGTTGGACTCAGTAAGGGGGGGTGATAACCCCTGTTATTTTTTCACCATCTGTTTCCCATTGCAGAGATTTCTCTTCACTTCCTGTCCCATAGCCAAACAGGAAGTGAGAGGAAATCCCTGCAAATTAAAGGAAATTCCTTGGGACCCCCAGGTCACCAGAACTAGTGTCCATATTGGAAGATTTCCCCTCTATTACTTTTCTGGGGACAACCCACAATTTTGGGATTTTCTTTTACTTTCACTTTCGATAACAGTAAGCAGACCTTTTAGTTCTATTTTAAAGCAGAACTCTGGTTAAAAATGGTATTTTCCTATGCAGTGGGGCTGTGCCCACACTGCATGGGTTAAGTGCTCATTTTGTCCAGGGGCTCAGGGAAAAGCTGTACTTACACATTTCTCCAGATAACCGTGCTCCCCCACGTTCAGCGGTGGATTGGTCTTGCCGTCCTTAGGGCTGGAGCTGGTCTATGGACATGATGATGTCAGGAACAGCCCATTCACAAGACTGTTAGCGGATGGGGGGAGATTGGCGGATTAGGTAAGTATACCTTTACTTTCTCAGCCCCTAGACAAAAATGAGCATTTAACCCATACACTGCTAGCACAGCCCCACTGCATGGGTAAATAAAACATTTGCCCGGACTTCTCCTTTAAGGTTTCATTTCTGTTAGCAGCGATGAAGTACTAAGGGAAAATGATCTGCCCCCAGTACATAGACGCCATTGTTTATGTGTGAGAACGTAACAAGGTGCCTGCTTCATTGTAAGCTCGCGGAAGAGAAGGGGGAGGGAGACTTCTAACATCACTCTCGCACTGGCCAGGGTGGGAAATGCCACAAAATGGCGTCACGTGACCGCGGCAAACCTCGCGCATCATCCACAGGTTCGACGCATGGCCCTGTGAAGTGCCTATACCCGGCATTAGGAGGCGCTGTGGGGCGTGCGCTTTCTCCGCCTCTCACGGTCCTTTCTCTCCGCCCCCGGTTCTCTCTGTCTCTCTGAGGTCGGCCTTTCCCGCTCTCCTTGCTGTAGGTGCTGCTTGACGTGTTGCGTTCGCTCGCATTGGAGGTCGGCCTTCAGCCCGCGGCTTTTTCCTAGGTCGGCTCACACCCCAGCGAGCGCCAGGGGTCGGCGTGTGGAGTAGAGTAAGAAAGGCACGCGGGAAGCCCGGCCTGCTCCGGAGGGAGGAGAGGAGCCCCGGCCCGGGTGGAGGATGGCGGTCAGCCTGGATAAAGAGGCCTATTACCGGCGTATCAAGCGACTGTACAGCAACTGGAAGGTAATGTCGGCCATGTTTCTGGATGGGAGATGAGTGGGCGCAGAGCTGACTAGGGGGGAAGCCTTCATGTCATGGCATGTGATGTCTGCTGAATGTGTGGGAGATCGAGGCCTGGTGTTGTAGGGGAGAAAGGATCGCTCCTCTGTAGTGGATGATCCCATAGTGGATACATGTAATCCACTCTTACTGCAGCCTACACTCTGCTCTGTGAGGCTGGTTTACAAAACAAACACGTGAGACTTCCTTGTTTTGTAAATAAATGTTACATTGTGTCATTGGGCACTGTTGTTGTTTGTGGTGGTGTTAGTGATGCCTGGCTCCCCAAGCTGGCCTTTCCTGTGATGATTTGCCATGCTAATACTGACGCAGCAGCCAGGAGCCATTTAGGTTCTGCGCTGGCCGCGACTGAGTGTAGCCAGCTTACTGAGGACGCCAGCATGGAGAGAGCCTAACATCCCATCACCTCCATCATAAACTTACTTTTCATTGGTTACTTCTGTTCATTGACTTTACAGAATGTTTTGTTTTTTTTCAACAGAAAGGCGAAGAGGAGTTCTCCAACATTGATGCCATTGTGGTTTCAGTGGGAGTGGATGAGGAAATTGTGTACGCCAAGTCTACTGCCCTACAGGTGAGAACGATCAGTAGGACGATTGACTCCTAAAGGTAATAGTGCAAACGAGTAACCACTTCCTGGCTGCTGTACATACATATACTTCCTCGGATGGGAAGGCTAACATTTTGGTATTTGCTGAAACTGCAGAAGTGATAGATCAGTTTTTAGCTCCAGCGGTTCTGTACATAGTTAAAGTAATCCAAGCAGCTATATAGTTGCTGGATCACTTTTATAGGCAGTGGAAGGGGGTCTCCCCCTTTTTTCGTCACCTTTACTGGGCTATAAACGGTGTAGTGAGCAATTGGAAATGAAAAAAAGCTGCTAGCACTAAAAGATGACCAACCCAAATAAAAAAAAAACAAAATAGCACTAAAAATGCTACATGTGAAATGTTTATAACAATTTTCAATCACAAAATACAAGTGAATTGCATAATGTTATGAACCGTGAGGTATACAATGTTAGTAGTAGTAACATACATCAATAAGCACCAAAAAGTGCACAGGGACTAATAAATAATAAAGTCCATTGACTGTTGAACATGAAAATCAGTGACCGCAATCCAGTGGTGAAACTTCTTTTGTGGGACCTTCACCCCTATGCACTCACCAGAAATCTGACAAAACATATGCCCAAAATGATATTAAGATCTGCGATAGCCTCTGTCCTCATAGCGGACTCCCACAGAAGTGACCAAGATGCACCTTAATAAAAAAAAAAAAGGCTTTAAACAGCTGTGATCTGTCTCTCGTGCTGTTTGTAGAAAACTTTTTGGTGCTTATTGATGTATGTTACTACTACGAACGTATAAAAAGAGAAAATAGGTGCAGCGCTATAATCAGAATACAGTAAAAAATTCTCTATAAAGTATATATGCATCTAAATGCCAATGATCAAAAAGATAAAATCAATGCAAGATGTGATACAATGGTAAACAGTGCGCTAATCCGTGAGAAATGTTAAAGCACACGTAAAGTCCTCATCCCAGATCAGTGGTGATAAGAGAGGTGAAAAATCCTAGGAGCAGATAGAGTGCGCACTCACCAGAGGTGCGTTTAAATAACGCATGTAGAGAAGTATAATCTGCAAAATCTCTCCAGCATCAAGGCTCTGGTCAGACCGCACTCCGTACTATCCTCTGTTTCACCGCGAAGAGCAATAACCAGGATTCATCAAACCGTGTAGGCGTCAAAGGTACTCCTTAGTCCAGATAGGCACTGTGGGAGGTGGTGCTCTCAAAGAGAGCCCAATAAAGGACGCCACATAGTGTGATGCTGTTTGACTTGGGTTTATTAGTCAAAAGGGTGAAACAACAAAACGTTACTGACCATACAATGTTGGCCACATATAGTGGCTAGATGTCCATAAGCTGTAGCCCCTCTGACGCGTTTCTTGCGATGCATGTCTTCAGAGGATCAGGGCTGATCCTCTGAGGACGTGCATCGCACGAAATGCGTTTGATGAATCCTGGTTATTGCTCTTCGCGGTGAAACAGAGGATAGTATGGAGTGCGGTCTGACCAGAGCCTTGATGCTGGAGAGTTTTTGCAGATTATACTTCTCTACATGCGTTATTTAAACGCACCTCTGGTGAGTGCGCACTCTATCTGCTCCTAGGATTTTTCACCTCTCTTATCACCACTGATCTGGGATGAGGACTTTACGTGTGCTTTAACATTTCTCACGGATTAGCGCACTGTTTACCATTGTATCACATCTTGCATTGATTTTATCTTTTTGATCATTGGCATTTAGATGCATATATACTTTATAGAGAATTTTTTACTGTATTCTGATTATAGCGCTGCACCTATTTTCTCTTTTTATTGATCAATGTAAGGTTGGTTGGTTGCCTTTTTTGGTGTTCTAGCTGCTTACACATTTCTGTTTGTAGCGCTTGCTATACCATTTCCACACTTTTTACTACGAACATATACCTCACATAACATCGTTATGTGATTTACTTGTATTTTGTGATTGAGAATTGCTATATACAATGTATATGTAGCATTTTTAGCGCTGCACATTTGTTGTTTAAACCTTTACTGGGCTGTCCTGAGCAAATGGGGAGCCTGGTACTGCCACCACTTGTTGTGCTGGGGGGACGTGGGAGTTAGATCTGTTCCCTCCTCCCCTCTGTGACGTAAAAAAAAAAACAAACAGAAGCTGCGACAAGTTTGTCACTTCGGTTTACAAACCATTACCAGATCTAAAGTCAAAAATGTTTTATTTATTTTTTTTTACCTAAAAGCGGAGCTCCACCCAAAAGGGAAGTTCCACTTTAAGCCTTTATCCCCCACGCCCCATTAAATATTGGCATCTTTGGGGAACAGAGGAGGAGGGGTACCCGAATTTGACAGGTACCCGCTCCCACTTTTGCTGCGATCACCTAGGCAATTGGAAGCGGAAGACTTCCTAACCCCCCTGCCTCCCTGTAGTCTTCTAGGACATATGACAGGTCGCATGCGCAGTGGGCACCGCAAGCTGTCACCACCATGGCCAATCAAAGGATACCTTGTGTCCATTGCTGTGCTTTAGAAGCTGCAGAAAATCAGAGCTCCTCTAATTTCCTGGCTGGAGGACATCCAGTATCGTCTAGCCCCCTTTCCTAACCAACCCTATTGTCCTTGGCCTACCTATTTAATTGGATTTCAATTCTTTAAAAACATTGAGGTTCAGTATCACATGTGAACATTACCTGGGGCAATTTGCATGCAAATTGAGCCTGACTCGGAAAGCCCACTCCTCCAGGCTAACATCCACCTATCAAGTTTTTTATTATTGCATAATTCCTCCCAAGAGCCAGACCACTGCTTGCAACAGGGTCAAGGTCTCTTGAGAGAAATCCTGAGGCAACTGAGACCTGCACAGCCACAAGTGCAGAAGTCTCCAAGCCCATTCATACATGTACAGAAGAATCTTCATTTGTTCCAGTGAAACTGTCTATTGTGTCCCAGCTGTAGATGGCATTTCCAAGAAATTAATGGAAATTTTTTTTTTTTGTATATGCCTGTTGGGAGACCTCTTTTTTTTAAAATTTACTTGTCTTCACCTGCACAGCTGCGTCATTCATTCAGAGATCTGTGAATGAGCAAAACTACAAGTCCTGTCTGCCATCGTGGTAGAGGGACTTGCAATTAATGGAATACAAGTGCAGTGATCATTGTGTGCCCTAAAATAATTTTTTTACTGAACATTTGCACTTGATAAGCCATTATATTACATACTATCATTTTATACGACAGGGTCTCTGCTTTCAGAAAATGTTTGTAAATTTTAACTAATCTTTATTTTCATAACCTTCTAGCATTGATTCAGTTTTGCAGAAGAAAATAGATTGAGTACAAGTGGCCTCTTACTATGCCAACATCCTTTTTGTTTTAACTTTTTTTTTTTTTGTTTGTTTTTTAGACATGGCTTTTTGGATATGAGTTAACAGACACTATAATGGTATTTTGTGAGGATAAGATTATTTTTATGGCCAGCAAGAAGAAAGTTGAATTCCTGAAGCAGATTGCAAACACAAAGGGCAATGAGAATGCAAATGGAACTCCAGCTATCACACTGCTTGTTCGAGAGAAGGTAATTGCTTGACTCATGCACATAGCTTATTAAAGGGATAGTTGTTGGGTTTGTTTTCACATTTGTTGTTTCAGTAGGATTAGGAGAACAAGAGTTAATGAGGTTAATCTAACCACTTTCCTTTCAGACCGTAAACATGAATGTTTACCTCTTATATAACTACTTCTGCAGCTCCAAATTTCCAAATACTGGAAACTTACTTACTGTCCTTGTGTGTTGCAATGTGTGGGTGTACATGACCCCATATACCGTATTTTTCGCTCCATAAGACGCACCTGACCATAAGACGCACCTAGGTTTTAGAGGAGAAAAACAAGAAAAAAAAATATTCTGAACCAATGGACTGCAGACACAGTACAGGGGATGACCAGAGACTGCAGACACAGTACAGGGGATGACCAGAGACTGCAGACACAGTACAGGGGATGACCAGAGACTGCAGAACACAGTACAGGGGATGACCAGAGACTGCGTTCCTTTGGGGAGGGAGGGGGAGTGGGTACCTGAATTTGACAGGTAATCGCTCCCACTTCCGCGGAGTTGTCCTTCCTTCTTCTTCCCACGGCGGCTTCTGTGACAGCCGGGTGCCCACTGCGCATGCGCTTTGTGAATGGCCCGGAGCCTTCTGGGACCTGTCATGTGTCCCAGAAGACACCGGACCATTCACAAAGCGCTGCGCTTCTCGCGCATGCGCAGTGGGCACCTGGCTGTCACAGAAGCCGCCGCGGGAAGACTGTGCAGCGCTGGAGCGAGGAATAGGTAAGGTCCTGCAGGAGAGAAGAGCTTAGCGGTCGGCCCAGTATTCTGACATGGTGGCGGCAGAAATACCGGACCGGCCACTTTACATTCGCTCCATAAGACGTACTGACATTTTCCCCCCTTTTTGGGGGGGAAAAAAAGTGCGTCTTATGGAACGAAAAATACGGTAGTTTATTTTCCACAGTAAGCTGCACTGCACAGATGTGAAGCATTCTCTTAGAGCAAAACATTAGTTTTCTTCTTGACATGTCTTCTAGCAGCAAAATCCATGTGTTTTTCCATACCAAAATAAACACGTGTGAATAAGCCCTAAAGCTGAACTCAAATTATATAGTACACTCCCTTTATGCAAAATTCAAATCACATATAGTTAAAGCATTATCTTGCCTGCAGTGGTATTTCTGTTCTGAATAAGGAAAATATAGCCTAGAAACTGACTTGCTTTCCTCCTGTCAGCTGGTGGAGCTCCATTCACACTCTGCCCTCCTCCCTTTTTTTTTTTTTTTTTTTTTTTTTTTTGGCTGTGCTTGGGAGCACTGCATGGCCACATTTCCTGTGTCATGACTGCATAGAGATGAGTGCTTTTAACTTCCGGCCTGTACAACCCTTGCTACCTCTGCCCAGTAATTGTATAGTGGCTGGAAATATATAGGAGGGAACACAGGAGCTCAGTGCAAGAGGATCATATGGCTTTGAAAAGCTGTTTAACAAGCTTATGTTTATATGCTTTTATTATACTGTTTTGGATAATTAGAATATTTCTAAAATGCAGGGTTTTGTATTTTTTTTTCTGTACACCAAATATTTTTCTTAGAATTGTTTACTTTTTGTCATTTTGAGAGTTTGTTTTGTTGTGCCACCGGTGTACTGAGAATTTTCTTGTCCTTTCTCCAGCAAAATGAAAGCAACAAGGCTAGCTTTGATAAGATGATAGAGGCAATTAATGGCAGCAAGAAAGGAAAGCGCATTGGTGTTTTTAGCAAAGACAAATTCCCAGGGGATTTCATGAAAAGTTGGTATGACTGCCTGAATAAAGAGGGATATGAAAAGGTAAGAGTGGTCTGCCCAATTGCCTGTTGCATGTATGTTTGTTGGTAACTGTGGATTAGGGCTAAAAGTTAAGTTGGTAGTTTTTGGTTTTTTTTTGTTTAGTACCAAATTCTTCTTTATGTAATCATTTTTGACTCTCTGGGGTCTAGTTAAATTTTTTTGTTTACGAATATGTGAAATATGGCTCCCCTTTTGTTTGTCGCATTCATACATAATTTTTTGTTGTAAATAGACCTCTGTATCACATCTTTATAATTGTTGTCAGTAAATATTAGGCCTCATTTACATGGCTGTATTGTTTTCAAGGGAGACATTCACACAGGTGCCTAAACATCAAAATCCAAATGTCTGCAGACATGTACACACATAAGCCATATGCATGTACTGGGGAGAAAAAAAAGGACAATTTTTATGAAAGTATTTACTGATCATGATGTAGGAACTTCTTTGCTAGAAAAACATGTAAAAGGATCATAAAATTTTACATCCATGTGAATGTAGCCTTAGACATTTGTAAAATGTTGCAATTTGTTTCATGTGTTAAACCCCTAAAATGTTTTAGTTTAATTTTTTCGTTTTTAGCTGGATATTAGTGCTGCTGTGGCTTACACAATTGCTGTGAAGGAAGATGGGGAATTAAACCTAATGAAGAAGGCATCTTTAATTACTTCTGATGTCTTTAATAAGTTCTTTAAAGAACGGGTCATGGAAATTGTGGATGCTGATGAGGTGAGGAATTTTGATTATTAACTACCGTCTACAATTCTGTCTATCATGACCACAATTCTGTTTCTGCAGTTTTGACTTGCATAATTGGCTTACGACAGATTAGAGTAAGGGGTTCAATAACTCGAAGTCTTCTGTGAAATTGCGTTAAACAAGCTGTTGACAGTTACCCCGCCCCTTCTTCCTATTTCTTTGGAAAAAGTTGTTTCATAGGGTACACTGCATGAAACAAGGTCTCTGAATGGGGGAGACTCTGGTGAGCTACAAGATTTTCTCACCCATTCAAAGATCGTGTTGCAAGCACTATACTCTATGAAACCGCTTTTGCCACTGGAGGAGGTGGCATGTCCTCGTCAGGAGCCTGTTCACTGCAGCTTCAAAGAAAACTGAGCTTTTAACCATTGCAGTGCCAGAAGCTTAGCAGGAGCAGCAATGGTCATCCCTGCAGAGGATTTCTATGGGATCCAACTGCCTGCACAATGGGGCATACTCTATTTACAGGTAAGTTAGATCACTAAAGCTATAGAGATTAATATTTTAGTAATTTTTTTTTTTTTTAGGCCATACACTGTTACCCGTTTCTAGTCAGTTTTGTACATTTTGTAAAGAAAATCCATATAGGACAGTTTGCATTTAAAATGGCAGCATAACACGTCTTGGACTTATTTCAGTAGAATGTTGTGTTAACGGTCTAACAGCCCAGATCCTCAGCATTTTCTGATAGGAAGCATCCCCTATCCATAGGCTGCACTCATTGCACATAGATGTTTTCTGACTCATTGGGGCAGTATTTGTGTAGTGCATTCCAGTCCTTCACTTTTACAAGCATCAAAGAAAGCACTAGCAATTGTTAGATAAGTTGCTTAGAATATCGCTGTTTCCTGGTAGGTTGGAAAAAGATATCTGATCACCTGTTGTATTTGGAAGTAAGTGGGGTGGGGTCTCCCGACACTACTTTTGTGGAGTTCTTCCTGGTCTAAAACCTCACTAGGAATACTTTAAAGCTGACCTCCAGGCACAAAATGTGAATTTAGAAATATTCCTTAATATCTACAAAGCATATAAACCTGCCTTGTAAGTATAAAATACCTTTGCAAACCCAGTTATCTTGTGAAAGCAACAGTGACCTCATTGCTCTGCTGTAGAGGGACCCAGCAGGGTAACTAGAAGAGAGCAGCAGATACAAGACTAGGCACTTTGCACAAGGGGAGAGAGCATCATTTACTGTTCTTTTACAGGAAGCTCAGAAGCAAAGTTTCAGGCTGGATTATTGCACTTCTAAACAGCATATTTCATACAATGCACTCATTTCTTTTTTACACTATTGATTTTTTTTTTTTTTTTTGCAACTCAGACATGAGTTTTGTTTTGACAGAATCACGGTGATGTAAATTTTAAGAAACTGCTTTCTGCTCTGTTTTGCTTGAGCTAGTGACATTCATTCTTATAGGTGGACAGATAGGTTCATACATAATCAGAAATTTTCATGATTGACAACCACTTTATTGGAATTTTGTTACATAGGTTAGAAATTATTAAAAATGATAAGAGAAAGCCAAGCCTCTTCAAAATGCGTGAAATAAGAAGGGGTGCAAGTAGTGACCTATGCTTAAATTAATTTGTGTTCTTAGCTTCTAAGACACCAGAAATTATCATTAAGGATTTTTCAAGTGTGTTGGGTTTAGGAATACAACACAAATAATCACATGTAAGCGCTTCAGTGAATTTTCTCAGTCAGCATAGCAAACATTGTGTTGGTAAGACTAAAGTGCTGTTTGTTACACTTGCTACCCAAGTTTATTACTTTTCACACTTTCTTTAATTGGTCTTGATTGCAGATGTTTCTCACATTAAGAAAAGTCGGTCATGCACAGAACAGTGGTGCGTTGAGAAATATTTTCTGGAAAATATGGTGTTGTTAACTGCTGTCTGAGCTAAAAATCTTGTATTAAAAAAACTGAGACCACATTAAATGATCTAAATGTATAAATGGTTTTGAGTTTCATCCTGTTTTTTGTGCATCTTTTTATTACAGAAAGTACGACACAGCAAGCTGGCAGAGTCTGTGGAGAAAGCCATAGAAGATAAAAAGTATTTGGGTGGTACTGATCCTTCTACTATTGAAATGTGCTACCCTCCTATAATCCAGAGCGGTGGAAATTATAATCTCAAATTTAGTGTGGTCAGGTAGGTCTCTACACTTTTTTGCAATAGTGTATTTGTTTTCCCTCCCAGATGGTTTTAGAGTAAACCTTGTTGCTCATCTATGCAGGGCAGCAGCACATGGTTAACTGTCTTTCTCTGCTTTATTTGGTCATGAGGAACAAATAGAATACTTGGGGTATGGGGCAGGCAGTGTGTCCTCAGCCCTGTGTAAGCTCATAAAAATAGACTTGAAACTTATGCGGGTTATTGTCAGAGTTTAGGAAAATTAAGTATATGCTGCTGGAGATGAAGGCATTACAATAGCCCCATTGCTTTTCCCTGTATGGGCAAAGCACTGGTTAACTTTAAAATGTATTTCCACTTTTGTAGCCAATTTGAAATATCACCTACTTTATTTTTGTTTAGATCTTCCCATTCGTATAGTATAACTTAAAGTTGCTGTTTGCAAGTGGATCTACTCAGAAGCCGCCACTATTTATATGTTTATATCATGGGCCCAAAAACTCTTTGATATCTGCATCTTTCATTCAAACCTTGCCTACAGATGTCCATGATTTGATAGTGCAATGTTTTTAATATACCCAACGGTATCAAACCAGGTTGTTAACAAATTTCCCTCCAATTGATACCATACCCTCAACCTAAACCAAAAAATATTCTTTTACTTGCTGAGCACCCCCTCCTTTTCCTCCAGCTGCTAGTGGTTGGACTATCTATCTATCTATCTATCTCTATCGTTCATCCTTAGACCCAGCACTGCTACTTTGTTCATAAAAAAATAAAAAATTATTTTCTGATATGCTGTGTGAATGTAAACACAATACATACAGTAAGCTTTTATGAAAATGTACTGCAAAGCTTTAAGAATCTGTATGATTCTTTTATTTTCTTTAGTGACAAAAATCACATGCACTTTGGAGCAATCACATGTGCCATGGGTGTTCGCTACAAATCCTACTGTTCCAATCTAGTGCGCACACTTGTAGTGGATCCCACACAGGAGATGCAGGACAACTACAATTTCTTGTTACAACTGCAGGAGGAGCTGTGCAAGGAACTCAAGCATGGTAAGTAGTACAGGAAATTTAAGTATGGTGGTTTTTTTTTTTTTTCCTGTCTTTGAGGAATGCAGGAGGATTGGACACGGGAGAACAAGAAAACTGTTGGCTGGACCAGGATATCTCCTTTTACTATCAGTATGCATACTTCAGCTTTGCTGGGAAAGGTCTGATCTATTTTTTTTCCTACCATTATTTTTTTTGTTGTTGCAGCTATCCCATGTGGTCCGTCCTAAGCTTGGCTTTTAAAGTTTTTTTTTTTTTTTCTGTTTGCCACTGGACAGCACTGAACTTGTCTGGGAGTGATTCCCTTGAGCTCTGGGTTCTGTGTGAGATGCTTTCCAGACCTCGTTCAAACTTGAGCTTTCTAGGTCCAGAGCTGTTGACGTTGCTTCAGTGCTTATTTTTTTTCTGGCTACTCACTCTGAGTAGGCTGACCAGGCAGAGCACAGGAGGTGCCTCTTTGTTTGACTTGCTGGGTGCTTTTGAAATTTCCATTTTCTACTGGTTAAATGATGGAAGGTGGTAATGCTGATGGACGGAGTGCAGACATCATCCGCTGTGTAGAGTGTTGTGTTGCACACACTCTCCATTCAGTCCAATCCAAGAAGGCATCTCCCCACTACTTCTCCTTCACTGAAAAGAGCCAATTTAAACTCCAGTTATCTGCTGCTTGCCTGTTAAGACTGTGGCCTGTTCTAGCATTCAACCCTCACTTTCTACCCGTTGTTGAGTTATGTGAGTACCTGAGGTCTTGCCTCCTACACTAAACTTATGTTGCCTTACTTTCATGTGGTTGAAACATGTCTGGTTCTTGAAATGGTGGGGGACAGTCGTGCTTAACTCTGTGGTTCCCCCAGCCCACACCTTAACGGCATCTGTGCTTCTTGCAGTGTGCCCACTGACGTAGCCTGCATCTGCAACCTGGAATCATGCATCTGATCCTAGCATTTCTCATCTTTGGTGTCTTCCCTAACGCCATCGGGTGTGGCTGCCACCTTGGTTCTTTCCAAGGAAGTCTTCACTACAGTCATGCATGAGTTTATTGTTCAAATCACTTTCAGTAAAAGTGCAACTCTGCTAATTTGTGAGTGTGTATAATATAAACCAGTAAGTTTAGACGTTAATTGGTGTGTAATAAAATGGAATGCACAGGGAAAAAGTATTGAACACGTGAAGAAAGGGAGGTGCAAAAAGGCATGGAAAGCCAAGACACAAGCTGAAATCTATCAGTAATTACAAAGCAATCCTGCCCTTTGTCATTGCATAAACGGGCCACGACCAGGTGATCCTCGCAAGATTTCTGACAGAGGAGTGATAATAATCGGAAGAGTTGTCCAAGAGGACCAATTGTGGAGAGCTTCAGAAAGACCTGGCATTAGGTACAATTGTTTCAAACAAAACAAGTAATGCACTCAACCACCCTGGCTGGTATGCATGCTCACCATGCAAGATTCCATTGCTGAAGAAAAAGCATGTTGAAGCTTGTTCAAAGTTTGCTGCACAACATTTAGACAAGCTTGTGAATTACTGGGAGAATATAGTCTTCTCAGATGAGACCACAATTGAACTCTTTGGATGCCATAATACACGCCATGTTTGGGGGTCAAATGGCACTGCACATCGCTCCAAAAACACCATACCAACAGTGAAGTTTGTAGGTGGGAACATCATGTTGATTAAATACTACCAAAAGAAAGCTCTTATCTGTCTGAAAAAAAAAAATAGATAAAAATGTCATATGGGGGCAGTGTTACATGACTGCACAATTGTCACTCAATGTGCAAAAGTGCTGAAAATTGGCCAGGGCAGGAAAGGGGGTAAAAGTGCCCAGAACTGAAGTGATTAAAGATAGTCCAGATCATCTCTCTAAAGGAACAAATTATTCTCCTGCTTCACAGTTGCAGGCTTTTAGGCATATTTAAATCTTTTATTCCCTTTAGTGCTTAAAGCTAGGTGGTCTACGTCTTGCAAGGTTAATCATCGTATGTGAGGCTCAGGACTTCCAACCTAGTAAATACTTCACGGGACAAATCCTTACTTTTTTTACAGCTGGGTCAAGACCAGCATTTGGCTCTCTGCACCATTAAGGGTCAGGTCTGTGCTCTGGCTGTGTTGCTTCAGGACAGTTGGCTTTTCACTTTTTGATTAGGACCTTTGTGCAATCTTTCTCCCATGTGGCTCCCCATGCTTATTGCCCTTTGACTCCATGGCATTCGTATCTGGTTTTCTTGGAGCTTCAATAACGTTTATTTGAACCCATCAGACACATTCTCCTTTCCACAAGGTGATATTGCTTATAGCTATAACTACTGCGACTAGCTGGTGGCCTTCTTCTGTAAAGAGCTCCTTCTGGTCTTGCAAAAGTGGTGTTATGGCCTAGAACTTGCTTCCTACGTAAGGTAGCTTTTGACCTTTCCCCTTAACCATGAGGACATTGTTCTTCCATCTCTCTCTCTAGCTCCAGTTAGTTGAAAGGATATTTTTCATCCTTTCTGGGATATGGTTCAAGATGTGAGAATGGATCTCTATAATTGCTGTCATTGGTGTTTTACTGGGCTGACCTACAGTTTTGTTTGCCAGTGTCTAATTCTCATTTAGCTGACAATGTAACTATAAGAGCAGGATTTTCCGATGAGCGCAAAAATCCTATTTCCTTTTAGTAATTTTAGTTTTGCTTTGCACAATTTGATTTTTTTTTTTTTTTTTTTTTTTTGTTTCCTCCCCCCAACTACAGGTGCAAAAATCTGCGAAGTCTATCAGGCAGTTATGGATCAGGTTAAGAAGCAGAAACCAGAGCTGATGAGCAAGATCACCAAAAACCTGGGGTATGTGCTATAACAGTGCTGCAGATCTTATTTTTGTAATGTTGTCATTGTACCTCCATGTTAATACCAAGGGGCCTGCCCTTTAACCCTTTCACTACCAGAACCATTTTTTGCACACCTGTTAAAATATCATTTTAGTCCTGAATGTTACATAAAACCCCCAAAACATTTTTCTGAAAGCTGTCACCCTATAGAGTTAAATGGTGGTCGTTCCAAATTTTGTCACACGATATTCGCACAACAGTTCATGAAATAAAATTTAAGTAAAAATATACACTAAAGTGAATTTTCAGGCACATAAACCCAATATATTACCCAATGTCTTGGTAAAATATAAAGGATGTGGTTGCTCCAAATGTATACCTAACATGTCGAACCTTAAAACTGGGTGCATTGGTAAAAGTTCTCAAACTTTGGTAGCCTATATTTTCCAATAGGCAGTGCTTTCAAAGTCCTTACAGGTCATCAGTTTAGGTTTAACTAAATAATAGCTCTAAAATTATTGCTCTTACTCAGGCATGCATAGTGATATGTACCTTGTAGCACAATTAATGTTTTTGGGTGTAGGTGCCTCTGACTCATGCATTTACATTCGTACATGCATGGGAGGATCTATTAGCAGGGTGTGTAGCAGCAATCTGGTGGCTGCTGCCTCCCGGAGTGTGCGTAGAACCCTTATCTATGTTGGTGGGTTAAAGGAACAGAAACATGGATCAGTCTACAACTCCTTTTCTTTCATGGTATCTTAGCCGCTTCCCGTCCGCCCTATAGCAGAAATACTGCTACAGGGTGTTCAAAATCATATGTATATATGTGATTTTGCATTTCCGGGTAAGGGGCATGCACGCCCTACCTGCGCCTCCATTTGTGGCTGTCAATCACGGGGTCCTGGCTGGTGATTACCCGCTGGCGCCCGGTGATTTCCGACAATCACCGACGGGGAGGAGGGTTGCTTTGTTTACTAACAGTCATCCTCCCTGTCGGCTTAGGCCCACTGCTCTGGATGGCTGTGCATAGCACCCAGCACACAGTTAACCCTTTGATCACCCTAATGTTAACCCCTTCCTGCCCAGTGCCAATAGTACAGTGTCTTTTTGTTTATTTTTTTTAGCATTGATCATTGTATTGGTGTCACTGGGGATGTCAGTGACATCAAGTCAGTAAATATCTTTGATTAGATCAGCACTATGCGAGCGTTCACATTAGGCTAGTGTTCCCAAAAACGCAGCGTTATTGGGATCAGCCCCGGCACCTGTGTTTAGCCCCTATGCTTACCCCCCCCTTCCTTTCTCCCCCAGCAAGTGCAGTATCAGTAGGTCACTGTTACTTGATACATTACACGCACAACCGCATTGTTCACAGAATCAGGCCCGATCTCTGTTAGCACTTGCCAGTAAATTTTTCTTGTAGCGGTTCAAGCAGTCTCTTATATCCAGGTGCTCTTTTTCCCATGAGTCACACTAGGTATGTATAAATTTAGTGGCCAAAATGTCATTGGAAAGGTACTCTAGTGAAGAGGCCTACAGGATTCTGAGCATGTCAGATGAGAGCAAAGGGGAAGACTCCCTGACACAATCGGCCTCAGAATACAAACCTGTAGACAGCAGCGGCACCCTGACAGATGGCTCAGACGATGGAGAAGAGGTCCCTGCTAAGAGCAGGCGTACCCGACCCCGTTCCCAGGTTGCTGAGATGTTACAATCACGTGATGAGTCTCATATACAGCAGACTGCCAGTACTAGTGCCGCTCTACCTTTTTGGTTAACTGGCGAGCACCAGCGGCCTAGTACATCCTGTTATTTCACATACCAGCTCTGCAATATCACTTGGTGACGTGGCAAGTCCCTTAAGTGCAGTACAAGCTGGTGTGGTGGGGAGCACAAGTAGTGTCCCACAGACTCCAAGAATTTGCACACAGGCCCTTAGAGCCCCCTAATATCCTTCTGGATGTGCTTGCAAATCCCGATTTGGTAGCCCACATTTCTGCAGCATCCATACTCCCCCAGTCACTGCTCAACCCGGAATTCAGGTGGAAACAGCAAATTTTAAATACTCCCCTTTTATTTTATTTTATCGTATTTTTTTTGGAGCTGTTTTTCAATGATCTGTATGCATTGATTGTGGATCAAAGCAATTTATATACACAACAGTTTATCGTCGCCAACCCAAATTCAAACCTTGCCAGACCATTTGCATGGAAACCAATTAGTTTTCGAATTTTCACTTTTTTTTTTTTTTTTTCTTTTGGCCCTAACCCTCAACATGGGCATTACTAAAAAAAATGAATTGCGGTTGTATTGGTCCACAGACCCGATTCATCATATGCCCGTGTTCTCTGCTGCCATGGCCCGGCATAGATATGAGAGTATAATGTGTTTTTATACATTTCAATGACAAGGGAAAGGATCGTCCACCGTTAGAAATGGGTGGATGCGGGGTGGTATATTCTAATGGTGGGCATACCACACACTTTTTTTTTTTCTGGCAGTGATTTCTTCTCTATAGTCTAAGAAATCGGAGCTATGAGGATTTCATCTCTTCAGTTTTGCAGGATATAAACAGTGCCATTTGTAAACTGGGAAAACATCTGATCACACCAATCTTGGTGAGATTAGATAATGTAAGGGCAGAGGAGATATCTAGAGTCTGACAGACCCCAGATTTCTCAAAAAAGAATATTTGGCAATGCCCTTTGAAGTTGTAGGGGATATTTCCATTCCCTGTGATAGCATTAAAAGTAATAACAAAAAAAAATGAAAGGGGACACTGTAAAAATTTAAAAAATCAAAATAACTTTGATTGCTGCTGCTCCCAAAATGTCTCACGTGGTATCCCCATACTCTGTGAAATTACACACCAAAATACATTGTGCTACATCTACCTATACCCATGGCTTGTGTGAGCAATATATCATTTAAGTGACAACTTTGTGTTGACAAAAACATTTTTTTTTTTAATTTTCCTAAAACTTGTGGAAAAAAATAAATCTTTCATGGACTCAATATGCCTCTCAGTAGATAGCTTATGGTGTCATTTTGGGGTGTTTGTACTGTCCTGGTATTTTAGCATCTCAAGAAATGAGATGGGCAGTCAGAAAGTAAAAGCTGTGTAAATTCCATTATCTATACCATAGTTTGTAGACGCTATAACTTTCACACAAAGCAATCAGTATACACTTATTGGGATTTTTTTTATACCAAAAACATGTAGCAGTATACATTTTGGCCTAAATTTATGAGGACATTTGATTTTTTTATGACAAATGAGAAAATATAGGTTTTTTTTTTTTCCCTTCAAAATTTTCGATCCTTTTTGTTTTATAGCGCGAAGAATAAAAAGTGTACAGGTGATCAAATACCACCGAATGAAAGTGCTATTTGTGGGGGAAAAAAGGAAATAAATTTAGTTTGGTTACAGCATTGCATGACCGCACAATTACCAGTTGAAATAGTGCAGTGCCGAATCGCAAAAAAGACTGATCAGGAAGGAGGGTAAATCCTTAGGAGGGCAAGTGCTTTAATCTGGTCTTTTCTACTTCCTTCTTTTGAACTTGAGGATGCTTCCTGCTTTTTGCTCTTGTGAAAAGTGGTATTCAGAATTTCAGGAGTTTCAAAGGTTTAAGACAACATGCTTTAACTACAAATGCCATTCTGTCAGACTGCCGCAAACATCCAATAATCCTGAACTTGTGGTCAGAATAGATCAGTAATTGCTCTTCCAATTACTGAGAGGTTAATGGTTTTGGAAAGTTTAGCACCTGTAGCTGTAGGTGAAATAACGCGAGTTTCAAATAGAATGACCAGCACATGTAAACATTTTAAACAAGCAGGACCAGCTTCAAGCACCTGCACAATTGGACCCAAAGGTAAAAGTCAGCATTTCTGAATGGAAACAAGTAGATGCTAAAAATCTTTAGAAAAGAAAAATACTCTACCTTGGATCAATTTGTTTTACTTCTGTTGATAAGGAAATGTTTGTCTTTTTTTTTTTTTTTTTCTCTCCATCAGAATCCTAGTTCTCAGTTTGTTTTGTTACATGTGTGGAGATGCCTCCTTTCATTCTTGAAGGTTGACACTCCTAAATGTAGGGATTTTTTATTGATTGCTACATATGTGACAGATTCAAATTGGACTCAAAATTCTAGGTTACAGTTGTGAAGGAAATAGGGCAAAAAAGGTAGCATGCAATTCCTTGGCATCTACCGTATTTTCCGGCGTATAAGACGACCCCCTACTTTTCCTGTTAAAATATAGGGTTTGGGCTATACTCGCCGTATAAGACTACCCCTCTTCCAACACACACCAAATAAAAATTAAAAAACATCAGATTTGATTTCAATATGGTATGGTATTCCAATGATGGGGCACGATTCCTCGCTGTGACACAAATGATGGGGCACGATTCCTCCCACTGACACCAATGATGAGGCACTATTCTTCCCATTGACACCAATGATGGTGCCCCATCATTAGTGTCAGTGTGTGAGGAATAGTGTCCCATCATTGGTGTCAGTGGGAGGAATAGCGCCCCATCATTGGTGTCAGTGGGAAGAATCGTGCCCCATCATTGGTGTCAGTGGGAGGAATAGCGCCCCATCATTGGTGTCAGTGGGAGGAATAGCGCCCCATCATTGGTGTCAGTGGGAGGAATAGCGCCCCATCATTGGTGTCAGTGGGAGAAATAGCGCCCCAACATTGGTGTCAGTGGGAGAAATAGCGCCCCAACATTGGTGTCAGTGGGAGGAATAGCGCCCCAACATTGGTGTCAGTGGGAGGAATAGCGCCCCAACATTGGTGTCAGTGGGAGGAATAGTACCCCGTCAGTGGGGAGAGGAATAGTGCCCCATCGTTGGTGTCAGTGGGAGGAATGATGGGGCACTATTCCTCCCACTGACACCAATGACACTTGCTGACCCCTGTTCCAGTATGGTGCTGCTGCAGTCAGCATGTGTGTTTGCAGCAGCACCTCTGCACTGCACACTTACCGGCTCCCTCACTCAATTTTCGTGGGTCCGCTCGGCTCCACCTCCTCGCCCGTGGTTGGCCGCCTGTGTGCCTTTCCTGAGCTACAGTTCTGGCGGCCAATCACCGGTGAGGAGGCGGAGTCGAGCGGCAGGAGTGAGGGAGTGGCCGTAGTGACGGAAGGAGCAGTGCTTCCTGGACTGGATCGTCGTGAGAGCCAGGTAAGAGACAGCAGCCCTCTGCCCACCCCTGTACTTAGTGTCCCTTCCGTCGGAAGGGGGGGACGGCGGTGGCGGCACCGCGCCGCCCCCCTAAAAAGTGCCGCCCTGGCATATAAGACGACCCCCGACTTTTGAGAAGATTTTCAAGGGTCAAAAAGTCGCCTTATACGCCGGAAAATACGGTATTTTAAGATGTTTTGTTCTTGGTCTAGCAATCCGATCCCATCTGTCCCTATTTATTTTGACTGCAAAATAAAGATTTTACCTTTTTGCATAGTCTTTTGGTGTTAATTTGGAGGTGCTTTTCAGCTTCTTCTTTCTGTCTTCTTTTAGGCAGACCTCTTGGTAGTGCTATTAGTGGGCCTATTCCAAAAAAAGTTGCAAAATTGTGAAAAATGTAAAATAAAAGCTTGAATGCATTGATTTGCAAATCTCATAAACCCATATTTTATTCACAATAGAAAATAGAGAACCTACCCAATGTTTAAGCTGAGAAAATGTACCATTTTAAGAAAAAGGTAACTTTGAAATTGAGGGCAGCAACATGTCTCATAGTTGGGACAGGACCACATTTACCATGATGTAGCATCCCTTCTTTTAACACTGTAAAAATCTGAGAAACTGAGGAGACTTGTTGCTGGGGATTGGGGAGAAGACTGTTGTCCCATTATTTTTATATATATATATATATATATATATATATATATATATATATATTTATATATTTATATATATATTTATTATTTTTTTTTTTATTAACATACGTTATTTCACATTATACAACAATATTTTTCCATATCAAACATTTTTACACTAAAACAAGAAAAAACCTCACACACCACCCTCCCCTCCCTGATTGTTTGGTCAGAGACATTCACACCAGTGGCCTGTTGGGGGTCATTTTTTAGGGTTCTGGCAGTGCTCATCCTGTTCCTCCTTGCACAGAGGAGCAGATACCGGTCCCGCTGATGGGTTAAGGACCTTCTACAACCCTGTCCAGCTCTCCTAAAGTAACTGTCTGTCTCCTGGAATCTTCTCCATGCTCTTGAGACACTGCTGGGAGATGCAGCAAACCTTCTGGCAATGGCACGTATTGATGTGCCATCCTGGAGGAGTTGGATTGCCTGTGCAACTTCTGTAGGGTCCAGGTATCGCCTCATGCTACCAGTAGTGACACTGACTCTAACCAAATGCAAAACTAGTGAAAAACAGTCAGAAAAGATGAGTAGGGAAAAAGTCAGTGGCCTCTACCTGAAAAACCATTCCTGTTTTTGGGGGTCATCTCATTGTTGCCTTAACTGATCGATATCCCTGGAGATTAATTGCCTTGATGCTATACTCTGATTAAAAAGTGTTTTTTAATTTTTTTGAGCAGTGTATATTTCAGCATTGATGGTGCCTTTCCAGATTTGCGAGCTGCCCATTCCATACGCACTAATGCACCTCCATACTATCAGAGATGCAGGCTTTTGAACTGATTACAAGCCAGAAGGCCTCTCTCCTTTTTAGATCAGAGGATGCAGCACCCATGCTTGCCAAAAATGTCAAATTTCGATTACCGTATTTTGTGCTCCATAGACGCATTTGACAATAAGACGCACCTAGATTTTAGAGGAGGAATATAAGAAAAAATACTCCTGAACCAATGGACTGCGGACATAGTGCAGGAACTAACCAGAGACTGCGAACCTTTGAGGGGGCGGGTACCTGAATTTGACAGGTACCTGCTCCCACTTCTGTGGAGTTGTCCTCCCCGTTGTCTTGTGGGGCATGTGACAGGTCCTAAAAGACTACAGGTGGCCATTCACAAAGTGCAGCGCTTCTTGTGCATGCACAGTGGGCACCCACCCGGCTGTGAAGCCGCAAGCTGTCACAGCTGGATGCTCACACTGAAGATGCCGGGGAGAGAAGATGGCCGATAAAAGCAGGACACTGCTGGACCGAGGAACAGGTAGGACTGAGGAGCAGGTTCTTCTGCACAGTAGAGCTGAGGGGCCAGCCCGGTATTCTAACACGGTGGAGGGAATACCGGGTCGGCCGCTCCATATTCTCTCCATAAGACAGACATTTTCCCCCATTTTTTTTGGGGAAAAAAGTGCATCTTATGAAGCGAAAAATACGGTAGTTTGACCACAGAAAAGTTTTTCTTTTGCAGCAGCCCATTTTAAATGAGCTTTGGCCCAGAGAAGATGATGGCCTTTCTGGATCATGTTCAAATATGTCTTCTTTGCAGTTTGCACGGTAGAGCTTTACCTTGCATTTTTGGATGACACGGCAAAGGTGTTCATTGATTTGTGGAAGCATTCCTGAGCCCATGCTGTGATATCCATCACAGTACCATGCCTGTTTTTAATGCAGTGGCATCTGAGGGCCTGAAAATCACGGGCACCCAAAATTGTGTTTTGGCCTTTGTGCCTAGTTTTCTTCAGATTCTCTGAATATTATGTACAGTAAATTATATATTTAAAGTGTTTGCAACTTTACATTGAACAATATTCTGAAATTTTTTGACAATTTTTAAACTTTTTTTCACAGATTGGTGAACCTCTGCTCTTCTTTACTTCTGAGATACTCAGACTCTGAGATACTCTTTTTATACTCAGTCATGAGACTGGCTTGTTTCCAGTTAATCTAATTAGTTGCAAAGTGTTCTTCTGTTTCTTATTTGTTAGTACCACTTGGCCAAACTTTGTTGCTTTATCCTAACTTTTTTGAGATGTGTTGCTGCCATCAATTTCAAAAGTACCTTATTTTTGTTCTGAAATTGTACCTTTTCTCAGTTTAAACATTTGATATGTTTTATGTTTTCTATTTTCTACATTGAATTAATGGGTTTATGAGATTTGCAAATCTTTGCATTCTGTTTTTTTGTAGATTTTAGACCGCATCCCAAACCTTTTTGAAATTGGGGTTGTAAATAGACCTTTTTGATTTAAGTTTTGACAGCTTTTTCTTTTGTCTTTGTACAGCTTTGCCATGGGAATAGAGTTTCGGGAAGGTTCTCTTGTGATCAACAGTAAAAATCAATACAAATTAAAGAAAGGTGGGTCTCTAACAAACACAAAGCACAAAATCATCTGTGTTGGCATGCGGTCAAGTCAGTTTGTAACATAAAATGAGAATTCTAGTGGAAATAATGGATACATTGTAGGTCAGTCTACTTGATCTGTTTTCACCTTTTTATTAGAAGTTTTCATTCCTAGAAACCATATATAGGTTTCAATGCAAGACTAATTAAGATACATTTGTATTACGTTTATTAACAGAAAATGTACACTTGTATTTCTATGTGCTTTTCTTTTTGTATGTAAAATGTTTATATAGCCGTTAGGCACTTATCTTGTGTTGCCAGTGATGAGTTGCCATGCTAATACCGACACAGCAGCCAGGAACCTATTTCTGAGCTGGTAGTGACTGAGTGTAGCCAACTTACTGAGGCTTCCAAAATGCATAACATCAAAAGAAATTCTTCTGTGGGATAGAAAGTCATATACAGTTACATCAGTTTTTAATGCATTCTATGACTAAAAGGCTGGCCATAATGTACTTTTCTGCAATGTACAACAATATTTCTGGCTGCTTTGTCCTTACAGACATTGCAAAAGTGCGTCACTTTATGTAAATTCTCTGTAGTTCTTCTACCTGATTTTGTTTGAAGAAATATTAACCTTTTAAAATGTAATTTTAACTGAATCTGTGCTTTCTCCATGCTGCAAAAAGCATCAAATTCAATTTAATATCATCCCCAATAACAGCACTTGCCTCTAATTGGAGCTTACTCAGCAAAGATTACTCTTTCCCCTTTGCTACCATGTTACAGGTCTGTTGCCTGACCAGCTATTTACTGCTGCTGTTATGTAATGCCTAGTACACATGATGAAAAAATCAGACAGAACAAACTGTTTCAGAGAGATCATCTGATAATTTGGTTATTAGTACACAACTTCCGGGAGCCGATCACGGTGGTTCATGTAAAAATATCTGAAGGGACAAGAATGAAAATGTTTCTTATAAGATAACAGAACAATTGATTTTCTTGTAATTCGTATAGTATTTGTGCAAAAAGAAAACTAGGAATGTCACTCAAAGTTGTATTTATATGAAATTAGCATGCAAAAAAAGGACAGTCATTCATCCCATATTCTCACTAGTGAGAAAATTCTGCCACTAGTGAGAAAAATCACTAGTAGTAGGATTGCTGAAAGGGCTGCCTGCCTGGGTGTTCCAATGGAATCTCTTCCTCCTGTAGCAACATGTAGCAAGATGTCGCTGACCTGAATGCTGCTGAATCTTGATCACTAGTGCCATCTTGCTACTTCAGCTACTGAGGGAGCAATACCACAGGGTCAAAACTGGCAGCCTCGTAGTGACCTTGTTGCTTTTGTCAAATTATCAGTGATAGGACTGTTATCAGCAGAGTTGTCCATGTGTCATCGGCCTATGACTAACTTTGTAGCAAGTCACAGGGTGAAATGCAGAATCAAGTGGCTGAAGAGAGTTGAACACCTGCTTTTGTGTAAGAAGCCTCTCTAAGGTCTCAGCACAAGTGACTCAAAGATACACTATATTGCCAAAAGTATTGGGACACCTGCCATTCCACACACATGAACTTTAATGGCATCACAGTCTTTGTAGGGTTCAATATTGAGTTGGCCCACCCTTTACAGCTATAACGGCTTCAACTCTTCTGGGAAGGCTGTCCACAAGGTTTAGGAGTGTGTCTGTGGGAATGTTTGACCATTCTTCCAGGAGCGCATTTGTGAGGTCAGGCACTGATGTCGGATGAGAAGGCCTGGCTCTCAGTCTCTGCTCTGATTCATCCCAAAGGTGTTCTATTGGGTTGAGGTCAGGATTCTGTGCAGGAGGCCAGTCAAGTTCCTCCACCCCAAACTCTCTCATCTTGCCTTGCTTTGTGCACTGGTGTGCAGTCATGTTGGAACAGGAAGGGGTCATCCCCAAACTTCCCACAAAGTTAGGAGCATGAAATTGTCCAAAATGTCTTGGTATGCTGACACATTAAGGGTTCCCTTCACTGGAACTAAGGGGCCAAGTCTTACCTTTTGAAAAACAACCCCACACCATAATCCCTCCTCCACCAAACTTTACATTTGGCACAATGCAGTCAGGCAAGTAGCGGACAAACCCAGACATGTCCATTGGATTGCCAGACAGAAGTGTGGTTGGTCACTCCAGAGAACGTCTCCTCTGCTGTAGAGTTCCGTAGCGGTGTGCTTTATACCACCGTATCCGACGCTTTGCATTGCACTTGGTGATGTAAGGCTTTGATGCAGGTGCTCCACCATGTCAACCCATTCCGTGAAGCTCTCTGCACACTGTTGTGCATGCACTTATCCCGTTCTGTCATTTTACGTGGCCTACCACTTCATGACTGAGTTGCTGTTGTTTGCAGTTGCTTCTTATAGTACCACTAACAGTTGACCATGGAATATTTAGTAACAAGGAAATGTCATGGATGGACTTATTGCACAGGTGGCAACCTATCACGGTACCACACTTGAATTCATTAAGCTCCTGAGCACGACCCATTCTTTCACAAATGTTTGTAGAAGCAGTCTGCATGCCTAGGTGCTTGACTTTATACACCTGTGGCCATGGTGGTGATTGGAATACCTGAATCCAATGATTTGGAGGGGTGTCCCAATACTTTTGGCAATATAGTGTATATATTTTCAGCAGGCTTCCTATTAGGATTCGCTCCAGGGATGCCTCTTCAGTACAGGTGAATGTGCCCATCTCTTTTTCATCTGTCAGGGTTGTAACCCATCTCACCAGTGTGGTTGGCTTCTAACATCCTCTTCTACCTACCTTTTTTTTAGGGGTGTCTGCCATGCGCCTTACCCCTTCATTCATTCTGACTTTTTGAAATCGTATCTTCGGTTCATCTTCGCACCCTCAACAGTTCTAGTCAATTTCAGGGATACTTTCATGGAATGATTTTCTGTTTTGACAATATCTTGAGTTGCAGAGCTCATTTCTTGACCTTTCGGTGGTCATGTGTGGAGGCTTAGGACCTTTTTATGAGGCTGACTGGTTTTGCCTTTTTATAAGGATTTTTTTCCCAGGTCCCTTGTCTGGTACCTCTTTTTGCAGGGGCTTTGTCCCTTTCTTTGATTACCATGTGTAGTTGTTGGGTTTATCTCTTCTCCAAGGTAATTTATTATTCAGCCTCTTGGTTGTTCATACTATCCAGCTTTCTTCTTTCCCTATGGTTTTGTGCTGTTCATGCGGAGACATTCCCTTCTGGGTGGCGAACGTATTTCTACTAGTCTTGGTCATTGGGCTGATTCTGTGTCCTCCGGCATCATGCTCTCTTATTAGGCAGGAGATTGAGTCTCAAGTATCTGTTTTGGGTACTATACCATCAGGCAATTGTCCAATTTCATGAGTCCAAAATTTCTATTGTTGCCATCCCCAATGGTCCATGTAAGGGTGCACTGCACGCTTCAAACTTGTTGTTCTGTTCCTCAAACCATTGTTGAACCATTTTTGCAGTGTGGCAGAATGCATTATCCTTCTGAGAGCACTGCCATCAGAAAACCCCTTTTTTTTTTTTTTTTTTTTCTTTTTTTTCTTCAATGAAGGGTGTACGTGGTATGCAGCAATGCATAAGTAGGTGGTACATGTCACATCCTACATGAATGGCAGGACCAAAGTTTCCCAGCAGAACATTGTCCAAAGCTTCACACTGCCTCCTTTTCATACTGCTTCCTGGTGCCATTTCATCCTCCGTTAAGAGATTCACGTGGCCATCTACATGATGTAAAAAAAAAAAACACATGATTCATCAGACCAGGCTACCTTCTTACATTGCTCTGTGGTGCAGTTCTGACACACACACTCACACACACACACTCTCTCTCTCTGTAGGTGATGTCGACTGTTAACGTGTTATGCAGCTCCATACACAACAGTCTGCGATGTCCATTTTTTCTGCTTTAAACCAGTTGCCTACTGGGCGCTTTCACCCCATTACAGGCCAGTTTCCAGATATCAGCACTGTTGCACTTTGGGTACAGTGTTGCATGATCGCGCAATTGTCATTTCAAAGAAAAGTTTTATCATTTTTTTTGGACCGATAGAGCTCTCTTGTGGGGCTATTTAATCACCCGAATATGTACCATAATTTTATCAAGTCTGATATTTATACAAATATATAAATCTGCCATAATCAAGGTTTTGATACATTGTGGGTGGATAAGCAGATGAGAACTCACAAATGTTGTAGAGGTAAACAGGATATGTACCATAATTCTATTATGTTTGTAATAAAATTGGATACATATGTCTGCAGCTAAAGAACTATACACCATACAGGTTTTGTTTTTTTTAATTGAAACATTCCATATTAAGGTTGAAATTAAAACCAAATGGTACATCCCCTTTTGTATCATGCACATACACCCTGTGTATTGAATGACCTTTTCCCGATCTCCCTATTTTTCTATAATAAAAATTTTATATTTTTATATATATAATTTATTACTTATTCTATCTATCTATATATATATATATATATATATATATATATATATATATATATATATATATATATATATATATATATATATATATATATATATATATATATATTTTTTTTTTTTTTTTTTTTTTATTTTTTTTTTTTTTTATTTTTTTACTTTTTGTGCTGACTAAATGTCTAAGTTTTTGTACACTTTATTGGTGATTTTAAGCTTGTTGGCAGTACATTGACTTCCACATGTTTGTGGCAATCTGTTCTTTATATGTAGGTATGGTGTTCAGCATTCACCTGGGACTTTCTGATCTTGCCAAGAAAGAAGGGAAGAAGCAAGAGGAGAAGACGTATGCCTTGTTTGTTGGGGACACAGTGCTTGTGAATGAGGTACAGTAAATGTAATCTTCAATGAAATGTATTTAATCAGCTGTCAGATATTTGTGTGGAAATGAAATTTTATATGGAAGATTTCTTTAGCAGAGCTGTTGTTCAATCTGAGATGTGTGGGTATGTGTGTGTGTGTATAACTTTTGTAGACTGAGACAGTTTTCTCTTTTTTTTTTTTTTTTAGGAGGGACCAGCAACTGTTCTTACCAGTGTTAAGAAGAAAGTGAAGAATGTGGGCATCTTCCTAAAGGTGTGTGTAACATAAGCAAAGGTCTTCTGTAGCCCAAACACTTCAACCCTTTTCTCTGTTTGGTATATTGATACATTTCTAAAATGCTAAAATATTAAAAATAAATAGTGCTGTGCTACAAAAAACTACTAAACTGTACATGAAAGGCATGAATAAATGGTAATTAAATATAGCCAGCTCAAACCATGAACACAACCTTCTAAAAGGAACAAAAAAATATTTAGTATATTACCACCTAAAGTAATAGTGGTACAACCCAATTAATGTGAATTAGAATCCAACTAGCCCTCTAGCATGGGGTATAAAACCACTAAACCGTGATAAATAATATTAAATGCACTAAAATAAGAGATATTATAAGTACATAATAGATCATTTAATTATTGTGAGACTGAATGCAGAGTGACAGTCCATAATAAAGTGAATAGCAAGGTGTAATTACAATTAACCGTTAAGAGGGTTTCACTGAGGTTTTGGAAGCAAGAACACCGCTTATTTGCATGCTATCCGCTTTATTCATTCTATGAAACCAAATAGAATTGGAGACTAATTTTGTACAGAGAGGTGTGTAGAGCGCCTTCATTTCGGCTTGTGTACAAATTATCGTTTGACTGCTTTTTTACATATCCCTGTTATTGTATAAATGTTTATCTAAATTGTTCTTTGAAGTTTTATAGGTATGTTGTGTAGATTGATCCAGTGTCATCTTAGCGGTAAATGGGAAATCTTGTCTTTCAACAGAATGAAGATGAAGAGGAAGAGGAGGAAGAGAAAGATGAAGCAGAGGACCTCTTGGGCCGAGGAGCCAGATCTGCTGCATTGCTCACTGATAGGACCAGAGTATGTTCGCGATAAGGGAATGTGTTGAGTAGTGGATTTTTCACCCCTATACTTTTGGTCTCATCGTTCTTTGTTTTGTTGATGCCATCGCTCATCTTGCATATATATATTTTGTAGAATGAAATGACAGCAGAGGAGAAACGACGCACCCATCAAAAAGAACTTGCAGCCCAGTTAAATGAGGAAGCAAGAAGGAGGTTAACAGAGCAGAAGGGAGAACAGCAGACCATGAAGTAGGTATTTTGGTTTTTTTAAATAAGTTTCAGTTGCCAGTATTCAGTTTCGTCTGTTGAGGGTACACAGGAACTGTTTATACGGTTGCCTCCAGGAGGTTTAGGCACTGGTATAACAAATTAGTATAAATTAGGCACCGTATGTCCCTGCTATCCAGCATGCCTACATTTTCTGCTAGTGTTCTAGGAGGTCAGCCACCTTTTCTTTATCCCTGCAAAAAAAACACATTTTTTGCTGTCTGCCTTTTCATTGTGGGATTTCTTTCTTTAGTGATTTTAATCAAGATTCCTTGCTGACACCTCTGCTTAATCCCTGTAGCAGTTGTGTAGAAGCTATCCAACATTTCCACAGAACTAGCTTTGGGGGCCATACCCAGATGCTGCCAAGTTAGATGTGCGGGACTAACCTGGAATATGATTGCGACGTTTAGTCACTGAGGCACTTTACAAACCTGAGTGTACTGTTAGCCACGGATTGCTTTGCAGGTCCATAGGCACTAAAGACTTGTTTAGTGAGTAAGGATGGTCACCAAGAGCTACCTCCCTATTTACACCATTGAGCTTCTCTTCAGATTTCATGCCGCCTTTGGTTTTACCATGGAAAGAGTTAGGTTCGCTGATCACAGTGGAGATGTCACCTCAAGATCTCTGGTTGGATTTCACTGCTGAAGTTATCCACTGTAGGGTTTAGGGTAGTAAATTTGAAAGCCTTAGTGGGACTAGGTCAACTCTTCCCTTGTTCAGTCAGGCCGACTTCATAGTTTGTATCCTTGAGTTCTTCACCACTTTCAGGGGTCACTTAGCTATTGTTATTGGAGATTGCACTGTGCTGATCTCGCTTTTGTTGAGTTTGTTTGTGAAATTGGTTGCCTGGCCAAGCTATCTTTTTTTTTTTTTTTATAACTTTTTGACATGGAATGTTCCTTCTCTGAATTCTAAGATAGGTGTGAGAGTGTAAGACATGTAATCTTGTTGGTCTTCTTTTGTGGTTCTGTTTTTATCTTGCCCCGGTGGGTGTGTGTGTGTTCCACCTGTTTTGGTGATTTTTTTTTTTTTTTTTCCTTTTCCTGGTCTTGAGCAGCAGGTTGATCTCTTTGGGGCTTTCTCTTGGATGTTTGGCAACTTCCCCAGGGGGAATCTAGTTCACTTTCTTTGGGTGTTGGTCCTTTTAGGTAGTTCTAGGTTACCAACAGTTCCCAGTCCCTTCTTATGGGCCTGAGAGTAACTATTGCCCATCCCTCAGTTGGATGACTTTTGGATGTCCAGACTGAATTTCTATGTCTCTCAATGGATGAGAAAAAAAATAGGATTTTAGCCTCTTCTTTTTTTTTTTTTTTTTTTTTTTAAGTCCATTTCTTGGAGTCCATTGAGGGACATGGGTCCAGTGGTACTGCTTTTACACAAATCTGAGGCATTCTGGATAAAGATGTGGTTTACAGTGGCTGGCTTATTTGTGTGTGCAAACCTCCTGTAAGCGGCAGTGTAACCCGCTGTATCTAACATCCTGTGTCCTTTAATGGGCTAGATATAGATTTTATGGTAAGCACATATTTTTCTTTTTTTTTTTTTTAATTAACTCAAAATTACTTTTAAAATTAAAAATACTTTTTTCCTGTTTTGCTAGAGCACGCAAGTCTAATGTCTCTTACAAAAATACATCTCAAATGCCAAAGGAATCAGAGATCCGGGAGATGAAAATCTGTATAGACAAGAAATATGAGACTGTAATTATGCCTGTTTTTGGCATTGCTACACCGTTCCATATTGCCACCATAAAGGTAAGATTTTTGCCCAACTGTTTTAACCATTTCACCTCTCACACCTGTATACCCCATATGGACCAGAGCATTTCTTACATTTCTGCTATGAACCTATTTATTTGACAGTAACTTTATCATTACTGAAGATAAAGTAATACATTTCTTTTTTTGACCAGTGTTTAAAAATAAAACATTGTTAATGGTATATAAAGTAAAATGTCATATTTGTCCTGTATAAAATGACACAGAAACTATGATTCTGGTACAAATCATTGCAACGTTATTTTACAAATTAGTTTTTTTTTCCAATTCTGTACTTTAAAAAAAAAAAAGTGTACTACTGCAACATTTTATATTTCTGATATGTGTCTGTTACCATGTAGTAATTATTCTGTTATCTTTACATTGCATCCTTTTGAAATACCTGGTGATCCACAGTCTCCTTGCTTTCCTATTTGAAACTGAAAATGTATTCTACTTGGGAGCACAGCCTGCCTGTATTCCAATGTTCAGACTTCTGCTGACATGCCCCTCCCCCACCTGCACAGCTCTTCACTTTGAAGATCAGTGTACTGCTTTTTCTCTGCCTTCTGCTGACACATCAACAGCTAAATCCGGGGAAATGGGCCCTTCACCCAGAGGTGTTTTGTAGATATCTGCCTGTGGTGGGGACATTAGATGTTATGGTTTTCAGATTCAACAACAAACTGGACAGGTTTGTGTCTTGAAAAAGTAATTAAGCATTTGCAGTGGAGGTCCTGATGACTCCGTGGGATCAATTTTCTCTGAATAGTCCAGTTTTACAGTCATGCCTTATGGCATGGCTTTGAAGCCCATGTCCTGATGAGGGATAGGGATGTTTGTAATTCCTACCCTACCCTTCTCAAGGCAAGAAAGTTAACCTCCAGGAAAGGTATGCCATTCCACATGGAAGGCTTATTAGGCTTGGTGTGAGGTTTGCAAGTTTCACCCACAACAGTATGTCATGGCATGTATTTTGGCTTTTCTTCCATGCGAGATGTTTCTGGCTTTAAGTACCATTGACTGTCAGATCGCTGCCTTGGCTGTTGTTTTTCAAAGACCTATTTATACCTCATTTCTTGGTGAAAAGCCTTTGTGCAAGGCTTCATATGGCTTTTTCAGCTTATGCTGTGGTCCTTATCTCCATGAGGCCTTATTTGGTCTTGTCTGTTTTGCAGACCTCTCTGCCTTTTTGAGCCACTCATGAGAGATTTCTTTCCCGCTCCTTACATACAAAGCTGTCTTTTGCCATTACTGCAGCTTGCTGAGCAGAGGGTTTAGCTGCTTTTTCCTGCAAGAAACCTTTCTTGGTTCTTCATCAGGATAAGGTGGTGTTGAGGTCATGGTCCTCTTGTACCTAAGGTGGTTTCTTCATTCTACCTGAATCAGAACACTGTTTCCATTTTTGTTTTTTGTTCTAATCCTCAACATCGTAATGTGCTTCACACTTTGGATGTTTGAGCTGTTCAAATTTACCTGACTTCTACAGGTTCGTTTTGACAGTCCTCTGTTTTGCTTGAGTCCTTGCAAGGGTCAGACTGCCTCTCGATCCATTATTTCTAGTTGAATTTATCAGTTTTTCTCTAGGCTTTTAAAGAGCAACGTTCCCCCTTTGCTGGTCAAGGCCGTTCCACCAGTAGTGTTAGTGCTTCCTGGGCAACTTGGCATCGAGCTTCTGCTGTTCCAAGTTTTTAAGGACTAGGTGATTGTATGGCTATCCTGAAATGTGACTGTTGGCATTTGGTGCCTTCCAGACATTTGTGTTTTTGTTAGCTACAGAACTTTTTCTGGGTCCAGGACCATGGCACAGTCTCAGGTGTGACCCTGGCTCTGAAGGATCAGTTGGCAAGTAAGGCTGGTCAGGCTGAAGCATCGGAAGCTACTACCTTTAGGAACCTTTTCTATTTCTTACCACTGCTGGTTCCACTGTGGTAAAGTTTTTAAAGCTGACGAACTGAGCACTGACACCATTCGTTATGTGAAGTGCTCAGCGTGGTCTTTACAACTTATTCAGGCTAGAGGAACACTACCTTGGATCATCTTGCCTCTGATCTTGTTTCACTGCCTGTCCACATTGACTTTTACCTTATGCTGTTTTAAACCCTCTTCCCCATCAACTACCTAGGTTTGTGAGCTCCTCCAGGCATTGCCTCACATTGGGCCTAGTTGCTTTCCTCTATGCAGTGCCTAATGTCTTCTCCAAGATGCATAGAGTTTCTCTGCAATGCTTGACCTCGGCAGTCACCTCCTCTAGTGGTTTTAGGGGCATCCATCTTGTATCCTGGAAAAAAACACACCTGTAATCTAGAATTGGGGTCCTCTTTTATAGTGTCATCCTCATCAGGGTCTTGTTCATCTCTGCCATGTGTTGCTGAGGTCTTCACAAGGACCTCCATGTCCATTTTGGACTTGACCATTTACTGGAGCACTGCTCAGAGTCTGTAAACCTGCTCCGGTAGAGTGCATTTCTGACCCTTTTGGGCCCCTAACTTAGAATGTCCCCAAGACCCCTGTTATCTCTGTTTCAGAGTCCCAACAGCCTGCCTCAGAAGAGGCTGAGCAGATGATTCCGATTTGCATGGGGTTATTATTAAATTGATGCAATTTGATTGCAATCTCTTCTGCTTCTAGAAAATCAGCCTACAGTCCCAGAACTTCTTGCTGCACCCACTGTTTAATTCATGCTTGTACAAGGACTGAAAACATCCTAAAGGATTCTAGGTCCCCTAGAGCATGTTTTGAAGGTTTTCCCTTAGAAAGGGTATTGTTTGGTGGTCTCGCCCCAATGTAGATGGGATCTAGGTTAAGGACAAACAGGTTGATGGTGTTCTCACCTTTCAGGATTTCAGACAGTTCAATTCTCTGCTTAGATCCCTGTTCTGTGTTGCCTAGGTTTTAAATCCCCTAGAGAATCTTTTCATCATTTGGGTAGGCTTTTGTTTCAAAGAGCGTTTGATGTAAATGACTGCAGCTTTGTGTGTTGTAGTTGATTTGTCAGTTCACATACATAGGGCACTTTGTTTACATGCCTGGAACACCAATGATACAGTCAAAGAACATCTGACTTTGTTAGGCTCCAATCACACTTGTGCAACTTGTCATGTGACTTTGTGGTCCAAAGTCGCATGACAAGTGGCCCCCCATGTTTCCCAATGGGTACTATTCATATCTGAGCAACTTCAAGTCACAGCGACTTCAAAGTAGTTCCTGAGCTACTTAGGTCCAACTTTCATGCGACTTGAGGGCCATAGACTTCAAAGTCGCACCTGAATGTTGTACATGCGACTTGTGTGCAACTTTGTACATCAGGAACAATTTTCCTTGGTGAAAGCCAAAGTTGCATCAAGTCGCACTGTAGAGTCGCAATGAAAAACTCACGATTTTGAAGTCGCACAAGTGTGAATAGAGCCTTACCCTCCGAAGGTTGTTAACTTTGGACCTGCTTTTGACACGGTCTTTAGACACGCCACTGATGGTCGAATCCTGACCATAGGAGGCTTGTAGAGCAGGTGCAGGAACTGCTGTAGATGTAGTATCAAATTTCCATGCAGAGTCTACCTTCCACTCAGACTGTAGGGCTCAACTAGAAGTTGGCTTACTTACTCTTATTAGCCTTCTGCATGAAGCTGCACCGCCACTTCCAACAGTGAATGGGGCTGGCAGATTGTTGCTGTCTCCTTGGGTACTTCCTCGGTATGCAGGTCACCATCCTGTAGTCTTCAGCCTAGACCATTGAATCTGACATCTCCTTTCAGCTTCCTCTCTTCACCCTACACATATTACTGGACTTTGTGTATCTTCCTAGCTTTTTCTGGGTTTGCCGAACCCTGGAACTAGGGATGCACCGATATATCGGCAGCCAAAACATGTCAGCCGAAAATAGCATTATCGGCATTCTGCCGATAGCAAAAAAAGGTTGCTGCTATTGGTGCCGATAAATGCAAAATCGCATCCCATAGAATTTCATGCAAAATTGCGTTTCCATTGACTTCAATGCAAAATGCCCCTTTGTGACATCAGTGCAAAATCGCCAGCCACATTAAATACATTTTACAAAAAAATGTAAAACTGTCTGTTTCAGTTTTCGGCCAAGCGCATCCTGAATTTTTGGTTTCAGCACCAGAATTTTCATTTTGGTCCACCACTACCTGGAACCTCTGAATTCTTTTGTTAGGAGCTTATTCTTGGAGTCTGAGATTCCATTCAGACCTGCACTCCCCTCTGCAGAGGAGTTCTTTAATCTCAGGTGTTTCTCTTCATGACACTAATACTCCTCAGCTCTACTGCTCTACTGAAGTACCTTTTGACCTACAATGTCCTCAAGGACCATTCCCTACTGCTATCCCTGATACAGTCGGGATCTGTTCGGGTCCCCCAGTAACAGGTCTTGCAGTCCGAGAACTTTGCGGGGTCTTTTGTTTGCAGACCCATTCTGAATGCAGCTCACAATGCTCCCCCTACTCCATTTGGGGTTTTTTTTGGGATGCCTTTCTAGTCGTCTCCTTCCATGTTTGTTTCTCTCCTTCAGGAGTGTTTGGTTGAGAAGCACCCTGCTTATGCCTCTGATTTTGATGTACTTGAGCATTAGTCTGGATCATGGTATACCTCATCCATGACTGTTCTTTGTGCGGGTGCCACTCTCACTCTTCCCACTTCAGGTTTGGTACTGTTTGGTTTTCTGCTAGTCTTGGGGTCATTTTGTCTGTTCATGGAGATATTCTACTGTAAAGGCTCGCACAGAATTTGCTATCTTTGAGAAAATCGTTGACTGGGCAACTTCTTTCTTATCATGGATCCTCTTTTCTTGATTGCCAATGGTTAGTGATGCAAGGCTTGCCCGTTTTGCTGTTGTCCAGCTAGTCTTCTTGGGACCTGTTTTTGTTCAAACGTCCACTTAAGAACCTTTTTTATTGCTTGGGCCCAGGGTATTAATTTTTCTGCTCCTCTCATTTTTGGTCCTGTTTCCTCTTGTGTGGGTAGTTGCGTGGTGTTTTTTTTTTTTTTTCTCTTTTCTTCCCCTTCAACTCTTTTCCGGTGGATTTTTGGTTGGTCCTTCAGTCTGCTGGTTGGGTTAGGGCCTTTTGATGGTCTTTGTTTTGACCACCATGTTGATCCTCACTGCTCTCTACTTGGTCGCCCCAGTTTCCCTGCCCTGCAAAGGCTTCTCTTCATTCAGCCTTTACTCGGGCGTTGGTCCTTAAGATATCACCTCTCTGTGTGATTTGTTTCCAAACTCATTTGGCACAGTCAGTGGCTGCGCCCACTCCTCAGCTGGACTGCTTTAGCATCTATTTCTGAGTTCTTGTGTACCTCAGTGGACGATGACAAAAATAAGACTTTTGTGCTTACTGTAAAATCTATTGCTTCCAGCCTATGAAAGGATGGAGGTCCTGCCTCCCTTGTTTAGCCCAGTGTACTGTTTGCTCACAAAAATGAGGCATGCTGGGCAGAGGTTGAGTTCTACAGGGACTGGCGTACAACTCTCTTTGCCAGCCTTGTAACCTCCTTTAGACGTCAGTATATCCTGACTGTTTCAGAATTCCTGAGTCCCTTAATGGATTTGGAATAACAATATATGATAGGGAAATTCTTATTATTTTGACCAGTCTTCATTTTTTTGTTAATAAATACACAACTTTGAGAGAAATGTTTATGTATGTTTGATGCATTGTGTTTTTGATTTTTCACAGAATATCAGTATGTCAGTTGAAGGTGATTATACTTACCTCCGAATCAACTTCTACTGCCCAGGCAGTGCCCTAGGGCGTAATGAAGGAAACATATTTCCCAATCCTGATGCCACGTTTGTAAAGGAAATGTAAGTGAATTTCTGTTTGTTCTAACATCACTTTCTGTAGTCTTCTATTTCTTATGAACTGTTTAATTCAGAACTTATCGAGCCTCGAATATGAAGACCCCTGGTGAATCATCTGTGCCATCACTGAACCTGCAGAATGCTTTCCGCATTATAAAAGAAGTGCAGAAACGGTACAAGACTCGGGAGGCAGAAGAAAAAGAGAAGGAGGTGAGAGGATAAATGAATAGCCTGATTTTTTTTTTTTTTTTTTTAAATATCTTTGGCTTATGTCTGTTCTCTTAAATTCTGTCCTTTGACTCCCTTGTCCCTTACAGGGCATAGTCAAGCAAGATTCCCTCATAATCAACCTCAATCGTAGCAACCCTAAACTGAAAGACCTTTATATTAGGCCCAACATTGCCCAGAAGAGAATGCAGGGCTCTCTTGAAGCCCATGTAAATGGTGGGTATGCCTTGTCAGAAGTATCCTTTTATAAAATCTCAGCAGCCAGCTGAAAGCTAAGAATTACAGATGCCATTTCACATAGGAGGTAAAGTTCACTATGTTATAGTCCAGCTAAAGATTAACGTTTTGGTGGGATGTCACTGGACCATGTAAGCTAAACTCCTTTGCAAAATGTAGTGATGTAAAAATACTGCTATTTCCTCTGTGGGTATACTGCCTGCACATTACTTGAATTACAGTGAAAATATATGGGGATTTCTTGTATTCTACCAGCAGAGTGCAGTGAGGCACTTTTTGCACGAATGGAATGATCATGTCTGCCTGTCAGTTTTTCAGCCAGATCCAATCAGACCCTTCATTCTCCTATTTTGTGTGGCTGGTGTAAACAGACATGTGACAAACGGACATACAATCTGATAAAAACACAGATGGGGATCCATTCCCCTTAAGTCTCTCGGATCAGATGGCAGTCGGGTGTAAACAGACAGTACAATGAGGAGAGCTTAGTGCTTAAATGAAAAATTAAAAAAAAAAAAACAGCTGAGGATGACTTTCTCCATGATTTGGTGGGGATGGAGCTACTGGTTGAAAATGTCTATCTTCTGTTACTTTAAATGTTAAGAGTGAATATTAGTGTCGCTACTATGTCTAATCCAGTTTGTTTATTTAGGTTTTCGCTTCACATCTGTTAGAGGAGACAAAGTGGATATTTTATATAATAACATCAAACATGCAATTTTCCAGCCTTGTGATGGGGAGATGATTATTGTACTTCATTTTCATCTTAAGGTAACAAATATGCTAGTCGCTTTCTTGATGTAACAAGTTTGGTTACATATACTAATATACTGGTTTTAACTATGAAACAGAATGCCATAATGTTTGGAAAGAAAAGGCACACAGATGTCCAGTTCTATACAGAAGTTGGAGAGATCACTACAGATCTTGGAAAACACCAGCACATGCATGACCGCGATGATCTTTATGCTGAACAGGTGAGCTTAGAACAGGGGTCCTCAAAATTTTTAAACAGGGACAGTTCACTGTCCCTCAGATTGTTGGGGGCCAAACTAGTTTGAAAAAAATATGAACGAATTCCTATGCACACCCACATATCTTAATTGTAGTGCAAAAATACAGAAAAGAACAATACAATATTTAAAATGAAGAACAATTGTAAACATTGTTAAATAAGATAAAGCATGATGTTTTAGAATGAAACATAAGTGTCAAAATGCTTTGTGAAACATTTGGCTTGTCCAACCAACATACGGTCAGTATACTGCGGACAGGATACAGGAGAAGGTCAGGAACTGTGGATATACTACAAAAGATGGTCCGTATACTGCAGACAGGAGACGGTCAGCATACTGTGGATTTAATGAAGGAGCGAAAAAAATATAGGTGTTTTCCGAGTGTTAAAACTACACCACAAACTCCTATAATGAAGTTAATGGTTTTAACACCTCGCAAACACCTGCCAGGCTTAGGAGGAGAGTCACCATAGACTTGAATGGGAGGTGTGAAAGGCTTCAACTCCTCCTGACTCCCACATGAGGCGTCAATTTTGTTGCGACGTTAACGCTTCAGTGTCAACAGCAATGTGTGCTGCCATCCTTTGAGGAGCTTTAAAAGCGCCTGCCTATAAAGCCAATGTGAACTTGGCCTTAGTTTGGTTTGTGAGCCAGGTTTGTGAAGTAAATGGGAAAACCTCTGATTTCACTGCGGACCCGTGCAGCCGAGATAAAACTGCCGCCCCCGCCTGAGTTGAGCTCTCCCATGTGTGATACAGTCCACCCCTGGCAGGGGACAGTTGACCCCCTATAGCGGCGCCCCCTTGGAAAATGCAACCCTGTGCAAACACCTAGTTTGCTTCTTGGCAGATACGCCCATGCTCCTTGTTTCAGCTCTCAATGACAGGCAGGCCAGGTACATGACTTTGGTGGGTTGTATCTGGCTGCAGTTTTGAGGACCCCTGGCTTAGAAGAAGATTCATTACGAAGATGTAATGTTATTTGCTGACTGTTGTACATAGTATGTCAGGCAGACACATATCCCAGACTATGCACATGAGTAGTGGTCAACCTAGTAAATATAGTGCATCCCCAGGTTTGTCCAGAGGGGCGAACAGTAGCTTTAGTATTACAAAAAGTTTTTCCCTTTACTCGCAGTAAAAGCATGTTTTACCATGGGTTATCACAATGCATGGTAACTCACAACTGTGTGTGCATTGTGATGTTATTAATTCTGAATGACACTTCAATGCACTGTTATTGTACTGGCCAATGCACCTGCACTGCAGAACACCAGTATGTTGCAGTAAAAGATGGTAAATTTTTAATGTGTGAGGATGCCCTATTAACTTATTCAGAATAAAACTGCTGCCATCATGCAATGTTTATTTGATAATGCACCACAAAGATATGATGTGGCCTTATGCACATTTTGATGGAAACTCACATTTGCTCTGATTCTATAATAGCCCAAATGGTAAGCGTAGGGTGGGTCCCACATTTTTTTTCAAACCACTTGAAACTGCATCAAACCCTTGTTGATATATATGTAAGAGGGTATCTATTAACATGTGTGGAAATATATCATACTATTTAGACCAGATGACAGGAGTCTGGTCTGGTCTGTTCTAGCAGAGAGCAACGTAGTATAATACTTGGAAATCAATTCAGTGTTATGCGGGGACCGTGAGAGTTTAAAGGGGTTTGTTGAATGACCACTGTATCAGCATTGAAATTACGAAGAACTGTGTGTATTAAAACTGGTAATAGTATAGGATTTTTGATATGAAGGATTGCATACTTATAACTGCATTGTCTTAAAACTTTTAAACATTCATTCCATTAAAAATCCTGATGCACAAATTTAAGACCCAAAAAGACCAGAATCCTGTATAGGGATTTGAGAGCAACTTGGGTAAACAAGAGTTGCCCCAAACTGTGATGTTATGGGAGGTGGACTAGGAATCTTTACAGGTGGTTGTAGTAGCATAATGGAGGAGTTTGTGTAGTTTTTAACGAAAGTACTGTTTGACGATTGTCAACTTTTTGACAGCATTCAGAATTGTGTAGACTTAATGGCACAGGGTAAGTTGGCCGAAATACAGAAATGTTTAGGGAAGAAATGCATTTATATCAGATTCACCTGATCCATAAAGTCCAGTGGGAGACAGTACATTACTGTGTTTTTGGTGCAGGTTGTGTCTAAAAGCAGGAGACGTTTGTTGGGTATGTGATGGGAGACTGGATTCTGCATATCTCGACCAAGGTATAAAAATGTGTGCAGCAACTTAGTTTGAGACCTAGGGTGAATATTTTGGACGGCTTCCGGGTCTAACAGGAACAGCAGAGACTTCTCCCAATTGACCTTAAAACCTGAGAATCCTTCAAACTCAGTATAGCCAATAGATGGAACAGAGGTTGATTGGGATCCTTCAGATAAATCTGGGTATCATCCGCATATAAAGAAACATATTGTAATTTGTAGGTCCTTAAAGTGGAACTTTAACCACTTGCCCTCCAGAGGATTTACCCCCATTCTTGAGCAGGCCATTTTTTGCGATACGGCTCTGCGTTATTTTGACAATTGCTCAGTCATGCAACACTACCCCCATATGAAATTTATGGAGGGGGGTTTTCCCCCCACAAATGGAGCTTTCTTTTGGTGGTATTTGGTCACCTCTGCGTTTTTTAGTTTTTGCGCTATAAACAAAAAAAACGACAATTTTGAAAAAAAAAATTGCTATAAAACACATCCAGTAAAAAATCAAATTGTCATAAATGTAGGCCAAAATGTATTCTGCTATGTCTTTGCTAAAAATAAAATCCCAATCCGTGTAAATTAATTGGTTTACGTGAACGTTATAGCGCTTACAAATGGCGGTATAGATACTGGAATTTGTTGTTTTTCTTTTTTAAACTAGTATTGGCGGCAATCATCAACTTATAGCAGGACCGCGGCGGGCATTCTGACACTGGGTGGGGGAACTAACAGCCACTGACACTAATACAGTGATCAGTGCTAATAAATTGCTCTAACACTGTACTAATGACACTGGTTAACAAGAGGTTAACATCTGGGGCGATCAAAGGGTTAACTGTGCTGTGTGTGCGCTTCACTGTAAGCACACTGCTTTGTATGGCTCTGCTAAGCAGCCATACAAAGCAGCATGCTGGTGCTGACAGGGGAAAGATCTGTATTGTTTACATACAGACCTCACCCCTGTCAGTGTTCCTCAGCGATGAATCTCTGGCCAGGACCCGGTGATCGACAGTTCTAGTTACTAATGGCGTGTGTGTGTGTGTGTATATATATATATATATATATATATATATATATATATATATATATATATATACACACATATGTGTGTGATTTTGCGCAGCCCTGTAGCATTAGTTATGCTATAGGATGGGCAGAAGTGGTTAAGCAGAAAAAAAAACATTTGTCAAACTGGCAGGATCTAATGCAGAAAAGACATACTATGCCTCTCCTGCATTTAATGTTCCATTACTTGCCAGTATGCCCTTCTAAACTGAATCATGCACACAGCGCTCTGTGTACAAATTTTGGCAATATCGACATGAATCGAGTAAATGACCCATGAGTATTTAAGTGAACGGATCTATTAGACAAAGCCAGCTTGATCTGAACAGACCAGCTTATGTACATATTTTGTAAGTCTGATAAGATTTTAGCCAGAGCCTTATGTGTTTTTAAGAAAAATAGGGTTGTAGGACTTGCATTGAAAAGTCTTTCTCTGGTTTCAAGTACCATTAGCAAAATTCTGAACTTAATCATATAGTACAGAACACAGGCAACATATTCAAATACCATGGGTTATAGGCGCATTACTTGGACACTGGCAAGCTTTTAAGGACATGCTATCTGGGGGCGCTTTCCCTGTAACCCTACCCCATTCAGTGCTAGTTTTTGAAGGTGATAGACCTCTTCTCCTTTGCGAACAAAATCATCTTCACTAGTTTATTTTCTAACATGTCACTGTCTGATGCCTACACAGAAGCAATGTTTCCAGATCGGTGCAACCTCGGTAATACCTTGAGAGTCATATTCCGAAAGGTGTTTTGGGCACTGTATCCTGCATGGGCACTCACTTTGGCACGTAGTGCGATGCAGTTTCAGGGCACTGTACAGGTTCATAGCCATGGACCAACACTATGAAGACCCCTTCATGGGTAAGTCCACTGTGATGGACGAACCCTGGACTTTAAAAAAAAAAAAAAAAAAAAATATATATATATATTATTCTAGTCCAGTGTCGCAAACAGGTAAAACGTGGCCACCTTGTATCTCTGACCTTTACTCTAAAAATGGGGCCATGTTTGGATGTATTCACTTGACAGTGCTAACTTCAAAATTGGCGCTAAAATTTTAACCCCCTCAGTCTTCGGTGGATAGCCAGGTGATACATCACACCACTAGTTGCACACTTAAATGCTACTTTTGCCTACAGCCCTTATAGGTACGTACACTTTACCAGTAAGATATGTTACAGGGCGGTCTACACCTGGGTTACCGCATACGAATTCCGGACATGCTTACCCTATTTCTGCACTCTTCTCCATGGGTACCCTCCATTGGAGTACCCTCGCTTTTAGCTATGCTGGAGAACAGGTGAAAGTGAGCCAATTTAAAGTTTCAGGCGAACATTTGCTCTGCTGAAGGCCTACATAACTGAGGTGTCCCTTGCATCAGAGCAGGACCTGATTCTAACACTGATGTTGGTTTCCTATTCTAGCTGTATTTCAGGTACACAACTTGCAACTTACCTGACAAAAGCAGACTTTTCTGCATCTGTGTCACAATTCCTTGGACAGATTATGGCCTTACTACAGTAATCTTTGTCCAGGGCTCAGAAATGCCCTGCTTCTACTCCTGTTTGTCAACTACTCCCATTTCTCAGCCTCAGTCAAATCCCAATATGCTAGTACTTGAAGAAGCAGACACAGAAGGGAATGAAGAGCATACTAAGGTACTATTGGAGGAAGCTGTGGAAGATTTTTTTTTTTTCTCCAGACTACCATTACTGTATATTGAAGAGGGAGCATCACACAACCTGCTTTCTAACTTAAGAAGCTAATTTCTTCTGTCCTCCGGAGCCCTGGCATTGTGCAGCCTGACAGTCATCCATCTTGCCATGCACTTTTGGGTACATAGAAACAATCAACATTTTCCCTGTTCCCAAACAGAATTCCATTCAAGCTTCGACAAAACATTTTGTTGGCATGGGGAAAAAGCAGGTGCTTTCCCTGAACTTACCCATGCCTCCAGCCAAGCAAGAACTTCCTTATTTTTGGATTCACCACACCATCCCTACCACTGGAAAGCCCTTAAAGTTTACCAGGCAGGGGAGGAGGGTTCTAATCTTTGACAGTTCAGGGCACAAAGTCAAGAGAAGAAGACCAAGCTTCCTATCAGCATCCTGGAGCTCAGAATAGTGAGGTTGTCCCTGCAGCACTAGAACCCCCTTCTGAAGCGAAACCTAATTTGGGTGCAGTCATGTTTGCATGTGTCAACCATTAAGTGGGCAGAAGGAGCCTGGCTGCCTTGTAGGAAGCAAACCAGATTCTCTTGTGGTAAATCAACGTGAGCTGTGCATCAATCTCTCTACGTACAGAGCCCACTAAGCCCTAAAGCATAGCTTTTATTCTTAAACGGCTAAAAATAATGTATGTTGGCAAACATTTAAGTCATGAATCTGCAGGTGGATGCAGAGGGTAAAAATCTGACCAGAGGATGGAAAAGACCAGATTGTTCCCTCCTGGGTGGGGATCTTGCAAGGGGCTCCCTGCTTCAAAATCTACCATTGAACAATGGATAAGGAGTGCAAGAGTGTACACTCCGAAGCAAAATCACCTGCAGTGTTAGCAGTGTCTTCCTCCTGATCAGTGGGAATTTCCTTGGCAGTTCGGCACTAAGCCTCTGTAGCCTGTTTTGGGCCACCCCCTTGGGTGTTTTGACCCCAGTTTTTTTTACTGGTTGGCACAGTTCTAGTTGTTGCCCACCCTTCATATTCATTGCTTGGGGACAGCCCATGGTGTATGAATGTTACCTCTGTCCTGTACTTGCTACATAACTGAGGATTTAGAGTGGGGTAGGATTATAAATTCAAACATTTTTCGACTGGAGTACAATAATGCAATATTTTCACGTCAAGCATTTTGTTTTGTGGATTTAGCAAGAGCAGCTTGGCACCCATCAAATGGGTTTCTTGCATACAGATAAAGAGGTTTATGTTGTCTGAGGAAATTGAAAACTTGGGACCACTTGAAAGCAGAATTCAGGCTAGTTTTCTAGAAGACCACTTTTGAGGAGGAAACCAAAGTAAACCATATTACACCAGAATAACACAGCCCTCCCCTTTTCATAACTGTTTTTTGTTATGGGATTTCAGGCTTGTTCATGTTGAGGAAAATACCATACCAGCTTGAACAAAGCAAGGGGAGCATGGTGTTGGGTAGCATGGAGTTATCGAACCATATCTCATATAAGAGTAGAATAGAGGATCACTCCTTGGAGAGAGATATTGTAAGGAATGATCTACGTATGTACAGTTGTGCTCAAGTTTGCATACCCTGGCCGAAATCTTGATATTTTACCATTTTACTTTTGTCTATAAGATAGTGATCATATGAAGCCATTTTTTTTCACTTAGTTGTTTGGCTCTTTTTTTAAATCATAACAGAAATTGCCCAGATCAAAAGTTTACATACCTTGAAATGTTTGGCTTTGGTACAGCCACACACAGATTAAAATGGCAATTCAAGAATAATTTCCCACATCTGTGGCTTTTTAAATTGCAATTAATGTCTGTTTATAAATAGTTTGCTAGCTCTCACGTGGATGCACTGAACAAGCTAGATACTGAGCCATGGGGAGCAGAAAAGAACTGTCAAAAGACCTGCGTAATGGACCTTTACAAAATGAAAAAGGATTTTAAAAAATATCCAAAGCCTTAAATATGCCAGTCAATACAGTTCAATCTCTTAAGAAGTGGAAAATTCAGGATCTCTTGATACCAAACCGAGGTCAGGTAGACCAAGAAAGATGGCAGCTACAACTACCTAACAAAAAATGTTCAGGATAAAAAGAAAAACTCACAGGTAACGTCAGGAGAAATACAGGCTGCTCCTGATAAAGACTGTGTGGTTGTTTCAAGGAGTACAATACGACGATACTTGAACAATGAGCTGCATGGTAGAGTTGCTTGAAAGAAGCCTTTACTGCGCCAATGCCACAAAAAAGCCCTGTTACAATCTGCCCGACAACACCTTAACACGCCTCACAGATTTTGACACACTGTAATCAGGAGTGACAAAACCAAAATAGAGCTTTATGGGCACAACCATAAGTGCTATGTTTTTAGAGGGTCAACAGCAACAAGAATACCATCCCCACTGTGAAGCATGGTAGTGGCTCACTCATGTCTTCGGCGTGTGTGAGCTCATAGGCACAGGGAATCTTGTGAAAATTGATGGCAAGGTGAATGCAGCATGTGATCAGAAAATACTGGCCGACAATTTGCATTCTTCTGCATGAAAACTGCGCATAGGGTGCTCTTGGACTTTCCAGTACGACAATGACCGTAAGCACGAGGGCAAGCTGACCCCCCCCCCCCCCAGTGGTTACAACAGAAAAAAGGTGAAGGTTCTGCAGTGGCCATCAGTCTTCTGACCCTAATATCATCGAGCCACTCTGGGGAGACAAGACAACTAAAAACTTTGCATGACCTGGAGGCATTTTGCCAAGACAAATGGGCAGCTATACCACCTACAAGAATTAGGAGCCTCAAAGACAACTATTCCAAAAGCCTGCATGCTGTCAATGATGCTAAAGGGGACAATTCACAGTATTAAGAACTTATGATATGCAGACTTTTTTTGAACAGGGATTGAATTTGTTTATTGGTTGTCATGTTTTTTATGATTGTTCCATTCTGTTATGACTTAGAATTGAATGTGAATCCCATAGGAAATAAAGTAATTGTGTTTTGCCATGTTTACCTTAAAAATAGTACCTATTTTCCAAGGGTATGCAAACCTTTGAGCACAACTGTATACAAAGTAACAACACATATCAGAACAGCATCTTGGAACAGCCACCACGGGACATTGGCATAGAGTAGAAAAGGTAGACTGCTTGGTGGTGAATAAAATTCTCACGTGCGATATGTTTGATCAATAGTGAATGATGGAAAACATGCAAAGGAGAGCAAAGTGTCTTGTAACAAGTTTTCCAGGAAATTTCAAGAGAGGAGCCTTCAGCTCTGTCAAGGAACCATAAAAAAATCGCAAATTGTCTGCTAAGATTCTCCAGATCACCAAGCTTTTGCTGACAGGCTTGCAGTTCTCTCTGTAGTACCTTGGTATCCGTGATGAAAGGGGAGAGCTGTACTAAGCTATTCTGTGTTAGATTTGAGTTATTATTTTAATTAAAGATTGATTCTGACACGCTTTCTATTCGGGAATCAAAGTCTTAGTCACAGATCATTTCCATAATCTGAGCCAACGTGGGCTTAGTATTGTATGCTCTGGAGCTGCATCTGCGGTTGGAACTGTAATAGCAGAGGACAGTATCTTGTCCATGTTGAGGCAGGCTTTGTCAACCGTACCTACAGGAGTATGTGGAGCTTGGGACAAGTGCGAGAATGCAGAGTTGGATTTCCCAGGAGTGTGTGAAGAGGAGAAAGCAGTATAGCTGTCGACGCTACTTTGTGAGCACTGGAACTAGGCCAAATTCTTGTCCACTGTTGGTTGTGTTCCCTACATGATCTTTACCATTGTTAGTCTGCAGCAGGAGGAGGAAAGTATGGGCTACACTGGGGAAGGAAAAGTATATTTTATTAGAGATGAGACATACCTGTGGATGTTGTCTGTCAGTACACTTATCAGGAGTCCTAGTCATAGGTGTGCCTGGGAGACTTTAATGCTGCACGCTATCTATAACAGGCTCCTCCAGCATATTCAGTTACGTTTCATTTCCAGAGCACGCTAAGAACCTTAAGACCTGAGGTGTACTGTTCTGCTGGTTCCAGCTACAACCTAGTTGGTGGTCTTCTGGCCACCATTCTCACTGGTAAATTGTACGGGTCACAAGTGGCAAAAACCTTAAACCCCAGTTTGCTCTCATTAGGAGCACAGACTTGGATATATTAATTTCAGGAGTTGTGGTCAGCAGAATTATTAAGCCTTAGTGAGGAGCTTAGTTTGAATTCATTATGTCAATGAGTCTGCCTCCTGGCATGAACTCATGATCAAGCATGGGAACAGGAAACCAAGAAGCATACTTTCATGAGTGACAGTTTGTTGCTACTTTGATGCTGCAGGAGTAAATTTTGATTTTAAATACTAAAATCAAAAATTACTTTAGTAAAGAGTGGATGCAGTGTATAATAAATCCTTCTTTTTTTTTTTTTTCTTTTCTTTTTTTTTAAACAGTTGGAGCGTGAAATGAGACACAAGTTGAAAACTGCATTCAAGAACTTTATTGAAAAGGTTGAATCTCTCACTAAAGAGGACCTTGAGTTTGAGGTTCCTTTCAGAGACCTAGGGTAATATTTGTGTTTCTTTCTGATCCGTTCTTTGTCTAGTTCACATTCATTTTGAAAGTGAAAACGGTTTGGACTTTTTATACTAAATATTATTTTAGAGCAAATGTATGAAACCTTTTTTCTGTGCTTCAGGTTTAATGGAGCTCCCTACAGAAGTACCTGCCTCTTGCAACCCACCAGCAGTGCACTAGTCAATACTACTGAGTGGGTGAGTATGAAGAATTCCTCCATTTTGTGACCACAGATGCAAGGACTGGAATACATGTACTTATTGATTTAAGTGTCCTGTTTCAGCAGTTTTGTTTTTTTATCTGCAGCCTCCATTTGTTGTAACATTAGATGAAGTGGAACTTGTGCACTTTGAGAGAGTCCAGTTTCACCTGAAGAATTTTGATATGGTCATAGCCTACAAGGATTACAGTAAAAAGGTTACAATGATCAATGCCATTCCTGTGGCGTCACTTGATCCAATCAAGGAGTGGTTAAAGTAAGTAAGCCAACAAGTAGGATTTTGAGATTACTTGTACTGTTTAAAATGACAATTTATTTTAGTAAGTATGCATTTAAAGCAGAAACAAACACACTGAATTTTATGGAACTGAAGGTAGCAAATACCTTTCATCCAATGGTCCCATCCCATGCCGCCATCTTCATTGGGATGGTGTCACTCCTGTGCATGGGCAGGAGGCTGTCCTTTCAGCACACAGGGATCAGGCCGAGCGCTGTAAGCTGAGCTGTGTATGCGCAGCTCAATTTGCATGTGGAGGAATTGCTGAGAGCAGATAGGTAAATTTTATTGCAGACGAGACACTGCATTTCTCTTTGCAAAAAAAACCTGCCTGCTCCAATGATGGACAGCAGAACATTAATTCCGCTTCAGCAGTTTCCCAAAACCGTTATATTCACAGCATACCTTAAATGATAACTTGTACAATTACTGGTGTGTTTAGGTTAGCTTTTAACTGAACTGTCAAGCCATTAAATGGCCGGTGTCATAACTAATCAAGTGCTGCACCATGGCAACCTGCAGATCAAGCAGAGGCCAAGATTGCAGCTTCCTTCACTGTGAAGGATGTGAGTTTAGGTTTGCTTTTAAGGCTTGGCTTTCTTTGTGTGGTTACATTGTAGCAGAACACTTAGGTAATAATTGCCAAAAGTGATGAAGAATACTCATTTTTGTTCAGTGTCAGGTGTATTTTGAAAAACTGGGGAGAAGAAATGGAATGTTAATGCTTCCTTTGTGTTCTTTTATGCAGCTCTTGTGATATCAAATACACAGAAGGTGTTCAGTCACTGAACTGGACAAAAATTATGAAGACTATTGTGGATGATCCTGAGGGGTTCTTTGAACAGGGTGGTTGGTCCTTCCTTGAACCAGAGGGCGAGGTGAGCCAAAGATATGTACACAGCTTGTTAGCATTTGCAGAGGCTCATTCACTTTTTTTTTTTTTTTTTCCTCATTATGGTGGTTTTCCTTTCTTTCTTAGGGAAGTGATAGAGATGCTAATGGTTCAGAGTCTGAAGTGGAAGATGAGACCTTCAACCCGTCTGAAGAAGAATATGAGGATGAGGAGGAGGATAGTGATGAGGATTATTCTGATGAGACAGAAGAATCTGGTAAGTATAGTTAATGATGACCAATATGTATTTCCATGGCCGTGGTGTAATTAGAAATATTTGAAGAGATAGTGAAATCTTTGTAGGAATGGGCAATATCTGATCTTCTGACTGTACATTTATTGCTCCTCTTTTATCAGTTTACAGTGAAGACTCCTTGGGTAGTGATGAAGAGAGTGGGAAGGACTGGGATGAACTAGAAGAGGAAGCCAGGAAAGGTAAGTGGTGATATATAATTGGAATCAGATAATGGAATTTCTGTTAAATGGATAACAATAAAATATTCCGATTTTGCTGATGTGATCAGGCAGCCTGTTTGCTGATCAATGTTAATACCAGATTCTTTGTATATTATAAGGTGCATTCCCCAAAATCTGCTAGTTCCTTTGCGGAAACCTCATGTATGTAAATGATTTTTCCCAAAGGAATGAAGCTCATCCTTGTTTGATGCAGTATGTTTAAAGAATGCCTTTTCAGAGAATTAGAAATACTAGGGATAGATGTCTTTTAAGTGATCTTTCAACAAAATAAAGCATGGAGACATTGATAGATGGGTTAGTTTTTCTTTAAAATATTAAAAATGAATAAAAGAGCTTTTTCAGGTTGTGGAGCTCAAATATAGCTTAGTTCAGCTTTAAGTGCTGTCATCCTCATTTCTCATGGCTTGTCACCATGATGGGCAACCTGACTTGACCAATAGTAGTGATATGTATTTAAGCTGAGAAGGGAAGTCATTAGTGCAAAAAATAACAATTCCTAAAAGCTTCCAGGCAGCTTGTGGATTGACAGAGCTATTTTCAGACATCACAAAGGTGCTGCACTTATTGAGGACAATGTCAGGTCTTTTATGACTTGACAAATGTGTACAAAGGTTACAATTTCTGGCCTCTTTTTGAAATTCCTAGATTCCTTGCTGTATCTGGATTTAGGTTTTACCTGAAACAAGTATTATGTGGATGTATGTCAGAAAAGTGAATTCTCTACCTATACATATTCTGTAATGCTACTTACATTACAGTATATAGCCAAAGCATCAGCATGCCAGCTGGGGACCAAATGGAAATGTCAGCAATGATGGCATACATTCTCTTGTGATAGATTCCCTTTAAGCCTTGCTCCGTAAAATGTGTTTTTGTTGAAATTTGCTAAAGTTTAAGTATTGCCCATCCTAATTAATTGTGGATGTCTTCTTTCAGCTGACCGTGAGAGTCGGTATGAGGAGGAGGAAGAGCAGCAGCAGCAGCAGCAGCAAAGTAGAAATAAGAAGAGGAAGGGTCATGGACATGCTCCCACCCCATCAAAAAGGAGGAAGAAGTAACATTTCCAGCTCTTCTATGCCATCCACTCACATTTTTTAATTTACTTTGGAGAAAATCCCCATTTCTACTCATTCCTCCCTCTTTTTCTCATCTTTTCTGAAGTTCTTACCTTTCCCACACCTTATCCTGCGAGTCTGAGGTGCATCGGTTTTGCTTAGCTGCTACAGACTGCTGGGATGCTTATGTGATGGTTTAATGGACCAATACGGCATTGTTTTATTACCAATTGTCCTCTTACCTTGTTGAAACTGGACTGATCACTTAGTAGAAACCATAATGAATTTCCTTGTCACACAAGAGATGGCCCACCAGTCTCCAGAAGGATTTGTCATTGTATCTATACACCCTTCCCACTTCTCCATGGACTATGATGCTGTGTGGCAGTTATGTGGGTGAAAGTTGCACTGCCAGCCTGTGCGCTTGGTGGTGTGCCAGTTTAGCCTCTGTGCATTTGACCAATCTCTTTGCCTCATCTAATAGCTTGCCCATTCTCATTTCCTTTGTTGCTCTGTTAGGATTTCCTGTACGTTACATTTTATTTGCAAAATATTTTTGTTTAAAGTATGCAGTCTGTTGTCATTCTCCTCGCTGCTTTTCCTTTTACTGTGACTTTTGGCTCTTTTTCACTGCCAAGGTGTGACTTTTTTTCCCCTGAATTTCCTTTTTTCAATTTTAGCTTTCTCCTTTTTTTGGCTCTCTATAGCAGTGAGGTGTAAATGATGTTTTTCAGACTTTGGAGACGTGTAAACAAATAAAAAATGTTTTTGTACCTTTTTTTCCCCCGTTTGCAATTTTTTGAGATTTCTGTGGTAGATACAGAGCATTTTTACTAAACACTTGGATTGTGTTGAGCAGCACTTGTAAATGACACCTGGATTGTTCAGTCCTGTTCTAAGACAATAAAATAAGATTCCTCAGGGATACTACACCACTTTTCACGTGTGGTTTTCTGTGTTGATTAATTACATTAAGTAAGCAAAAGGGTCAGTTCACCACCTCTTGCTTTGGACACTCCTGGTCATTGAAGAATGTGGAGTGCATCATTGTCAGTCAGTCCTGTCTGCTTGTTACAACTTCACACATGATAATCAGCACATCCAATGATGCAGATAAAGGTTCACATTCATTTCAATACAGTTAAAAACAAATTAGCGAAGGCTTAGGAAGCAATACGTGACATGTTTGACTCTAAAGGGTCTTGTTCCACACTGTGGTAGTAGATAATGAAATAGATCTGTAGCAAGACACAAATTAACCATTTCCTCAACGGACACTGTTAGTACCAGTATGTTAATATAAATAAGGGCCCCCCGTTCCCACCAGAATGTGATATGAGGAACCTGCTTCCTGTGTGCGTTAGCCACACCATGTTTAAAATGCACTGGGTGTGTGATGTGCTGTGGATGTCAATGCAATCCTAACGGCACTCCAAACACAGATCCCAAAAGCAGTTTATTTTCCTGTGCCGCAGTACCATGCAATCTGGTTTACAGAGTTTTTTTTTAGTATTGGTGCAATCCAGTGCGATTTTAGCTTCTTCAAATGAATAGGCTGAAAATTGAATTGCACAGGAACTTGGAGTGTGTTCCTGTGCAAATCCGGTGTGAACTGGCACCAAAACATAATCATAAGAGGTTCTGTATACATATAAAACTGTTAACATTCTCCAGATAAAGTTAGTCATACCCACTAAAGATGGCTAACTAGCCAATCCTGTATATAAATCCATAGCCCAGCGAGAGTTTGTACTTAGGGATATTCTGGTGGCTAAATATGTGCCTCTTCCGAGAAAGGCTCAATTATCACCCCATCTTACTACTGGAGAGTGAGTTTAGTTGATTATGAAAAACATAGCCTCATTTAAGATGAAAAAGAGGCTAATAATTCATCAAATAAAAATACCGAAATCGCCATATACCAGGTGGATAAAGGTAGCAGTGTTGTAGGTCTTGGTACACATAATAGACAAAAGCTGAAAAACAGGTAGGAAATGTGGCTACATATGAGGCACTAAGCACAGATCCACAAAATTAGTCTCAGAAACCAGAAAATTGTTTACTTGCCTGAGAATTTTCCTTTCCTGACACGAGCATGGGACTCTTGGATTTCTCCACTCTGCATTTCCCTATAGTAAAATATAAAAATATGCACCGCTAAAATGTTAAGTGCAAAAATGAAATGAAACTAAAATTCCTCAACCCAATGAATAAATAGTGTGTGTGTATATAATATATAAAAAATATGCACACTCTATTACAAAAGTATTGGGACACCCTTCCAAATCATTGGATTCAGGTGTTCCGATCACCTCCATGACCACAGGTGTATAAAAGCAAAGCTTCGGATGCCAGTGGTGTTAAGCGCGCTGCCACTGGACTCTAGAGCAGTGGAGATGTGTTCTCTGGAGTGATGAATCACACTTCTGTCTGGCAGTCTAATGTAGGTGTCTGAGTTTGGCGGTTGCCAGGAGAACGGTACTTGCCTGACTCCATTGTGCCAAGTGTAACGTTTTGTTGGAGGGAGGATTATGGGGTGGGGTAATTTTTTTAAGGATTGGGATTGACCAGAGTTAAAAGCAAAATCTGCTTTGAGAGTTAAAGCCTAACTCCCATGTTTACTGTGATTTTTAAATCGTTAAACATCAGCTACTTACAGTATACAGGGCTTTGTCTAGGCAGTGGGATGGGGCCTTGTCATCCCAATCTCAGAGCAAAATCAAGTCAGGATGAGCACAAAGTTTCTGCTCGCTGCCTCAATCTCTGCCTCAGCCAATCAGAGAAAGCTTTGTACTCATTCATAAAATAGCTTCCTGTGAGTGGCTGAGCAGTTCTAAGCCTAACTTTTTTTTTTTTTCCACCTCATTTTATAAAGTTCGATTTCAGCTATACAATAGCATCTACAGTAATTGAAAACAAGGGACTAGGGTCTGTTTAATGGCATTCTAAACGTTCAGTACTTTCATCCAATAAAAAAACTGTTGCACCTGAAAAATTGTCCTTTCTTGAAGAATAATTGTTCTCAGGTTTTCTAAGACAATGACATTGCTGTCTTAGAAACCTGTGTGGAAGAATTTGATATACTAGTGTGCCAAATGTATTGCTGTAATAGTTGTAGACAATGTGCCTGTCATCTTCAAACACTGAAAAGTCAATAGCTGCAATTTTCAGCAGTTACCCATCACCCAAGATCTGATCGCCTGGATCTTTTCTTAAAGCATCTCTACCCAGTTTTTGACAGTGTTGAATAGTGAAAAAAATAAATCGGCATCGTTTAAAATTTTTCTTGCTGACTTTTTGAATTTGACAGTCAACTATAGATCTGATAGGGCTGTAGAAGCAATTTCTAATGTTGGTAAGTATCTGTCAAAAGGAAATTGTCAGAATAATGAAAGATTTGAAGTCCCTGCTGAAACAGGAAAGTTATCAACAGTAGGAGTAGATTAAAGAAATGTGATAGGTACTGTAGATAGTCTGAATGGTAGGGACACAGTCTGTCAATTCTCAATGAAGCAGCTGAGAAACTGGTAAAATGTTGGGTGACTTGGGTACATGAAGTACACATCAGATAACTCTACCAACAACAGTTGTCTACATGGACCACCTGAATGGTTGACTGGAGTGACTCCAGTAAAAAGGTAAATAAGATCTTTCATTCTTGAAATGCTAATTAGATCGACTTTTGTCACTGAAAGACATGCGAAGACCAGTTTTAAAGGTTCTGAGGTATCACTCATGACATTCCACCAGTAACTTTTAATGTTATGAAATCCAGTTTGCGTGAGAACAATTCTGAGGCATCATACGAAGTCTTACACCAATTAATTTCACTATGGTATTATAGAGTGGATATAGAAAAGAATCACCCCCCTTTAAAATAAACATTTTGGAAAGTAGATACCCCAAGGTATTTAGTAAGCGGTATAATGAGTGTAAGTTTTCATTTTTAATGAAGTCATTAAATAGGATTTTTTTTTCTTAATACACATCCTATCACCACAGCATCATATGAGGGGTGTGGTGGCGATGAGGGACACAGTGGTGGCAGTATGTTAAACATGTTATTACATACTGTGACCAGAGCAGTACAGTGTCGCCCTACTGCTCTACAGCTCTGGGGTGGTGATCATTATTATTATTTTTTTTTTTTTACTATGCTTATTAAAATGATCTATAACTCTTGTGATAGTAGTAATTTGCCACAGCTGTCACATGGTACAGGTCTGCTGTGATTAGCCCCTTTGCCACGTGTGCTCATTGTGAGCAGTCTCAGAAATCACAATAGTACACAAGGAATGGCTGTGAATGAAAGCCATTGTGTATAACTGACGTGATTGCTGTAAATGGTCATAGAGATTACATGGTACCAGGGCTGGCTCAGTACAACGATCTGTCTTCTGATGTGGCTGGAGCTGCAAACGGTGACAAATCGCCCTGCTGCGTGCCTTCCAGGGAGGATGTCATATGATGTTCTCCCGGGATAATGGTGCTCCTACCTGGCCATTTTCTAGTAGGTTGGGCGGGAGGCAGGTATTAACAGTCCAGCGTTGTGAACAGGTAAGACAGGTCACCATATAAATCTGATCATTACTGGCTGTAAACCAAAGCTGTATTTACAGTGTAACTTTTCAAACTGGATGCTAAAATTTTTATCCACTCTCCGGTGGATGACCAAATGTCACATCACACCACTGCTTGTGCACTGTAACACTTCCAGGTTAGGCTCTTATAAGGTACTCTGTTACTTTCTCCAGTCTTTTCATTACAAGGGTTCTTTGCAGGATGGTCTAAACTTGAGTTGGCACATACTTATATCAAACACACCTACGCTATCTCCCACTGTACTATGTGAGTTCCCAGCAGGGAAATTCCCTCATTTGTAGTTATGGTGGAGACTAAGCGAAAAGGAGCAAACTCTAAACAGCAAGCAAACATTTGATCTGCTGAAGGCCTGACTATATTTATCGCTTGCACTAGAGCAAGAACCGGTCTTAACCACTTCCCGACTGGCCGTTGCATATAAACGGCCGGACGGTGGCAGTGCAGGGTCGGGTGGCCATTTATAAACGGCCTCCCCGCACCCTGCTTGTGCGCGCTCCCTCAGATCCGGTGCCCGCTGTGTCCTCCGGACACAGTGAAACACCGATCGTCGGATGGGACCTCTGTACGAGGTCCCGATCATGTGATCACTGATTGGCAAATCAGTGATCACATGCAAAGTAGTAAGCAAAATGTCACTTCTGACATCATTGCTTACTACGTGTGAAATCTGTGAATGATCACAGAGGTCACATGGTACAAGGCTATTCACAACAGCCTTGTACCATGTGACAAGCTGTGACCAATCACAGCTCACTCAGTACTTCTCAATGAGTGCAAGAATGCACACAGAGAGAAAGAGAAATGATTGCTTTTACATCCTATATGGATGTAAAAGCAATCAGTGTAAAAAAAAAAAAATCTTCATCACTTCCCCACAAGTAGTACAGTGTCACCATGGTGACACTGTACTGCTAGGGTGACAGTATGTAAAAAAAAATGTAAAAAAAAAGTTTAAAAATTATAATTTTTGGTTATAAACTAATTTGGATTTTTTTTTAACTAAAAAGATAACTGAATAAATTTTGGCAAAGATTTATGATGAAATATTATTTATTTGCAAAATTTTATAAAAAAAACACTTTTTTTTCAAAATTTTTGGACTTTTTCAATTACATAGCAAAAAAAATAAAAATCCCAGCGGTGAATAAATACCACCAAAATAAAGCTTTATCTGTCTCAAAAAAATGGTAAAAAATTAATTTGGGTACAGTGTTGCATGACTGTGCAATTGTCATTCAAAGTGTGATAAGGGGGTAAAAGTGTCCGGTCTGGAAGTGGTTAACATTAGTTTCAGCATATGCTTCTACCTCTATCAGGCATGCAACAAGCAGCCCATTTGACAAAAGGAGAATTTTCTGAATTTGCCACAATTTTGCTGACAGATTATGGCCTTAATTCAGGAATCTTTATCCAGAGCTAAAAAAAACCCCCAAAAAAACAAAATACTTTCCTCTTCTACATTTCTCAACCAGGACTGGACCTAGGTGCCGCTGAATCACAGGGAAATGAAGAGGACACAGAAGCAATGTTGGAGGAGGCTGTGGATTTCTCTCCCGCACGTTGTCACTACATTGGAGAGTAAATTTCCTACAATATGCTTATTATTGTGAAAAGCGCATTACCTCTGTACACAAAAACCTTGACATTGTACAAGTAGACTCTGCTCTATGTTGCCATATCCCTTTGGGCACAAAAAACCTATTAAATCTTGGAAAACATTCCCTGTTCACAAACACAATGTGTAGCCTATGGCAACTGTATCTTTTCTAGAATCTATCCTGTTGAGTTTACCAAAAAAATGGGCTATTCCTGTGGTTGACCTTGCTGTTTCTGTCCTAAACAATCATCTCATTGTGTCCACTAAAGGTGTTTCATCTACTTGAATGGCATTTTATACATATATAAATGTCATACAACTAAGAATGCTGTAGAATTCTCATGTATTTAGATGGCTGGATTTAAACTGGCTGTGAGTTGTTATACTCCTGCACAATTTGATATATTACTAAAACAATCCAGTGAATTTACTGTTTAATGTGTCCTCATAAGCTCTGTAACACATGGAGCGTGTTACTCATATGTGGCAAAGAATGTACCTGTAAATGTGTGTGGCAAATAAAAGCCTTAAAAAAAAAAGTTCCATTTTTAAAGCTCCTTTCACATGGGCGATCGGGTCCGCCTGTTTATTTTTCAAGCGGACTCAATCGGACACTCCCATTGCTCTCTGTGGACATGTGTCCATTTACAACCACCTGTGCATAAGTGGAGCGGACAAGGACCTGTCATCCACTTGCTCTAAGATAGCTGTCTTTACCCTGACAGGTCCAGCTCTGCAACCAGTTCTTGCTCTTTCTGTATGTCAAACCACATCTAACTGAACCAGGAATATGAACAACCAACATAACCTTGTCTTTAAAGCGGAGTTCCAGCAGCAAAAACTGTAGCTGCTGACTTTTAAAATACAGCCACTTACCTGTCACTCGGTCCAGCGGTGTCCTCACCACTGCTGGTTTCAGTGACCATTTTCTCACCCTAGCACCAGCATCTTCAGTGTGGGCACCTGGTTGTGATAGCTTGCAGCTTCATAGCCAGGTGCTCACTGCGCATGCGCGAGAAGCACTGTGTTTTATGAATGGGATCTGTCACGTGTGCCAGAAGAATACGGTGAGAGGGAAGGGAGAGGACAGCTTCCGATCGCCTAGGTGATCGCAGCGGAAGTGAGAGTGGGTACCTGCTAAATTCGGGTACTCGCTCCCCAAAGGTGCCAATCCTTAATGGGGAGCGGGGGACAAAGGCTTAAAGCGGAATTTCCCCTTTTGGGTGGAGCTCTGCTTTAAGGATTGTGCAGTTGCAACAACTTCCAGCTGCTCTTCTTTTCCGAGAGTGTGAAGAGTGGAATGGATGTCTGTTGGAGTTTGCATTTCTCTAGATCACAGACATCCCAGATCTGTGGGTTCAGTCAATGGTCTCTGAAGCCTACAAGATAGTTAAAAAATACTGCCTCCTTACCACTTTTGTCTGTCAAATCAATAAAAAACTGTTCAAGGACAATTAAATTAGAAGGCCCTGAACCACTTCTTGTCCCAGGGGATTGTATCAGTACCACATCAGGACAGGTTCAAGGGGTTCTACTCGAAACTGTTCATGATACAAAAACCCAAATGAGGTATCTGTCCTATCCCAGACTTAAAACCCCTCGACAAATGTCTTTACATTACACAATTTTTAATTAAATTAGTAAGGTTAGTAACTGCCTCTCTGAGACAAAGGGAACACATGGCATTCATGGACATCCAAGATGCCTATTGGCATGTTTCCATTTATTCATCTCATTAGTGATTTCTACCCTTGGCAGTGGCAGATGACCGCTTCTAGTTTGTTGTACTGTCTTTTGGCCTGTCCTCTGCATCTAGGTGTTCACAAGGATCTTAGCACTTTTGCTTGCCTTTCTCAGAACTCAGATCATCCATGTGACAGGCTATCCAGACAACCTTCTCCTAAAGGATGCATCCCCTCACAACTCTCAGTGAATGTCCAAGAAAGATAATTCTTCTGCTTCAGGTATTTGACTGGGTGATCAGCTTAAAGAAATGTGCCTTCCAGCACCTAGAGTATCTGGATCTAATTTTGAATATGTCTCAGGCAAAAGTCTTTCTTCCAGAAAACAAAGTTCTCTTTCCAGGAGATCATGCTGGACAGCTAAAACCCCACAGTGAGATTCACCATGAGTATTCTAAGCATAATGGTTGCATCCTTTGAGGTAGTACCTTTTGCCCTTTTGCCCAAGAACTCTGCAAGTAAACATTCTATTAGCATGGAAAAAGCAGACTCCTTCCCTGGATCTACCCATGCTTCTATACACCCAAACAAGAAATTCCTTTTCCTGGTAGATCACCACTTTAGCTCTGACAGTCCTCTCTTACGATTGGAAGGTTTTTACAACAGATGCAAGTCTGTCAAGCTAGGGAGGAGGCCAAACTCCCCATCAACATCTTGGAGCTCAGAGCTATCAGGTTGTCCCTTCAGCACTGGACCCCCCTTCTAAAAGGACACCCAATTCCGGTGCAGTCAGACAATGCTAAAGCAGTGGCATATATCAACCAAGAGGGGAACGTGAAGATCCTGTCTGCCTTGAAGGAAGCAAACTTACTGTACAGGACTTCTGCAATCCACATCCCAGGAGTGGACAACTGGCATGCGGATTATCTCAGCTGCAACCTCCTGGACCAGATGTGTTCAATGTGATATGCCAAAAATGGGGGACACTTGATGTGGACATCCTAGCCTCTGGATACAAAAGAATGAGAGATTCTCTGTCTATGGTCTCGAATGCTCTAGTTATCCTCTAGTCTCAATTCAGGCTAGTGTATGCATCTCTCCACTGAGCATTCTACCTGGCCTACTCCACAAAATCGAGAGAGGACGAAAGTGATCCTTCTGGCACCAAAGTGTCCCAGAAGAACCTGGTACACAGACATATTCAGACTTCCTGAAAAAGACCCCTAGTCTCTTCCCAACAGGCTGGATTTGCTCTCTCAAGGCCCTACTTCATGGTCTCTGGCTTACATGGCATGGCTGTTGAAACCCACGTCTTAAAAGATAGAGGGGTCTCTGAGTCTGCAATTTCTACAGTGCCTTGAAAAAGTATTCATACCCCTTGAAATTTACCACATTGTGTCATGTTACAACCAAAAATGTAAATGTATGTTATTGAGATTTTATGTGATAGACCAACACAAAGTGGCACGTAATTGTGAAGTGGAAGGAAAATGATAAATGTTTTTCAACATTTTTTACAAATATCTGAAATGTGTGGCTTGCATTTGTATTCAGCCCCCTTTACTCTGATACCCCTAACTAAAATCTAGTGGAACCAATTGCCTTCAGAAGTCACATATAAAGTATAAATACAGCTGATCTGTGAAGCCCTCAGATGTTTGTTAGAGAACATTAGTGAACAAACAGCATCATGAAGGCCAAGGAACACACCAGACAGTTCAGGGATAAAGTTGTGGAGAAGTTTAAAGCAGGGTTAGGTTTTAAAAAAAATATCCCAAGCATTGAACGTCACATTGAGCACTGTTCAATCCATCATCCGAAAATGGAAAGAGTATGGCACAACTGCAAACCTACCAAGACATGGCTGTCCACCTAAATTGACAGGCCAGGCAAGAAGAGCAATAATCAGAGAAGCAGCCAAAAGGCCCATGGTAACTCTGGAGGAGCTGCAGAGATCCACAGCTCAGGTGTATCTTGCTGAAGGCAAGAAAAGACACATCCTGGAAGATTAATTATTCTACCTGGAAATTTTACTTTGCTTGGTGCGAAAACAGTCAATTCCATCCCAGACATTACTCTGTACCTCACGTTCTGGCCCTCCTACAAACAGGTCTTGACCAGAATTTAGCTCTCAACACCCTAAAATGGCAAGTTTCAGCCTTATCCATTGTTTTCTAAAGGCCTCTGCTTTGCATATGCTAATCAAAACCTTTATTCAAAGTTTTTTCTCTTGTAGCCCTCTTTGCAGCACAATGTGCAACTCTGGTCTTTTAGATGTATCTCAGAAATAGTGTCTCTTTCCTGCAAAGTACCCTTCTTTATACTTCACAACAACAAGGTGGTGTCATGCCCCAGGCCATGTTTCCTTCCAAAGGTGGTTTCAGTGTTTCATCTCAAGGAGGACATTGTTCATCCATCCTTGCACTCTGCTCCTAAGCATCCAAAGGAACTTTCTGCATTGCTTGGACATTGCCAGAGCCATTAGAGTGTACCTAAAAGCTGTTGCTTCCATTAGGCAAACAGATTCCCTGTGTCTTCTTCTTGGATCCTTGCAAGGTACACCAGTTTCAAAGTCCACCACTGTTAGGTGTTTCAGAAATTTAAACACCTTCTCCTGCACTGTTACACACACACTCCATCAGATTTGTTAGAACATCTTGGGCCTGTTCACTCTTCTGCTGTTGCAACTTTGGCCTGCAAGAGTTTAGCAGCGGTACTCTGAACCTGTGGTTTTTACCCCTGTTGTTTTTGGGCACAGTTCTTTTGCGTAGTTATTCACCTTTGTATTAATTGCTTTGTGATGCCCCATAGTGTATTAATAGGTTTGCATGTGTCCTGTACTGTATGATCAAGATGAGAGGAAATTTGATTTACCTGTAAATTCCATTTCTTGAAGTACAGTACAAGAAATAGGCCACCTTCCTCAAACTCTTTGTGTTGCTCTGCATTGCTAGCTTGGCTGAGGACTCACAAAGTGGGGTAAGGGTTATAGGGGAGACTCCCAGAGGGGAGTGTCCTCAGAAGCTTGCCAGTGCCCAGTTACCCATACATACAAAGCTATATCCCATGGTGTACAAATAAGTTGCCTGTGTCCTGTACTGTGCTCCAAGATATGGAATTTACAGTTAAGTCAAAATTCTGCTTTTCTTTTTTTTTTTTTGCATGTGTCTTGTTGATGGATCTCTTCACGCTTATGGAGACATGTCTATGCTTAACTAGTTCTTATTTACCTCAAATTCTTTGATAAACTCATCAACACCTCACTGCCTTCTGCTATAACAAGGAAGCAGTGCATCCAGATCAATACAACCTTAACCACCTTAAAGCTGCCCCATAGCAGATGTATTGCTACAGGGCATCCGCACTGTGCAAAATCACGTAAATATACGTGATTTTGGGTTTCCGGGTAGGGGGCACACGCTTCACCCTACCCACGCTACCACTGACTCCCAAGGATGTCAATCACCGGGTCCCGTCCGGCGATTCTGGCCGGAACTCTGTGATCACCAGCCGGAACTCAGTGATTGTTGGAGAAGCTGAGAGGGAAGAGATCTGTGTGTAAACAGAGATAGAAAGCAGCAGGTCTCCCTAGAAAAACAAAACACAGTAAAACACAAACAGCACACTGTTAACCCTTTGATCACCCCATATGTTAACCCCTTCCTGCCCAATGTCATTAGCAGTTTGGCCTAAATATATGAAGAAATTGTATTTTTTCTATTTTGTTATTGGATTTGTTTTATAGCAAAAAGTAAAAAATATTGTTTTGGGTTTTTTTTTAATTGTCAGCGCAAAGAATACAAAACACAGAGATGATTAAATACCAGAAAAAGAAAGCTCTATTTGTGGGAAAAATTTGGCATACGTTTCATTTATGTACAGCGTTGCATGACTCGCAATTGTCAGTTAAAGTAACACAGCGCCGTATTGCAAAAAAATGGCCTGGTCATGAAGGGGGTAAATCTTCCAGCGCTGAAGTGGTCAAAATTGCCTTGGAAACTGTACCCAAACCCCATACAGTGGGAATGGCCTGTAATGTGGCTTCGGACACTGGATCTTGATTGAGTGCTCACCCCAACACTTACTGCAACACATGTAGTTTGCCACAGGATGCTTTTCAGGTCCAGGCCATGGTCCATTCCTATGGTTCTCAGACGCTGAGGACCCTTTGCAGGTATGACCACGGTGACTGGAGAAGCCTGGAACCACACAGGGTCCAGCAATGTGAAAGGTAAGACAGGTTCATCCTGTTACTATAGCTTTATAGCAAGCATCAGACTTAAAGGATAAGTTCACTTTTTTTAAAAAAAGTCATAAATTCACATTTTCTTGCAGGTAAAAAAGTGCATTCATTATTTTTTTTCTTAGGAGCCTGCAGAGCATTGCACCTGCCATCAACAGATCAGGGGTCCAATGTCAGGCTCCTGCATATTTTCTGTACAGCTGTCTGCCTGTACCTCCTGTATGGGAGTTATAGAAATCCAGGAAGATCAATGAACGTCGAGAGTCCTCGCAGTTCATTGAGATCTCTGAATAAATGATGTGGTTGTGTTGGCAGAGCTCCACATGGCTGCGCTGGTTTGAATTGCGAAAGCGGGTGTGGGGAAAGGATCCCTTGCCCGCTGTCACAATGAGATATCTAGTTGGGGTGCAGGCAGGTGCTTTAGTAACATGTTACTAAAAGGTAACTTATCCTTTAAGACACAGGTGTCAAACTGGTGGTCCTCCAGCTGTTGCCAAACTACAAGTCCCATGAGGCATTGCAAGATTGACAGTTACAAGCATGGCTCCCAAAGGCATAAGCATGATAGGACTTGTAGTTTCACAACAGCTGGAGGGCTGCCAGTTTGACACACCTGCTTTAAGGCATCTGCTACTTGCAAGACACCAAGGCCCTGATTTACTAAGACTTGAGTCTACCAGCAGACTCTGAACATTCAGGCAGACTCAGTTAAATCAATCAAGACCTGTCAGTCTTCTGAGCGGCGTCTAGCAATCTAATTGACGAACGTCTAATTTGCTATTAGTAAATGTGAAATCGCATCTGGCACATTTTTAGGTGCAATACCGAATATGTTCGCTAGATGGCGCACAAGCGCGGGCTTTGTAGCCTTGGCATTTTTCTGTTAGCAAAAGAGAATACTTAGAATGTAACATAATTAGTACACCTATATTATTGTTATTATTTTTTTTTTTTTTGCTGTTTCTCCAAAATGATCAGACAACTAATGCATTTACTATTTTCAAATGTTAAACATTTTCACACTTATATCTCAAATATGTCTAGTTCTAATTTCCCAATATAATGATATATCTTCATTCTCTTTAATCATGTAACTATTCTATGTTAAAGTCAAGTGCAGCGCTATAAATGCATGTGATCAATAATGAACACATGTAAAAACCAAAAAGTGCAAATAATTGCAATAATGATGTAAAATGGAAAATGGTGCTAAAATAAGTTCATATAATCATTCCTGAGTAATGGAATGTCCTTCGTGTGAGAGTACCAACTCAGAGAGTGCCTATGAACGGCACGTGTGGTTTCTCTGTGACGGAGAGTAGTGCATGAACTCGTGAAAGATAAACCACCCTTGGGACTGGTCTACACTCACCAGAACAAAAGTATTAATGCGCATGGGTTATACACATCACACATCTGGGGGTGCAGCGGTATGCTGGCAGCTATGGGTTAGTCATCCTGCCATCCATCCATCCATCAGGGTGGGTGCCCAAATGGTCCTGGGGAGGAATTAGCTCAGCCACAGGAGCCAGAAAGGTGCTTAATAGTGTAGTACACTGTCACAAGGGTGGATGACCTTTCACGAGTTCATGCACTACTGTTCATGGTTATATTTATCTTGTGTATTACCATTTTAGTAGTCTATATAATTTGACCAGCGCTCGCTTTATCATTTTTAAACAATGTAACTATTCTACATTGTATATATAAACTATAATTCCTGCGCCAACAGATTCCCACAGATTCTATACTGCTGCTGTGCACTGTGCAAAAAACACAAACCACAATAAATAATGAATAAACCAGCGCAAACATAGACCTCTACACACCATCAATACATAAAGTGCATCATAATAATAAAAAAATTAGTAATAAAAATTAACAATAAAAATAAAAATAAATAGTGAAAGTCCACAGAAAACACCAAAAAGATTTGTCCGTGAAATATATATATATATATATCAAGTGAAAATTTTTTTTTAATCAAGTGAATTTCTTCTTTCCCAAAGACTTTTCAAATACACCAAAAGAACTTCCACCTTCCACCCGTGAAACCAACCACAGTGGTTTAGTGGTTAGAGCTCAGAACTTACAGCACTTGGGTCATAGGTTCTAATTCCAGTCATGGCTGCATCCCAGTTTGCATGCTTTCCCTGTATGGATGTGTTTCTGCCAACACTCAAAAGACATGCTGTTAGGTTCATTGGACCTAGTTACATGGCTGAGTTTCTGCCCTTAGACTATAAGCTCCTTGACATTTATGAACGTTAAAAAAATGGAGATCAATTTTCTGGGTTGTGTCAGTGCCAGGAATATTGATCAATCAATTATGATTTTGCCTATTTTTTTTTTTAATTTAAATTTTTATTTATTTTCAATATATAATACATATTTCATCATTATTCTCATACAAAAAAAACATTTCCATATCATTAATAACATTTCTGACTATCTTTATTCCCATTTACCTCCCCCCCTTTATCTAATTTCCCCCCCTCCCTAAATAAAACCTCCCTCCCCCCATGTAAACCCACCCACTCTGCATTGTTCTATTACCTCTTTTCCAAACGAGAATATAGGGTATGTAAATCCTTTCATCTTTCTCACATTGCTACTTCATATATTTCACCATAAATTCTTCCCATTTTCTCCACCTCTTGGAGAACAACCCCATCCTGTCTTCCTGCATATAACACAATCTCTCCATATTCTAGGTTTTTTATTTTTCCATATGTATTTTGTTAACATCCTTTTTATTACTTTAAAAAAGACCTCCGGAATTTTGACTGGAATCATCTGGAATTTATAGAGGATTTTTGGTACAATTATCATTTTTATCAAGTTTATACGGCCTATCCAAGACGGATTACCTCCTTCCAATCTCCTTAGTTCCTCCTTGATCTCATTTAAGAGTGGGATATAGTTTAATTTATATAGGTTCGTACATGAAGCAGAAAGTTTAACCCCCAAATACTTTATCTCTCTATTTTTCCATATAAAGGGGAATTCTTTTTGTATTTTTTCTTTTTCACTATTTGGAAGGTTTACATTTAAGATCTCAGTTTTTGTTGGATTGATTTTCAAGTTTGATAGCTCCCCATAATCCTTTAAGCTCTTCATTAGATTTGGGAGTGTTATCCTAGGATTTCCCACATAAAACAATAGGTCATCCGCAAAGGCAGCTACTTTATGTTCAACCTCCCCTATCTGCACTCCTTTTATATCTATATTTTTCCTAATAGTTGCCAATAAAGGTTCCAATGCCAATACATACAACAATGGGGATAATGGACATCCCTGTCTAGTTCCATTTGACATTCCAATAGGTTCTGACCTCTCTCCATTAACCATAACAACCGCTGAGGGCTCTCTATACAACTTTCCTATCCACTCTCTCATTCTTACTCCTATTCCTAGAGTTTCCAGGGTATCCATCATAAAGCTCCAATCTACTCTATCGAATGCCTTTTCAGCATCGATCGAAAGCACTATTACCGGGGTTTTCCCCTTCCTAGCTTTTTGGATAAGCAACAGAGTTCTCAGCCCATTATCTCTACCCTCCCTCCCTGGGATAAATCCTACCTGGTCCCCCTGGATCCATTCTGGCATAAGATCTTTTAGTCTATTTGCTAGAACCTTTGCATATAGCTTGGTGTCTATGTTCAAAAGTGATATCGGTCTATAGCTAGAGCACTGAGAGGCATCCTTCCCTTCCTTTTGTATCAGCACCACATGGGCCTGTAAAGATTCCCATCTCACCTCCATCTCTCCTCCCAGGGCATTCATATATTTCTTCAATTTGGGTATTAGCAGGTCACTATATTTTTTATAGTATCTCACTGTATAACCATCTGGGCCCGGGCTTTTCCCGTCATAGTACTCTTTAATGCTCTTATTATTTCTTCCTGTGTAATTTCCAAATCAAGGGAATTCAGTTGGTCATAACTTAGCTTCGGTAGTCCTGCATTTTTTAGATATTCCCTTCTTTTCTTTCTTCTCTCATTTCTGTTTATATTTACTGGGTCTTGGGAGGCAATATTATACAGCTTACTATAGTATTCTTTAAACACCTTAATGATCTCTTTAGTAGAATAAACCATTTCCCCCTTGGGGTTTTTTATTTTCTCTATATAATTCCTATTTTTTTTTTTCTCAAGGCTCTCATTAAATATTTTCCTGGCTTATCTCCCCATCTATACCTCTCACTTGCAACTTTGTTAAAGACTCTTCTCTTCTCCTCCTCCATCAATAGCTCTAGCTCTTCTTTCTTTTTTATTACCTTCTGTCTTATCTCTTCTGATCTTTTACTTTTATGTATCTGCTCCAAGTCAGCTATTTCTTTTAGCAGCCCAGTAAGTTTTTCTCTTCTTTCCCTTTTCTTTTTTGCCCCGAACGCAATCAGTATACCTCTTATATAGGCCTTATGGGATTCCCACACTGTAGCCACCGACACCTCCCCTGTCTCATTCTCTTGAGAAAATCTTTCAATCTCTTCTCTGATTTTCTGATCCACCTCCTGATCCTGGAGAAGAGCCTCGTTCAACTTCCAACCTATCCCACCTATCAATCGTCTTCTCCACCTCACTTTCAGTGTAATAGGGGCATGATCTGAAAGGGACATCACCTCTATCTCTACTTTATCCACAAATTCTATAAGTTGATGATCTATTAATATATAATCCAATCTGGAGTACATCTCGTGTGCTTTGGAGAAGAAGGTATAATCTCTCTCTTTTCCATGAATCACTCTCCAAATATCCACCAGTTGACACTCATGTATCACCCTTTTCAGGATTCTCAGAGCTCTACCTCCCTCTCGTTGCACAGAAGAGGTCGTATCCATTTGTGGGTCCATACAAAAATTCAAATCCCCTGCCACTATCAAGCGTCCCTTCTTAAAGGCCATCAGTTTTCTTAAGACTCCCTTCAGATAAACTTCTGGTCTTTTATTTGGGCAGTAGATATTTACAATTGTACATTCCTGCTCTTGTAATCTACCCTTCAAGAACAAAAATCTCCCCTCAGGATCTACCTCTCTCTCTTCTATCTCCAACATTACATTTTTTTCAAACCCTATTGCTACTCCCTTAGCTCTCTTAATTGGGGAACCCGCATAAAATCATGTTAGGTAATTTCTTGAGTACAACTTTATACTTGACTTGATCTCTAGGTGTGTCTCCTGCAAAAATACCACCGAAGCCTCTCTATGCTGTAGCTCCTTGAATAATTTAAATCTCTTCCCAGGACAGTTCAATCCCTTTACGTTATATGTTATAAATAGGAGATCTTCCATCTGTCTTATCTCTCTGTTTTCCTTTTTTTTTTTTTTTTTTCCTCTTCCATCATGCAGAGTGCTGTCCCTAAAGCCCCTCCCTCCCTAACCCTCCCCCCCGACACCCCCCCCACCCTCCCACCTCCCTACCCCCCCAGGCCTCCTATGCCTTCGGATCATATTCCACCTCTGATCCCTCTATAGGGGTTCAACTCTGCCCATGACCGCTCACCTTCCCCCCCTCCTCCCCGGTGTCCCCTTATCTATTGATTCTCTATTTCCTCTTTTAACCAGCTGCCACTTTCCTGACCCACAGATGTCCAGCTCTCCCTCCTCCACTTCCCAACCAGGTATCACTTGTCTCTGCAGTCCAAGTTTATCACAGAAATCTTCCATATCTTCCGGAAATCTTAAGATAGCTGTAATTCCATCCCTCCACCCAATTAAGCTTGTGGCACGACCCCATCTGTATTTCACATTATGTTTTTTCATCGCTTCCAGTAGGGGTTTCAGTGATCTCTTCCTTCTCAGAGTCTCTGCTGTCAAATCTGCAAAAATTTGGATACTTTTCCATCCAAATGTAATATTTGTTCTTCCTTTAATTTTTTTCCATATCTCTTCTCTATCTCCGTAGTTATGGAATTTAACAATTATATCTCTTGGTTTTTCTACCCCTTTTTCTTGTTGATACTTCCCAATCCTGTATACTCCATCCAATTTAAACATCTCCTCATCCGATTTATCCATTATGGAGTTCAAAATTTTGCCAGTTAGCTCTTTTAAATCTTCCCCCTGTGTCAGTTCCGGTACTCCTCTTACTCTGAGATTATTTCTCCTTTCTCTATTTTCTTGTTCTTCCATCATATAAAGCAATCTCTTTTGTTCTTTTCTATCTTCTATTATCCATTTCTTTAATTTTGGGATGGTTTGGGTATGAGTATGAACTTTTTCCTCCATTTCCTCCACCCTAGTTAACAATTGTCCCAGTTCTTCCCGGATCATCCCCATCTCTTGCTTTATTGATTTTTCCAAGCTTTTAAACATCTCCGCCATTTCTTTTTTATTAGGTATTTGCATATCTCTTTCAAGATCTCTTGGTTCAATGCCTTCCATTTGACTATTATATACTGGGCCCAGGGAAAGTCTCGGGCTGTTATCGAAACTTATTTCCAATTCACTTTTTTCACTTATTCCCTGAGTTCTTTCTGGGGTAACATTTCCTTGTGACACATACAGTTGTGACCAAAATTATTCAACCCCCAATGCTGTAAAGGGGTTTAGGGACTATAGTGTACATTTGGAATTGTATTCAGAATCAAATCCTACAAGGACGTTGTAACTACCCAAATGCAACTAAAATGACATCAATTGTTTATGTAATACAGTAGTAAATGGTTCTTATGTGGTTTCTTCATTGCCACAATTATTCAACCCCTTAAAGACTACCACTCTGAAGAACAGAGGTTCATACAGGTGCTTTCCATCAGGTATTGAAAACACCTGTGGATGTCACCGAGCAGCAATCAAGCATAATAAGCACCAATTAGGCAGCTTTAAAATGACTGTGATACTCAGCTCCTTCTAGACATTTACTGGTGTGGTTACAAACATGGTGAAGGCAAGAGAATGGTCCAGGAAGACAAGAGAAGAGGTGATTTCTCTTCACAGGAAGGGCAATGGCTATAAGAAGATTGCAAAGATGTTAAACATACCAAGAGACACCTTAGGAAGCATCATTCGCAAATTCAAGGCAAAGGGCACTGTTGAAACGCTACCTGGTCGTGGCAGAAAGAAGATGCTGACTTCGACTGCTGTGCGCTACCTGAAGCGTAGAGTGGAGAGAAGTCCCCGTGTGACTGCTGAGGAACTGAGAAAAGATTTGTCAGATGTGGGTACAGAAGTTTCAGCCCAGACAATAAGACGCACACTGCGTAATGAAGGCCTCCGTGCCAGAACTCCCAGGCGTACCCCCTTGCTGTCTCCAAAGAATAAGAAGAGTCGACTGCAGTATGCCAAAAGCCATGTGGACAAACCACAAAAGTTGTGGGATAGTGTTCTGTGGACTGATGAAACAAAATTAGAACTGTTTGGGCCCATGGATCAACGCTATGTTTGGAGGAGGAAGAACAAGGCCTATGATGAAAAGAACACCTTGCCTACTGTGAAGCATGGTGGAGGGTCAATCATGCTTTGGGGCTGTTTTGCTTCTGCAGGTACAGGGAAGCTTCAGCGTGTGCAAGGTACCATGAATTCTCTTCAGTACCAGGAGATATTGGATGGAAACGTGATGCAGTCCGTCACACACCTGAGGCTTGGGAGACGTTGGACCTTTCAACAGGACAATGATCCCAAGCATACCTCCAAGTCCACTAGAGCATGGTTGCAGAGGAAAGGCTGGAACATTTTGGAGTGGCCATCGCAGTCACCAGACTTAAATCCGATTGAGAACCTCTGGTGGGACTTAAAGAAAGCAGTTGCAGTGCGCAAGCCTAAGAATGTGACTGAACTGGAGGCCTTTGCCCATGAAGAATGGGCGAAGATACCCGTAGATCGCTGCAAGACACTTGTGTCAAGCTATGCTTCACGTTTAAAAGCTGTTATAACTGTAAAAGGATGCTGTACTAAGTACTAAGATTGAATGTCACTTGGGGGTTGAATAAAACTGATAATGCTGTGAGCACAGAAAAGACATTTGTGGTTATTTCATTATAACTGTTATGTTATATTTGTCTGACCTACAAGTGCCTCTTTAATGTAAATGTAAGCAAGATGACTGAATGATCAAAAGCAATGTCAAACTGGCCAAAACACTCAATTTCAGTGGGGGTTGAATAATTTTGGTCACAACTGTACTTCTTAATCGTACCAGTTTGGGTGTTCTTAGGCCCACTCCCTTTGATATTTTTACCTTTCATGTTGTTTTTGAAACTTTTACTCTTATTTCAAGAACTCCGGTTCTCTTACTCCTCCCGATCTTCAGACCCGCCCTAGGAATCCCCTATTTCTTTTATTTTCAGATTTAATTTTTAATGCAATGTCTTACTATAGGCACCTGGAGATCTAATACGAGAACTCGATGCATATAAAACTCCAATATACAAATCCAATGTTTAAAGAGTGTAAAAGAGGACCTGCAGGAAAACCCATGGTCATCACTCACCCTCCACGTTGGGACCTCACTCCAGAAGCAGTCCTCCTCTGTAGTTGTATCCTCTTGTATCCTCTTGAGGGGATTCCTGGGGGTCACATATAGCTTATGTAGATTGTCTTCCCATCAAATACCTCCTTAGATTGGAGGTGGTATACTGGTAAATAGTAGAATAGAGATTAGGAGTAGTGTGGAGGTTGGGGGGTTAGCCGTATTGTGGAAGTGGTGGTGTAAGGCTGTAAAGCTTTAAGGATGGTATGATATGGAGATGGTATGGAGGTAGGGTGGTTAGAGGAACCAGGGAGATGGTATGAAGATGGTATATTGTGGGGGCAGTATGTCGGTTACTCTCCACCACAGGCGCCGGGCAATCTCTCCCACACCCGGAGCTCCCGGATTTCCTCCGCGGCTGCCCACGTGTCGGCGCACTCCATTGCCTCGTCCGTCTCACTGGCGTTTCCCTGGCAACCCCACTCCTCCTCCGAAGCCACCGCAAGACGCCAGAAGAAACCACAAGGCGTCCTTCTCCCGGCTCTCTCCTGGCTCCAGGCGGACCGACCGGACTCCGAAAACCCTCTGCAGCTGGGTGAGTCCCCGCACACCCTCCGGTACAGCTGGTCTCTCTAATGGGGCCTCATGGGGAGGATAGACGAGGGGAGGCTAACAGAGAGTGCTTACCACACACTCTCCCGTGACACCATATTCAGGCTCCACCCCCCCAAAGATGATTTTGCCTAATGAAAGTGGATGAATGTTACCTGCGTCCTGTTCTTCTGCCAATTAGGAAATGTGCAAGTTTCATGCTGTGTATATTTCATTGTAACTTTTTTCTCTTCTTTTAAATCTGTCTCCTTATACAACTTGACCCCCTCCCCCACCCCATCATCACCTGTCCAATATGCAAATCTATGGATCACCGCCCCACTCTTTTTAACTATTTACTGATCAAGTGAATGTGTCTCATTTTCTATCAGCTACAGCTCAGATTTCACATTACTATACGATTGCTGATTGTATATCACCACTAGTCTGATTGAATTCACAATCCCTGGTCAGTCCCGTTCCCTTACCTCTAATAATCTTTAGGGCCAGTTCACACTACATGTGTTTCACTTGCTTTTTCGGCATCACAAACGCACAGAAAGAAGGTTATATGGTTGTCAATGTCATAGTTCACATCAGCGCTTGCATTTTCAGTGCATTGCAGGTGCTGTAAACAAAGTTGACTATGCTGCATTGTTTCTGCACAGAAGTGTACTGGAACACATTGAAACGTCCTTGAATGTACTAAAACACACATGTCCCTAATTAAATTGAATAAAAAGAAAGTAGAAAAAACTAACTGGAAGGGATACAAAAATACAATGCAACGTGTCCAAAACGCATCCAAAAGGTACTGGAACACACTAAACATGCATGCCAAAAGGGCATGCAAAAACGCATCAGGAACACATCTAGACTGTTTCTATAGTGTGAACTGGCCCTTAGTACTTGTTCACACCATTGGTGGTGCAGAAACACATGCAAGAACACACATTTTCCAGCACAGCAAAGAAATGCAATGCCCTTTGCAGATGTGCGCGGTTAGGTGCAACACACTTTTAAAATAATATGCCTGCAGTATTTTTGCATGTTCTCACGCATTAGGCAGCCCATTGAAATTAACTAGCTGAGGAAAAAAAAAAGGAAAAAATGCCCCATTCACACAGGTCCTCTGGCCTATACAGCATGAATGAGTGGGTTGTTTATGTGGCTACAGCCACCTGTTACACTATGGGGACACAGCAGCTGTATGAACACAGGGAAGTGGCCCTGAATGCTCACTGTCTGTGTTCAGGGCTGTACACCTGCATCCATATGCTTGTCAAATTATGGCCTGCAGCAATTCCATAGTGTAACATAGGTTGCCTGCAAACGGCTATAGCCACAAAAACAAACCACTGATTCCCACTCTATAGGCCACAGCATTCATGAGCCCCAAAACCTCAATTACACCTCAATTACACACACAGCTTTATTTATGAACTCAGTACAGTTTTATCATTTAGATTTCACAGGAATATGGTTGGGATTATGTCCATTAAAAATGGTTTTAGTGTATTTTTACCATAAATATAATTTGGATATTTTCTCTGGCGGTGGGGGGCTGTCAGGTATGCTGTACGGGGCCCCATGATATCTAACAGTGGCCCTGGGTGTATGCTTGTGTCTGTGCCACCTGTATAGTTAGGAAGAACCTTGAACCTCTGCTATGTACCTCAATGGATCTAGGAATTGGACATGTTTTTAACTGAAAATACAACAATTATTAGTAATGTTTCCCCGGCAAATGAGGATCAGCTCCTCGGTGGAGAACAGCGATCTCGCCATGTCCAGATGTGGTTTGGAATTCCACAAAAGAACAATTCACAAAACTAAAAAATAGACTTGCAAATTACCACTAAACTCTCCTAACCACACTCCCATCCACTCACACTCCCCACTTCCACTTCCGGGTGTGTGCAAACATCCTTCCGCCAACATCATGATGTATTTCCGGTATGACAGCTGCTCTAGCGCCTCCTCCAACAGCCGTCTTGGCGTTTATTTGTGCACCATAGCAATTTTACATGCGGCTCCATTGTGTACAGTTGCAAGAAAAAGTATGTGAACCCCTTGGGATTACGTGGAGTTTTGCATGAATTGGGCATAAAATGTGCTCTGAACGTCATCTAAGTCACAACAATAGAAGAACACAGTCTGCTGAACATAATACTACACAAACATTAGATGTTGCCATGGTTTAATTGCACATAACATGTAAACATTCACAGTGCAGGGAGGAAAAAGTATGTGAACCTTTGGACTTAATAACTGGTTGACCCTCCTTTGGCAGCAATAACCTCAACCAAACGTTTCCTGTAGTTGCAGATCAGACCTGCACAACGATCTGGAGTCATTTTGGACCACTCCTCTTCACAAAACTGTTTCAGTGTAGCAATATTCTTGGGATGTCTGGTGTGAATCGCTCTCTTAAGGTCATGCCACAGCATTTCAATGGGGTTGAGGTCAGGACTCTGACTGGGCCACTCCAGAAGGCGTATTCTGTGCTGTTGCAGCCATTGTTTTGTTGAATTACTTGTATGCTTTGGGTCATTGTCCTGTTGCATCACCCATCCTCTGCGGAGCTTCAGTTGGCGGACAGATGGTCGTACGTTTTCCTGCAAAATGTCTTGATAAACTCTGGAATTCATTTTCCCATCAATGACAACAATCCGTCCAGGCCCTGAGGCAGCAAAGCAGCCCCAAACCATGATGCTCCCTCCGCCATGTTTTACAGTGGGGATGAGGTTTTGATGTTGGTGTGCTGTGCCTTTTTTTCTCCACACATAGTGTTGTGTGTTCTTCCCAAACAACTCAATCTTGGTTTCATCTGTCCACAGTGTATTTTGCCAGTAGTGCTGTGGAACATCCAGGTGCTCTTTTGCAAACTTCAAACGTGCTGCAATATTCTTTTTGGACAGCAATGGCTTCCTCCGTGGTGTCCTCCCATGTACTCCATTCTTGTTTAATGTTTTCCTTATTGTAGATGTGTCAACAAAAATGTTAGCATGTGCCAGAGATTTCTGTAGGTCTTTAGCTGACACTCTGGGATTCTTCTTTACCTCATGCAGCATTCTGCGCTGTGTTCTTGCAGTCATTTTTACAGGACGACCACGCCTAGGGAGAGTAGCAACAGTGCTAAACTTTCTCCATTTGTAGACAGTCTGTCTTATCGTGGACACATGAACATCAAGGCTTTTGGAGATACTTTTGTAACCCTTTCCAGCTTCATGCAAGTCAACAATTCTTGATCGTAGGTCTTCTGAGAGCTCTTTTCTGCGAGGCATGGTTCACATCAGACAGTGCTTCTTGAAACCAGTAAACCCAAAACAGGTGTGTGTTTTTTAAGGGAAGGACAGCTGTCAGCAACACATCCAGTATCATCACACTGATTGGAGTCAAGGTTGGCTCACTCCTGGCTCCAATTAGCTCTGGGAGAAGACATTAAGCTAGGGCCTCACATACTTTTTCCTCCCTACACTATGAATGTTTACATGTTATGTGCAATTAAACCATGGCAACATCTAATGTTTGTGTAGTATTATGTTCAGCAGACTGTGTTCTTCTATTGTTGTGACTTAGATGATGTTCAGAGCACATTTTAGGCCCAATTCATGCAAAACTCCACGTAATCCCAAGGGGTTCACATACTTTTTCTTGCAACTGTATATGTCATTCGCAAATATTTGTTTGCAGCTCTATTGTAGATTTGGCATTGGTGAATGTATGCTTGCAGCTATACTGTGTATATGACATTGGCGAATATATATTTGCCAGTAAAGGCCCAAAGTCAATATAAATTGGGGGCCCAATTTATTACTGTTAAGAGGATTGTAGAAAAAGAATAGCTAGCTGCACATTGAACATGACCTAGTCATTGGTACATAGCATGGTCTGGTGGTGCTATAGGTGGATTTTTGTTTGTTATTTTGGACATACTTGCACATGTGCACTCTAACAAGGAAGGTTTGGGCATATTATATAGCTAGCAAAAATAAGTGTTAGGGGTGCTAGAACATTTCAGATACTTATATAGCGCTGTCAATTTACGCAGCACTTTACATATAGATGTGGTAAATTCACATCAGTCCCTAACCCTCAAGGGGCGTACTAAGAGCCCTAACTTACATTCATACATATACTAGGGCCAATTTTGACAGGATCCAATTAACCTACCAGCATGTCTTTAGAGTGTGGGAGGAAACCAGAGTACCCAGAGGAAACACAGGCACAGGGAGAACATGCAAACTCCAGGCAGGAGGTGCCATGGCTGGGATTTGAACCAACAACCCTAGTACTGTCAGGTGGAAGTGCTAACCATTTAGCCACTGTGCAACATTCAACTAGAACATGAAATAATCCCCTCAAAAAATACATAGTACAAATGTTTATTGATCAAATACACATTCCACATTTATTTGGACAGCAACAAAAAGTTACATTCAATATCTTGGTGTGAAAAAAACCAAAAAAAAACAAACAGGATTGATGTTGCTAAAATAGAACGGTCCTGCTCATAAGAGCTTACAATCTAAAAGATTATACTTATAATGAACTGTGCTTTCACAGGTCACAGCAGGAAACAAACGGTTAATATGAATCACTTGGGCTTATTCACAAAACAAGCTGCAGATCAAAATATCAATATAAAAATACATACGTGCCAAAATAAAAACATCTCCCACCTCCCCAAATCCCCCACACATACATTTCTCACCATGTTTGTCTGAAAACTGCATTTCATTCTAAATAAAGCAAACTTGGAAGAGCAGAGCAATGGACATGTGTTAGGATTACAATGCAAAGATAATAAACACAATCATTGTACAATAACACACAAACACACCTTAGAAGGAAGAACATGCAAAACATTTACAGCCCACATCAAAACACAGTGTGAGTGTGGCATGGGGCAATTCACCACAATATCTCTTCCTCCCCAAACCACCACAGACAAGGACATGCAGAAATAATGTGCCTGTACAAGGCAAAAAATCAGCAACTACTGCGTCTCTTTATATAAGGTAGGCCACACCCACCACTGTCATTCATTTGGTCAGAGAAAGTGTTTGCACCTGATTAATTCTCTTCCCACCTGTGTTAACCCTTGGTATACAGGCCCCACAAATCAGAGTCAGAAAGAAAGCCACAATGAAGTGTACCTGTGCAGCATACAACAGAACATTGAACAGGGATATAAAAGGGAACCCTATTTGCAATATTTCTTGGCCCCATGGGCACAATTCACTCCAGATTATCACATGAGTTAAGGCAGTCACATGACCACATCTCGCATGCAATACTGAAAATGTCAATTCACTTTTGCTAGTATGCGGCATTTTCCATAAATCGGAAAAACACTCAGGAAATCAAACATAAAAAGGTCTTACACCTCGGTCACATGAAAGCCGATTTAATAATTGTGTGACGTACAGTGAAGATGCTGATTTCCTTACGATTTACAAGACATCTGACACAGATATCTATGCAAATCGTCCCAAAAGTAGTATATGTACTACTTTAGAAATCAGTGTCGGAAACGCACCCATGTGACTGCTCTAATAGCAGACAACAGGGTGCGACTTGGCATACGATTTGCAAGTCGCATGCCATGCAAATCGCATGCCAAGTCGCATCCAGGGTGCACGATTTCAGGTGCGATTTGGGAATTGAAATTGTACCTGATATCCGATCTAATGAATGTGAGTGTCATAACGTAAGCAATTTGCTGCAGCACAATTTCAAAAGTAGTTTTCGTCTAACTTTTTCAGCATTTTGTAGCGATTTCACATATAGACTACAATAGGAATCGCAATGCAAAACACAATTGAAAACGCAATAACTCATTGGTAAATCTACAGAAAACACGGTGAAATTGTCAACAAAAAGCACAATTTTAAATGACATCTAGTGTGAACCAAGCAGGCAATTCAACAAAGGAAAGAAATCTTTGAAGGCATGCGGTATCTGCATGCTCAGATAAGGGTCTGTTATGGATTGGGGAGGGGGAGACGGGACTCCATGCCCTTATTACTATTTTTTTTTTTTTTAATCCTTTTCTTTCTCTCGTTCACTCTTCTCATGGTTTGACAAACTTTCCCAACCAGTATTGTCCAATCAATCATTAGTCCAGGCCCTTATCTCATCCCATCGTTTGACATTCACATAAGGTGCTACTTTAAAGGTGTTTGAACAGACAAGGCCTCATTCTAATTCACATTCTAGGGATCATTTAAACAGAAAGCAAAGATGCTGCCACCAGCACATATATATTAGAGTAGTCTCCCGGAGATCATGCAAATTCATTGCCGTGGTTGGGATTCAAACCAACAACCCTATCGTTGTGAGGCAGTAGTGCTAACCACTAATCCACGGAGCTGTTGAATATCCTGTCTGTATCTTGCCTGTATCCTGCCTGTATTTCTGTGGTGTGAATCAACCCTAAGTCCCTGGGCAAGGTCAGTGTAACTAGCCAGATATCTCAAATGTGACACAAATGTTGTGCTATGTTGCCAATTCAGATGTATGTTGGTTCTATGTATCCCAATACAAAGGATTGCAGTACTAATACAGGCGTACATCGGTGTAGCAACGCCTCGGTTAACGTAAGTTTCGGTTTACGAATGAAAATCCATTGAAAATAATGCCTCGGTTTACACAATTATTAATACATTTTTTCGCAATACAAAGTGTATGTCGGCGCTGATTTTCAAATGCAAATGCCAGCCTTTTTTTTTCTCCACTATAGTTCACAAGCTTAGAAGTCACTTTCCCCAAAGTTACAGAAAACTTTGTATCTTTTAATAAACGCAAAGTAAACATTGTTTCCTTTAGGGATATAAATTCCAAGAAAACTTTCTCTTTTAGCTGGGGGAAGTGACAGGTGAATTTCTGAGCTATAGTGAAGAAAAAAAAGGGAGAATTACATTTAAAAACCAGCACCATAATAAATAAAAAACAGCATGGGGTCCCCCCTCCCATCCACATCAAGCCCTTCGGGTCTGGTATGGATATTAAGGGGTAACTCCACGCCGAAATTAAGTAAAAAACAGCTTGGGGATCCCCCAAAATCCTTACCAGACCCTTATCCGAGCATGCGGCCCGGCAGGTCAGGAAAGGGGGGAGGGGACGAGCGAGCGCCCCCCCCCCTCCTGAACCATACCAGGCCACATGCCCTCAACATGGGGGGGTGCTTTGGGGCAGGGGGGGCTCCCCCCCAAAGCACCTTGTCCCCATGTTAATGGGGACAAGGGCCTCTTCCGTTAGTGGGATAATTGGTTGGCCATTTTTCGGGATTTTGGCACATTTTGTTTATCAGTAAAGTTGGAAATTTTTTTTCCAAATTTACTGATAAAAAAAAATGTGCCAAAATCCCGAAAATGGCCGACCAATTAACCCACTAACAGCCCGAAAATCGTTCGATTTTTTTTTCGGCAGAAAAATCGGCCGATTTTAGACCCATCTATGGCCTGCTTTAGATGGGTCTAAAATCGGCCCAAAAAAAAATTGTCTGATTTTCGGGCCGTTAGTGGGTTAATTGGTCAGCCATTTTTTGGGATTTTGCCACTTTTTTTAATTTGTAAATTTGGATAAAAATCGGCCAATTTTGCAGATCGGCCGATTTTAGCGACGATGATCGGCAAATTGGCTGATCTTTTTACAGATAAAAAATCTGCGTATGAGCCATGACCTGCAAGAAAAAGAAGAACAAGAAGAAGAAAATGAAAAAGAAGAATAAAAAAAAAAGAAGAAAAAGAAGAAAAAGAAAAATGCAGGCCATAGATGGGGCGAAAACTGGCCGTTTAAAAAAAAAACCCCAAAAAACCCCCGAAAAATCGGTTGTTCAATGGGCCGACGTTACCACCAACAGTAAAAAAAATTGTCCAATTTTCGCCCCGTCTACGGCCGGCAAATATAATAGCGAAGTAATTACTTCTGTCCCTGCAGAGAGCTGCGCTATTATATTTGACATTAAAAAAGTATAAAGGTTGCAACATTGCATCTATATGTATCCGAATAGAAACATCTATATCCGAAATGGATACAAATAGATACAATGTTGCAGTCTCTATACTTTTTAATGTCAAATATAATAGCGGAGCTCTCTGCAGGGACAGAAGGAATGTTTCAGCTGTCATCGGGGTTTCCCACTGTGAATTAAATAAATTATAAAAAAAACAGCGTGGGGTCCCCCCTCCCATCCATACCAAGCCCTTCGGGTCTGGTATGGATGTTAAGGGGTAACTCCATGCTGAAAATTAAAAAAAAAAACAGCGTGGAGTACCCCCCAATATCCATACCAGACCCTTATCCGAGCATGCAGCCCGGCAGCTCAGGAAAGGGGAGGGACGAGCGAGCACCCCCCCTCCTGAACTATACCAGGCCACATGCCCTCAACATGGGGGGGTGCTTTGGGGCAGGGGGGGCCCCCTCCCCAAAGCACCTTGTCCCCATGTTGATGGGGACAAGGGCCTCTTCCCCACAACCCTGGCCGGTGGTTGTGGGGGTCTGCGGGCGGGGGGCTTATCAGAATCTGGAAGCCCCCTTTAACAAGGGGGCCCCCAGATCCCAGCCCCCTCCTACGTGAATGAGTCTGCGGTACATGGTCCCGCTACTCATTCACAAAAAAAACAAAGTGTTGTGTAAAAAAAACACAGTACAGG